>NW_022196893.1:1075354-1138531 GCF_008632895.1 Mastomys coucha
ATGGGGAGGGGGGAGGCAACAGGGGTTTGTTTTTGTTGTTTTTGTTTGTTTCTTTATTTTTTGGAGGGAAAATTAGGAATGGAGAAATTTACATGTAAATGAAGAAAATATCTAATAAAAAAAATAAAAAAAGAATATCTTAAGTTCTTAAGTTTATACTGGAAAGCATGATAGCTAAATGTCCTTGTTTGCTTACAATTACTAGTATAAGAAAAACAATTATACTTTCAGCAAAGGTGATATCAAACAGTATCAACAAATAATATCAACAAAGGTAAGACATAAATGCTAAACTGATAGGTACTATAATCAAGTAGATCCAAGTAGAAATCCACACTGTGTTGTGATAGCTATTTACTTTGAGTCCCTATCTCATTAAACAGGGCTGACTCATGGAGACATAATAAGTCTATCTAGACAAAGCAATTGGCAACTTATTTGACAAACATGTTATTATTTTTATTCTTATTTATATGGCATTTCAATTTTTTATATAATTAAATAATACTATGGACTATCAATCATCTATAAAAAGTAAACGAAGTTAAGTATCCAAATAGTGATTGAGAAGTCATAAGACTATGCTATGAAACATTCTGCAAACATGTGTGCTACAAACTTCCTTAGACCTATATTTCATCCTTTAAATGTAAATGATTTAGTATCTCATGGATTCATTGAATCCCACATCTGTAAGGAGACTTGTTCCCCCCAACTCTGTTCTAAGTTTGGTGGTTGGTTTAATACCCATCTGAAACAATTCCATCTTCACAGGAGGTATATACAGGGCTTTAGGGTCATAGTAATGGGAAAAGCAGGTCCATAAAAAAGTGTTCAATTCTATAAGTAGTAGAAGGCTATATCTTCATTAATGGGAAAATCAATGTGCCTTGTGAAGTTATATCCAATGAGACAATAAGACATAATCTACCAAAAGTTCACTAGGCTCTTATTTCCTGCAACTCCACATTTAATTTGGCTCTGAAGTTACTGTTAAATTAAAAGGATTTGCATATTTTATGCTCTCCAGTGATTTTATTGCTCACTAGAGATTTGCTATATTAAAAAGCACCCAAATTACTCCTATCAATTAACAGTATTATACTTAAAGTCTATATAAATTATTGAGTGTTATTTGGAGCTACTATGGGGAAAGTTTCTATAGGATAAGAGAGGATATCAATGACTTTTCCAAATTTGAACAAGAGAAAAAAACTACTTAATACATGTCCTGGTTAGCTTTAACTGTCAACATGATATAGCTTAGAGTTGTTGTAGAAGAAAGACTCAACTAAAAAACTGACTATGTAATATTGACCTGTGAACATGTCACTGGTGGATTGTCCTATTTGTTAATTGATAGAGGAAGGTACAGTCTATATGGACAGTACCATACACAAGTAGTTGCTCCCTACTAAATAAGGAAGCTAGGTAGGAAGTCATGACTCAGTGGTAGAGAGCAGCTACTGTTCTTGCAGAAGACCAGAGTTTCCTGGAGCAACCAAATTGAACAGCTCTCAACCACATGTACCTTCAACTCCAGGAGATCCAATGCCCTTTTTAGGCAACTGTCATAGCCTAATGCACTTTCTCATATAAACATACAGAAATATATGCACAGAGAACTAAAAAACAAAAGAAAGTTAAAAAAGAAATCTAGCTGAATGGAAACTGGTGGCTAACCAGGAATCAATATTCTCCCAAGGCTTTTTTTTTTTTTTTTGAGTTTCCTTGGCTGTACATGAATTTCTCTGTGAGAAATAATCTAAGCCTTCCTGTGCCAGCCTTTTGTTGAAAGCTTTGTCTGAACTTTCCTTAATTATGGACTATAACCTAAAAACTGAAGGAACCCTATACTCCTCTGAGATGTGTATTTGTAAGAATGTTTTTATCACAGTAACAGAGATGAAGCTAAAGGAAACCACAGTGATGAAAACCATGACAAGTACTGAAAAGGAGCCATCTCTGAATATTGTTTAAATAGAAAACAAATTTATGGCTTTGATGGGCTCTCACAACTCATAATTTCTACAGCACAAAAATAAAACTCGAATTACCTTTTAATGTGCTAATTTCTGTAGAGGGTTGAAAAACAGTGTGGCCTCAGAGGAAGAGTGTCCTTCACCTATGGGGACAGTGTAGATTTGTTGAAGAGCATTTGTATATAAACTGAATAGTGAAGTTGGATATAAATTATTCATCCAAGAAGAATTCATGGATAGTCAATAACAGGCTGTAGAGCATGTGCAACATCAATGGAATATGAAGAAAATGAGATGCATTGGAAAATGAGGTCCATCTTGTTTTGCTTGTGATGTTTACAGGTTACCAAAGAGAATGGCAGTCAGTCAGAGATCTTTGTGGTATAATTAGGATCTTAACATCATTTGCACTTTAGGTAACACTGTGTCGGTCTCCAAATCTTTGTCAAGCTCTTAATGCACAAGTACTTGGTTACAGGATTATAATTAGGATCTTAACATCATTTGCATTTTAGGTAACACCATGTGGGTCTCCAAACCTTTGTCAAGCTCTTAATGCACAAGTACTTGGTTACAATTAGTAGAAACAGATGTCTCCTTCCAGTTCTATAATTTATGCTAAGTCTCTAACCTAATTCTTTTATTTTTTTTTCTTCCTTAAAATCTGCCACAAATGTATTTAGGCACAGACTCCTATGGGTCTATATACCTATAGGTATGCCTTTTTAAATCTGGAACTCATTGATGATTATTATCATGTCTTCCCCAAATCTTTATGGAGACTTGATTTCCCAAGCCTTGACTCACATTGACCATTAATGTGCTTCTGAAACACTCCATCTTCACAGTGGGTATATGCAGTATTGTAAGATCACAGTAATGAGAAATGTGGGTTCATACAGAGAAGTTTAATTCTAAGAGCACTAGAAGGCAGTACTAATAAATGACTCTGGAGCTGCTGATAAAAAATGTAGCCACCAATGAAGACCTTACCAAAACATGAAGGGCACAGCAAGTGCATCTTTTATGAATATTACTCCTAGAAATAAAAGGAATAGAATGTCACTGGGTATAATGATTTAGAGAAAGATAGTAATAGTGAGTTTTGACTCATGAAGGTTTAAGAGAATCCCTGATTAAGAAAGACTATATACAAAAATACAAAAACTAAAATGAATACTTAATTTGCATTAGAAAACAAATCCAGACTTCAAATTAAAAAGTTGACAAATACTCAAACACAAATAGTGTTATCAACATCAACCACTTGACAAGATTGAACCTTGAAATTTTCCTATATCTTTCATTGTATATTTCAGATTTGCATTTAACAATGTTCTTTTAATATATTATTATCATGTACACGTGTGTATGCAAATCCGTCTGAATCTAAATGCACATGTGGCAAGGCACACATGCAGAAATCAGAAGACAAAAGTCAGGATTGATTTTCTTTTCCAGGGATTGAATTCAAGCTGTCAGCCTTGCATGGTAATTAACTGGTTTGCTCAGTTATTATGTAGGTAAATAAGAGCTCTGCTTCCATCAGTTCTCTGATGCTAGCTTTTATATAACTTATTTAGTGTTTGAAAACCTCCCTGAAATTATACAATTCCAAATATCTAGTGTTTATCACTTGCCTTCCATTAAACTGCTATATGTTTGCCAAGGTATTAGAGTTATTCAGATGCACAAAATATAATATTAATGAATTTATGAATAGATGGACACAATAGACTGATATGACAGATGGATGGATGGATGGATGGATGGATGGATGGATGGATGGATGGATGGGGCATATGGATGCATGGAAACATGGATGCACGGATGGACAGTCAGACAGAGAGACAGACAGACAGACAGACAGACAGATGAAAATACATTGTGGGAATTGGCTCACATAATCATTGAAATTGAAAAATTGTAAATGAAAACTCAGGAAAGCTACTGCTATAGTTTCAGTTAACTCAATGGCATACATGACCCAAGGAGAATTTGATTACTTGTAGAATAACTTCCTGTTTGAGACTGAGGTCTGAGAAGAAATAGGGTCATCTGAAAGTTAGAAATTTAAATCCCAGAAAGTAAAGTTTTGAAAATTATGGCTCCAATATTTAAAATCAGAAAATATGCCAGCCAATGGTGTCACATGCCTTTAATCCCAGCACTTGGGAGGCAGAGGCAGGCTGATTTCTGATTTCATGGCCAGCCTGGTCTACAGAGTGAGTTCCAGGACAGCTGGAGTTATACACAGAAACCCTGTCTCAAAAAAACAAGAAAAAAAAGATCAGAAAAGTTGTATATTGACAGGTAGTTAGAAGGAAGGAGGCATAGAGGGAGAAGAAAGAAAAACAGAAAGAGACATACACACATAGTAGGGAGAGAGGGTGGAGAAATAGAAAATGGATTTACAATTTTTTTTCTCTTTCTGTTCTTGGAATTTCAACAAATTCTCATGTCCTTGAATGATGCTCCTTACCTTGGAAATACTAATAGTCTATTCAGTCTATTCATACAAAAGCATTTCTCCAGAAAATGACCTCATTGATATGCCCAGGAATAAT
Source organism: Mastomys coucha (assembly GCF_008632895.1). NCBI lineage: Eukaryota > Metazoa > Chordata > Mammalia > Rodentia > Muridae > Mastomys > Mastomys coucha. The sequence goes on from NW_022196893.1 coordinate 1,079,904, forward strand.
GTTTAGCTAGCCATCTGGGCAAGTCAACACTTGGCCAAGCTCACATAAAATTAACCACCCCATCCAGTTTGTAAGAATGAATAGCATCACATAAATACTGCCAAAGCTACAGGCACTGTAATTTTTAGTATAGTAAAGCACCGGCCAATCACAATTTCCAGAATCAGGAGCAAGACTACAAGTATTTTACATACAGATTCCTTTGGAGTTTTCACTAGTTTGAAAACTACTTGCTCTATTTCAGAAACCAGTGTTCTGTGGTATGTGTATCTTAAAACACATGGAATTTGAGAAGCACACTGCATGGCCAATTATATCAGCAGCATGATCTGGGTAAGGGGTTAGGATATTGTCACACTATTGTAGATTCTCAGTTGATGTTATTTTTTATTTTAATTTTTAAAAATGCCATATCAACACACTATGATACAAGTTACATTTATATATCTACTTTATAGGTGAGGGGAAAAATTAAGATGTAGAATCCTTAAATAATTTAAAATATCATGCATGGCAAAGTAGGACTTGTATCCATAAATATATTGTATCTGCTTATTATTTATTTATTTTTACTAAAACCTATTAAACAGAATGATATTAAATTCTGTAAGACTCTCAATATTATTGATTATTTCATTAAAGCTATATCATCATTTTGAAATGTCAGTGGACACACTAGCAATAATTAAGAAGATACTATAAATTTGGGGGGGTAAGTTCTTGAGGGAAGCTTGCAGGAGGAAAGGGAGGGCTAGAATGATCTAGATGCACTGTTCATGTACAATGCAGCTGGTTATATCTCTCCTAGGAGTAACACAAGCTACACTCATAAAATCTCACCGGCATGACTGCTTAAACAGAAGCTGGACAAAGACAACACTGAAAGATCTATCAAAATGGAAGGGTAGAAGCCCACAAGGGTTGACCCTAGTCAAAGCTCACAAGACCTCAACCTTAAACAAAGATCTACAGGTAACTAAAGTATGTTTGGAGCAGAAAAAAATTAGTCTTCACCATGAAAGAGCACACCTAGTGGTTATCAAATACTAAGCTTTCAGCCCTGGAAACATACATATAAATAATATATAGATTGAGAAGCTTCTATGTAAAGAAATATAATTATACACACACGCATGCCAGCACGCGCACACACACACACACACACACACACACACACACACACATATATATATATATATATATATATATATATATATATATATAAATATATGAAATCACAATTAATGAAAAAAGGCCATGAATTTGAAAGAATAAGGAAGGATATATATATGGGAATGCTTGGAAGGGGGACTTGGGAAGGAAGTAAAGTTGTACTTGTAGTATAATCTCAAAATTTTAAGTTAAAATTATGTTGAAACTAATTATGTTATATGCACTTTTTACCTAAATTTTTCAGTTTGCCATCTCAAAGCAAATATATGTTGACTAATATGTTCAACCAAATGCAATATGTCCCCTAAAGTTACAGAGCATGGACCATATGGACACCTGAATTTCTTTTGCAGGGAAGTCATTTATTGCTGATACAGGACCTAGTAATACTTGCTTGCAAACAGTTTTTTGAATTATTGTACTAAAGTAATTTGTTGGGAATTATTTTTCGTAGTAATAGCTAGAAATTCAAATAAGTAATATATTTTAAGATTATTTTTTCTTAAATCCCTGACTTAATTATATCTGTCTTCTATCATTCTTGCTGGATGCCTTTATTTTCATAATCATCAGAAATAGAAAGTTTAGCCAGGCATGCTGTTATGTGTCTGTGGTTACACTGGAAGGCTAAGGCAGAATTACTATGAGTTTCAGGCCAGCCTAGGTTATAGAACATTCTGCCTAAAATAGTAAATGAAAAAACAATCCTATTACAATAACGTGATAGTCTAAGTAACAATACAAAAACTCTGGCTCTGAAGTAAATGGCCTGCCCCAGGGTACCTAAATCTTGCTCTTTTGACTTTGAGTTATTATCACAACAAATTATGTGTGTAGCATATAATACGTTTCCTCTGTAAACTTCCCACTAAAGATATTGCTGACTCATGTTATACAGAAAAAAATATGGGGATGAGACTTTGGGGTCAGAATTTTTTTGTGTTGATTATGGCATAGACTTTACCAGCTATGGAGCTCAGAGGAGACACTTGAATTCTTTGATCCTTCTTTCAGTTTCTAAAGCAGAGATGACAATCTGTATCCTACACAATTAGAAAAAAAATTCTGATATTTTAGATTATAAACCAAATACTCACTAAGTATATAAAAAGCAATCTTTATTTTCTTTTATCAAATGTGGGAATCAGTCTTAAAGGAGTTCCCCAATAATGCTCTAGTTTTGCAATCTACTCACCAAGCTGCTCAGTTATAAGAGAGACCATCCTTGTGATCTTTAACTAAAACATCCTTCAGTAAACATGCAGGAATGATCTCATTTGTGTTCATAAGTGAAGCTTTCAGATATTTCATCTTCATGTTGCCTGTTAGGTCTGGAGAGTAATAAAAAACATGCTGAATGGCAAAGGAAGAAATCTGCTGTGCTTTTTTAGTTTCTGAACCTTAGAGTATAACAACAAATTTAGAACAAGGGACTATGATGTCCAGTTGAAGAGTGTGCCTGTAAAATACAACTTACATTTTCCAGCATCACCAAATTAATAAAATATTTAACATGAAACTTAATCAAACTTATTCAGTATAATTACATCAAATGTCATCAAAATATAATCAAAAGTAACTCATTTTGAAACTTTAAAATTGCCGTAAAAGAATTAAATTTACCCAAAGTATTATATGTGTCATGCTCATAATATAGAAGAACCCATGCTTCTAAGATTTCACTCAAATCAAATTTTTCTTTATCTTCAAGGAAAAACAATAGTAGCAGCTTTATAAATGTTTGTGGAATTATAAAATAAAACAAAACACTAGAATTGCTAAAGTTCTTGATAAAGTAGTAAGAAATCAATGGATATTTAATCTACCTGAGGTCAGGAGTTAGTGTAAAAAAATGATAATAACAACATTCTGATTCACGAACAGATACGTCAGTGTAAACACAATGGAAAAAAACAGCATTTAAAATGGAAGGAGTTATTGATAACTTTGACTGATTTTTAACCTAAGACACAAAGACATTCAATAAGAAAAGGGAAGTTTGCCAACAATGTTACTAAAAGAAATCAATAAGCATGTGAAGAAAAATAATCTGTTTTCAACACTCAGTACATAAATTAATGTCCGATGTTAACAGAAAAAAATGTCAGTGCTGAAACTGTACAACATGAATTCCTATCAACACAGAATGCCTTTCCATTGTTGTGGATGGAATATGTTTTTGTTTTTGTTTTTGTTTTTTTATTGCTAGAAATACAATATGGCTTTTAAAACAAAATAATGGGATAAATTGGGTTCTACTGTAATTGTATAGTTTTCTCCAAACACAAAACTTCCTAATTAAGAATTTACTTATATCCAACATATGTTTTAACATATTTATACATAGTGAAACTATGTTTCGAAGGGATGATTTTGTACAAAAGTCTTTATGTCAGAGTTTTAACTGTCTTACTTTATACTAGTTTTATCTTCTGAAGAAGTGGAAGCCTGTTTTGTGCTCTGTACACTTCTCAGTAGAATGGTAAATACTGTGTGGCAGTGTAAACATTTTCAACTCTTTGAGAACCAGAATTCCTGGGAAGGAATTGTATCTAAAAAGGCTGATTGACTGGTTGAAACTTCATTGTTGTGGAAAGGTTGAAATGTTGCAGATCTAGGGTCTAATTACCTTATATTCAGCTAGATCTAGCCACCTGGGTGGTAGCCATTGGTTCCCAATCTCTTTGTCAGACTTAAGATCCTGTGACTAAAAGCTAAAACACATTTAAAGTTTCTTATCTTAGTGGACCACTAGCTTTCATCAACCCCAAAAGTCAAGGATGTCATGAGATAGTATCTGAGGCCTTTAGAAAAACCTTCCCCATTCTGTTGTAATCATGTCCCTGATGTACACAGTAATGTATTTTAAACACGCCTTACTTTATGTTTTTTATTGTTCTCTAAAACTTTAGGAAACTGCTTTTACATTAGAATGTGGAAATGGGGGGAATATAAATCTGTGTTCCTTGGAGATGGTCACTCAAAATGGTTCCAGAATAAACTCTTATCACATTTAAGATAGCACTTGCTTTGTTTGTCTCAATACAGTCATTGAAAGTCCCTCCCAACAGCTCCATTTTATCAGTCTTACTTCATAGTAATACCAAGGTTAGAAATCCAGTCTTCATTAGAATTCTAATTAAGAGTAATGTTTATACTAATATATTCATTACTTCTCTACCTGGGATTTCTTTCTGCTTTCTCCATGTATTTATGTATTTGTATCTTGACAAGACCATTTAAACTTTCATTGCATTTGGGCAATATCCCATGGTCTCTGGAAAGAATTAGAACAGACACAACTGTAGAGGGCAGCTGACTCCTGTTTCAGTTCTACAGGCCCCAAGAATCTTAGCTGCCCCATGTGTGAAGCAAGAAGTTTGAATCAGCTTCATGCTGTACTGCATATGGACTCAGATTTTACTGTGTCACTAGCCCCTGGGGAGTGTTTTACATCCTGCTGTCAAGAGGCTCTCAGGAGTCACAGAAGCTGGTCAGAGTCATTAAGCCTTCCTCAGTGGCTGACTCTTTCCCAAGAGAACCACCAGCTCTGGGGCAGCCAGAGTGCACACAGCCAGGCAGCAGAAACAGAATCAGATCAGGAGCCTAAAGTGCCTCTAAGGGCATAATTGACCTGCTTTCTGACCTTGAGAATAGTTTACTTCTATATATGAAATCAGTAATAAGAGTTCATTGGAATTTAATCTTCCACATTGCCTTCTTAGAGGAGCTTGATTATTTAATAAAGGAAGTAAACAGATTTAGAAGTCATCAGACTTTCCAAGCATTGAAAGATGCCAGATTGGGTAGTGCATGGAAGAACCTGACCTACATGTGGGGAAAATGAACTGAAAAACACCCAAATTGACTATGAAATTTTGTGATATATGAAGTACATGAGCAATGGTGGTTCTGAAAGCCACCATTGTGTTCTTGTTTGTTTGCAAGGCATTATTATTATTATTATTATTATTATTATTATTATTATTATCATTATCATTATTATTATTATTATTATAGTCTCTAGAAGCATCCTACAGTACTTGTTTAAGATGAAACACAGTTAAGTCAGAAAATTAAGCAGAGTCAATTACAGGTAAAAACAAAACATGATAGACCAAAAGTGCTAGAGAATATCACCCAGTAAATTCAGAAGATTACTAGTTTAACTTAAAGTATGTTATGGGTTCTGTCAACATCAACCAGCTAACTTAGCCACCAGTGCCAACACAATTAAAGAGATGATGTGTGGTGAAAAGAGGGATTCTTTTTAAATTTATTTAGTGGTAGTACTAAGAAGAGGACATAACTAAGGTGACCAGTGACCCACAGTTCATCTTGTCAACTGATGTAATCTTTAGGTTTGAATAGAGGGAGAATTGAGGCAAGGGTCAAAGGTCATGTGCATAATAAATCATTCCTGGTCAAATCTGGTCTAGTTTATTATTGCCTCCATTTGCTCAAGAGGGGTTCTGGAAGCTGATCAGCGATAGTCTTTATCATTTGAGGAAAGATTATCCTGAGATGATTGCTTCTGCTCCAGGGTGTTTCTTCATCTTTACAGATAAGAACCCTGTCCCATCAGGTTCAGCGGTCCTAAGAATCTTGGTTGAGTTAATAGGAAAGGTTAAAGGCAATAACTTATCTCTTGTCTTCAGCCATAGTAGAGGAGACAGACAGAATTAGTACAAGTATACCAGCTTTTTCTTTTGCTTTTCTCACCACATAGAAGAGTGTATGTGAAGAGTCTACAGGGAAGCTACCTGACAGGAGAAAACATGCAGTAGCAACAATACTGTTTTAGAGAACGGGAGTACTTACACCAAGACATTGAGCAATAGGACAAATCACACCTTCTTGTGTCATTTTGCTGATTATTTGAACATAATATACAAGATAAAATATGAACAACAGAGATGAAATTTGATAGTGCATCCTGTATATCATCACATTGTAAATAACAAGAGTATAGGGTGATAATTCACCCAATGTTAGACAACTCTTGACTAACTCAGCAAAGAAGCAGCCCTCAATTATGACTGATAAATGAAATTCTGACAAAGAACCATACTTTATTTTCATCTGAAAATATTGGCTGTTTTTCTTTTACTGAAAATATATTCCTCATCATGACTAAGATAATTATATTTTCCTGAAGGATAAGGAACAAGAATTTGTTCACAAACTTAATCTTGTGAAATGGTTAATAAATACTCTCTCTCTCTCTTTCTCTCTCTCTCTCTCTCTCTCTCTCTCTCTCTCTCTCTCTCTCTCTCTCTCTCTCTCTCTCTTTCTCTCTCTCCCTCTCTCTCTCCCTCTCTCCCTCCCTCTGGCTTCCTCCCACCCTCCCTCCTTCCATTCTGTCTGTCCATCTGTCTGTCTGTCTGTCTGTCTGTCTGTCTTTCTGTCTGTCTGTCTCTGTCTGTCGCTGTCTCTCTCTCTGTCATATACGCATACAATGGTAGATTTTGAAGGCTATAGAAGATGATACTGAAGTTATGGTTGTTATTATATTAGTTGATATTGTGGTATCAAGATGAAATATAAGTGATGCTTCACTTGGTTGCATAAATGTTTCTCAGCTGTTTAGGAACCTTGTAGAAACTTAAGGATATTGTCTCTCATTGAAAGAAGTAGATCACTATGACCTGGTTTCAAGGCTCTATGCCCTAATCCCACTTTCTGTTCAGATTCTGTTTCTTGAGTATGGCCACAAAGTGACCAGTCAGCCTCAAGTTCCTGACATCATGCCTTTCCTATTTACTGCCATGTTTTTCCCTACCGTGTCAGTGATGGGTTTTATACCTTTGGAACTGTATATCCATCTTTTTCTTCACTAATTTGCCTTGTTAGAAATTTTGCTGCAGCTATATGTAAAGTATATAAGACAATTTGTTATGCCACTGTAATTATATATGTAAGATAATGAATCTATATGAAGTAATGTTTACCTTGGCTCATGGTTTCCTATGCTTCAGTCTATTTTTGCTTGATGTCATTGCTTATAGCCTATGAAAATACAGCACACCATAGAAAGAGTGTGATTGCAGAAAGTAATCACTTCATGGTAGATAGGAGGAAAATAAAGGTTTAGGACAATGCCAGGATCTCACTGTTTTCCTCAAGCAAATCCCTTCTATGGTGTGTATTCCTTCCAGCAAAACCTACTTGCTGAAAGCTCCACCATTTCCTACCAGTACTCTCTGAACTAGGGACCAAACTCTTTTTATATTTTTAAAAATTTATTTTCTTTATTTATGTTTCTAATGTTAACCCCTTTCCTGTTTCCCCCTCTAGGAAACCCCCTACCTTATCCTCCCTCCCCCTGCTTCTATGAGGGTTTTCCTCCACCCACCTACCCAAATCTACCTCTCTGCCTCATTTCCCCTACACTGGGGCATCTATCAATTCTTTATAGGATCACGGAACTCTCCTCCCATTGATGCATGACAAGGTCATCCTCTGCTACATATGCAGCTGGAGCCATGTGTACTCCTTTGTTGATGGCTCAGTCACTGGGAGCTCTGGGGGGCCTGGGTGTGTCTGATTGGTTGATATTATTGTTCTTCCTATGGGGTTGCAAACCCCTTCAACTTCAGTCCCTTCTCTAACTCCTCTATTGATGACTCCGAGCTCAGTCCAATGGTTGGCTTCCTGCCTCCGCCTCTGTAAGGCTTTGACAGGGCCTCTCAGGAAACACCCATATGAGGCTACTTTCAGCATGCACTTCTTAGACTCCACAATAGTGTCTGGGTTTGGTAACTGTATATGGGATGAATCCCTAGGTGGCACAGTTCCTGTATGGCCTTCCTTTAGTCTTTGCTCTACGTTTTATCTCCATATTTGCTCCTGTGAATATTTTGTTCTCCTTCTAAAAAGGGCTGAAGTATCCACACTTTGTTTTTCCTTCTTGAGCTTCAGGTGGTATGTGAGTTATATCTTGGTTATTTGGCGTTTGGGGGCTAATATCCACTTATCAGTGAATACATACCATGTGTGTTATTTTGTGATTGGGTTACCTCACTCAGGATGATATTTTCTAGTTCTACCCATTTGCCTATGAATTTCATGAATTCATCAATTTTAATAGCGGAATAATATTCCATTGTATAAATGTACCACATTTTCTATATTCCATTCCTCTGTTGAAGGACATCTGGATTCTTTCCAGCTCCTAGCTAATATATATAAGGCTGCTATGAACATAGTGGAGCATGTGTCCTTATTACATGTTGGAGAATCTTCTGGATATATGCTCAAGAGTGGTATAGCTGGGTCCTCAGATAGGACTATGTCCAATTTTCTGAGGAACCACCAAACTGATTTTCAGAGTGGTTGTTCCAGCTTGCAATCCCACCAGCAATGAAGGAGTGTTCCTCTTTCTCCAGATCCTCTCCAGCATCTGCTGTCACCTGAGTTTTTGATTTTAGCCATTCTGACTGGTATGAGGTGGAATCTTAGGGTTGTTTTGGGTTGCATTTCCCTGATGACTTAAGGATTTTGGACATTTCTTTAGGTACTTCTCAGACAATTGATATTCCTCAGCTGAGGATCCTTTATTTAGCACTGTGCCCCATTTTTTTAATAAGGTTATTTGTTTCTCAGGAGTCTAACTTCTTGAGTTCTTTGTATATATTGGGTATTAGCCTGCTATGGGATGCAGGGTTGGTAAAGATCTTTTCCAAATCTGTTGGTGAACCTGTGATTCCAGGATCCTGTGATCTTGATATTCTGGGTATTTCAGAGTTTTTGGGAGGAGTCAAGCTGCCTCTGAGATCCTGAGATCATGATATGACCAAGCTTGTGGGACTGGCTGCAGAGGTCATGTCCAAGGTAAACTGGTGCAGATCAGAAGGAACCTGAGCCACTGGTCAGGCGAGGTACCTGTGTCCCTGGATCTTGCTGGTCCCAGTTACCGCAGGTAGTGTTGGAACAGATGTTGTGTCCCACTTATCCTTGGTCCTAAGATCCTGTGAGTGCTAGAAAGCCTGGGAGTAGAGCCTCCTCTGGGTGCTGTGGTACTGGCTGCAGAATTCAGGACCAAACTTCTATAGGTCATTGAACTTTGGCAAATTCTTCCCTTCCAAATTGTAAGATGAGTATACTATAATAACTATTGAACATTTCAATATGTTTAATTATATGCTATGTGTTCTTTCTATCTGTACAATTTGTAAAAAGTACTTTCTGCTTGGAAAGCTGTGTGTACATCCAATACTGTGCAAAGGCTTGGATGTGTTCTCTGTATACAAATGAACAGTTAAAACAATTATAATAATATAATATCATAGAGATGCCCTTTGAGATGATAAGTAGATCTCAATTTATACTTCCTCTCTCTTAGTATATGAATAGACACACCTTATTTACCAACAGTCTGCTCTCTGGCTCCTGTTAACCTTTTAAGAAATATCTTAGAGACATTTCTTAAAGAGAATGAAATCTGTTAGTTATTACACAACTCAGATGTTCCAAATGCCCTCTGATAGTTAAAGAAGCAATGTCACCTCTCTGTAACTGGTTATCTTTGCCTAGGATCAAAGGTACTAATGTTATTAAACTTGGGGATTACAACCTGTGTTCCAAGTTCTGTCTAGCCACTGATTCTTAATAAATCAATTAAAAGAGTCAATTAAAAGTGGAAAATGGTAAAAGGAGGTTTATTTAATGTGCCCATACAAGGATACAGTGAACCACTCATGTCTATCTTCAAAATTCTTAAGGTCAAAGTTTAAACAGAGCCAAGATGAGAGAGAATATGCAGTGTCTGTGCATCTGGTTAGCTTCACTCAATATAATCTCTTCTCAGTTCATACATTTAACTTCAAATGCCATGATGTCATTTTTATTAAAGCTGAATAGTATTCCGTAGTATACATGATCCATAATCTCATCCATTATCCTGCTGAAAAATATTTAGGTTGCTTCCATTTCCTAGCTATTATGAATAAAGAGCTAATGACTGATTAAATGTCTGAATACTTCATAATCATGTGTCAAGTCTTATGTACTTTGTGGTTTCAGCTTCCTCATGTGTAGTATTCAGGAGCTTTGATTTCTTGCTCTTATTTTTATCAGCTTTATTGATTATTCTTCATTATCTGAGAAACAAACCCAAGCCCAAATAAAGAATTTGGAGACAAAATAATACTGCAAGATCAGGTGTCTGGTATGCAGAAACAATGGGGGTTTGTTATACCAAACACTTTATGCTGACCATTGAGAAGCCTCCATGCATCCCTCATTGGCTGAGTTCTGTAGGAACACATCCATATATGGATGTTGCTCAAGTTCCAATATTTGCTTGCACAGCATCTTTTCTTCCTTTCCACTTTTACTTGTACATTCTGCAAACAAGAATTTCCTTCTAGTTTCACTCCACTCTCCAGGATCCCGATAGTTAGAAATCCTCCAGATGGCTGGCCTTGATCACATATGTAGACTGTCTGTGAATTTTCAACACTAAGATAAACTTCTTGTTTGAATTGGGGGTTGCCAGAGGCCCAGAAAAGCAGATGCTCATTGTCTCTTACTTAGCTGAAATTTTGTATTTAAAGCTTCTGCCTATTGAAGGAACATTTGTATTGAAAATAATCTATCCTTTTTCCCCACACACAATCTCATAAGTAACAAAGGCAATACCAAAAGAGGCTACAGATCCCTTTGAGATGGTGTTCTAGGCTGCCATCTAATTGTTATCTCAGTTGTCCTGCAAGATAATCACATAAGCTGCTTTTTACAAGTTCTGCTTTGCAAAAGATCTAACACTCAGCAGGTTCTAATGTCATTTGCATTCCTAGCACTATGAGGTTGCATCAGTGTAAACCATAAGCCCTTTGTGCAAAATACACCTACAAACTAGGAAAAACTTCTAACATGGATTTATGTGTAATCATTCTTGTCTCTTAAAACTCTCCTTAGACATCAATTCAAAAACGACTCCAGACATTTTTAAGGAATCTGATATCTGAGAGGCGTATAGTCAGTATATTGTACTTGTGTTTTCTATAATATCTTCCCTGGTCCTTTAGGACAGGAATATATGCCCATTTTGTTTTACTACAGTTGTGCTCTCTGTTCTCCTAACAGTTCAGAGAGCATGTCTTTACAAAGGCAGAAGCATCTGCCTTTCATCCTTGTCCTTAGCACCCTAGCACATGACCTATTTATCTGACCTTTGAGTTCTCTACAAAGACAGTAAACCCACATTAGTGATTTCAGTGAGGAACAAGCCCCTTTGGAATTAGAATAAATTAGGAAAATGATAACTAGTGATATCAACACACTCTCTTCACCAGCCTGGAATCTAGATTCTTTCTCTCCATGAGGCCACTGTTTAACATGTAAATGTGTTAGCTAGCAGAGCCTTTGTGTGAAGCCATTAGGAACTATTAACACCTTAGCAAACACTAGTGTCATAGGGCACATTACTTAAGGACCTGCAATAAAAAGCACTTAGGGAATGTTAAATGAAATTGGAGCGAGAAAGTAGTTTAAAAATAACTAAAGTTGGGGAAGGCAATCTACTCTGATTTTCATAAAGCACTTCCTTTGTCATCTGTTTACAATAATACAGGAGGCTACATAGATGTTTCTCTAGACACTAAGGATGAAAAAAATTTGAGTCGATGACCATAAGAGGCTGATAGACCAGGACGATAGTGATGCACACACAGACTAATGACTGCATTGTTCTACAAACATCTCCTTGGGAACATAGTGGTGAGGATATGTTATGATGTTAATGACATGAGGAAAGCATGTAATCAAATTAGAAAAGCTAGCTAGCTTATGGGAAGAAAAGTGGAGATCAAGTCCATTGGATCATAACCATAGAAAAGGTTTAAGAAGATGCTACAGAAGAGTGGGAGGACCAGTGTTAGAGCCCTTCACTACACCAGCTGAAAGGAATCCCATCTCCTCAATGTGTATTTATGAGCATTCCTCCTGTAGTGAGTGAGAATTTCTGGAAAGAAACGGTGTCTTAAAGAGTGATTGACAGTATAGAAATGCAGCAGTGCTGGAGGGTTGTAGCTCTAGACCTTAATTATATTTAATCTTGGGCTTGTTAGGTATCTCTTGCCCACCCCTGTGTCAGATCTAACATGTAACTAACAGATTAAAAAAAAGATCCAGAATTTTACATGTATTAATTTAGCAGGCAATTAATTTTCACTACCCATACCTAAGAAAATCATCAGATAGTACCTGAGGCCTACAGTTGATATTTCTTAGCTTTGCTGTAATATATGTCCCTGATATTCCCACAGAAGTATTGGAAAAATGTCTTGATTTATGACTTTTTTTTTGTTCTGTCAGCAAACTGCTGCAGTTTAGAAATGAGGAATGTAGGGGATCCTGAATCCATAATACTTGACCATGCTCATAAACAAACTGTTTTCTCCCAAGCTTGGAATACTCAGTTCAAATGGGATGTTTTTATCAGAGCATTCTCCAAAGATTTAGGGATCCCTGTGGAAGAAGAGATAGAAAGATTGTAAGAGCCAGAGATGGTGGAAGACTCTAAGAAAATAGTGACTTCTAGACACAACAGATTCATATCTGAACTAAGAACTGTGAAAGAATGCTCAAGACCCATATAGGGTCATATTAGACAAAATCCCAGCACTGAGAAAGCACTGGGACACAAACTCCTACTCCCAACCAAGGAGCTGCTTGCAACTGATAACTTTTAGAAAGGGGAAGTTTAGTTTACTTTAGTGGGGAGTCACTGTAGTTATTATCACTATCACTCTAGGGAAGGCCCAGTGCCCAGGAATAGTTAGACACAAAATGCACAAAACATATACATTGTGTGTGTGTGTGTGTGTGTGTGTGTGTGTGTGTGTACATGCATGCCCTTTTAGGTATCATTTTGTGGGTTGTAGATATTTTTGTGTTATTTATTTGATTTTTTCTAGTTTGTATGTTTTATTGTTTTTCTTTTTTATTTTAGAGAAAGGAAGAACATAAAGTTGATTGTGGCTGGAGCTGGAGAGGAACTAGGAGGAGCTGGGATGTGAGAAATAATATGATCAAAATGTATGATATGAAAATAAAATTAATGGCCTTCTTAAAAATAACTTTATTGTACCTTCCCATTGAGATTAGATCTGTGCTTTTGCATCAACATCCACCAACACCTTGTACATGCTCCCAGGACTGAACCTAGTAGTCAAGTTCCAGCACTTGTCTTCCACAAGGAGCCCTCCTTCCCAGAGTCAAGCTCATTCTCCACATGTCCAGACCACTCTCTCAGACCTAGCTCTGTAGATGAAGCTAGTGCAGCTTTGTCTGCTGAGATGCCCAATACCTCTCCAACTAGCACCATCCTCATTCCTACCTCCTGGTGTTGGCAGGCCAGGTGCTGGGTGACTCACCAAAGAGGACTAGTGTAGAAATGTTCAACTGCAGGAAAACCTGACAATGTTGGCTTGAGTCTTAAAATGCTAAGCAGATAATTCTCTGTGAAAATCCTCTCAAATATATCTGGCTTTTTTTTTTTTTAATTTTGGTTTGGATTGATGTACATGATTTTTTTTTAAAAAGTATTCCATTTATTTGTGTGTGTGTGTGTGTGTGTGTGTGTCTTGTTTGCCCATGAACATGTAATGACATTTCTGGAGAGTAGTGGACAACTTACTGGAGTCTGTTTTCTTCTTCTGCCACATGGGTCCTGAGATTGACATCAGAGAGGTTGATGGGTTCTTTACCTTTTGTCTTACCCAGGTTTCTATATAGAAACAGAACTGAATTTCTTTACATAGAAAAAAAAACCACAGAAAACATAATTTATTACAGTGGCTTATGAGCTGTAGTCTGACTAGTCCATCAATGGCTGTCTCACTCTAGAAACTCCAAGAATCTAATAGTTGTTTGGACCATGAAGCTAAATGTCTTAGTAGGTCTTCAGTTTGTGTCTATCCCAAAGAAATAGGTTGTAGTAGCAGTAAAGAAATAAATTTACCTGTAAGAGTAAGGGCAAGCAGGCAAAAATCCAAAGCTTCCTTTTCCATGTTTTATACAGGCTGCCAACAGAGGGCGTGTCCCAGATTCAGGCAGTTCTTCTGAAGCTCAAAAGATCAGGATTTAAGAAGGTTCTTCCCATTTCAAATGATTAAATCAAGAAAAATCTGTCACAGGCGGGTTGGGTTTTAGTTAATTCCAGATGAAGCTGACAACCAAAAATAGCCATCACCTCTAATAAGGAAGAAAATTTAAGGGAGAGCCAGTAGTGAATCGTCAGCCATAAAAAAACATAGATACAATTAATACAATATAGACTGAACAGTGTATATGCATAGATATGTGTACATGTATATGCATGCAATATCAATTTATGAAAAACATGAAACCTTAAATGTTAAAGAGAACAGGAGGGGTATGTGGAAGGGTTATAAAGAAGAAAAAGGACAAACGTAGTTATACTACAGTCTTTTTTTTTCTTTTTTTTTTCTTTATTAGATATTTTCTTTATTTACATGTAAATTTCTCCATTCCTAGTTTCCCCTCCAAAAATTAGAGAAACAAACCAAAACAACAAAAACAAACCCCTGTTGCCTCCCACCTCCCCATGCCTGCCACCCCACCCTCTCCCACTTATTGGCCCTGGCATTCCCCTACACTGGGGCACAGAACTTTCACAGGGCCGAGCTCTTCTCCTATTGATGATCAAATTGCAATCCTCTACTATACACATGCTGCCAGAACAATCAGACCCCTCCATGTGCAGTCCTTGGTTGGTGGCTGAGAGCCTGGGAGCTCAGCCCCTTAGGACGAACAACTATACTACAGTCTTAAATGAAAGAGAAAAGAAAAGAAAAAAATACAGAAAGAAAGTACTCAAGGTTAAGCAAAATTAAGGTTTGTTGGTAAGCAGTTGACACTTAAGTCGAAGGAGGAGGAGATTATCAACTTCAAGGAGATTCAGGTTTTTCTTGGGCTTAAGTTTTACCTTCGAATTAACTCTCTTTCCCCCATCTATTTGTCCCATGATGTCCAATTGTCCCTCCTGTCATGGAGATCTTGTCCTCCGTCTTACTCCATCCATGGCCCTTTGCTAGTTGCTAATGCATCCTCCCACTTCAGGGCACAGGTACCGTTTGGTTAGTGTTTGTCATCAATCAGAGTGGACCTTGGAATACTTTATTAATTTATCATGTTTTACCAAGCAGGAAAAGGAAAGATAATGGATAAAGTTAACTTAGAGCAGTGATGAAAAATGAAAACATATTTCCCCAAACTGAATTCTTTTTTTTTTTTTTTTGAGACAGGGTTTCTCTGTATAGCCCTGGCTATCCTGGAACTCACTCTGTAGACCAGGCTGGCCTGAATTCCTATTTTTAAGGGTAAAGGGGTCCACTAAGACAAAGGGCTTCAGCTATATGAACATCAGGAGACATTCATTTAAACAGTGGAAAACCATTAATACAGCAATTACGATGTGGCTATGTTTGGAGTCAAGTGCCATCTGCTTCATGCCATTGTTTTTAGCAAGCACTGAAGCATCCTCAGTTATGGAGAGTTTTACTCTTCCTCCCGTCTAGACATGACCACAATAGGTAGGTACCCAGTTGAACACAAACGCTACTTTTCTTTCCTTCACTCCAGCAAGGATTGTACCAGCAATCAGTGATCAATTAAGAACATGTGTATAAAAGAACCTAGTCCCTAACTTCCAAAAGGGCTAGTCTTTATTATTAAATGTATCATTAGCTTACCATGGTTTCATGTTTTAAAAAATACAAAATAGCCGGGTGGTGGTGGCACATGCCTTTAATCCCAGCACTTGGGAGGCAGAGGCAGGCGGATTTCTGAGTTCGAGGCCAGCCTGGTCTACAAAGTGAGTTCCAAGACAGCCAGAGCTACACCGAGAAACCCTGTCTCGAAAAACCAAAAAAAAAGAAAGAAAGAAAGAAAGAAAGAAATACAAAATATAATCAATCTGAAAAGTGGTCAGGAAAACAAGATACCTTTCCTGTCTAGTGATGGGACTTATGAGCAAAATGGGAAAATATAAGGAAAGCAGAGACAGCCCTCAAAGTAAATGGATAGGCAGAGGGAGAGAGTGGAGTTGGACGAAAACTCTTCCAAAGGTCGTAACTATGTCCTTGACCAAATGACTTCGTATGTGGGAAACTGTGTACACAAACCAGTTAAATGGGTAAGAATTAGCAAGGGTTGTTATCACATTGTTTTCAACATTACTACATTTTATGTTGAGATTCAGAGAACCACTTACTGGAAGGGGAGAGGAAATAACAGTGTCTCAGAAAGCTGATTCAGAAAGGGGAAAGGAAAAGGAGCCGTCAAAATCCCATTTTCTTTCTTTAGCACAAGGTGAAAATTTCCTTATATTTCACAATGCCCCTGTGTGATGAAAGAAAGATTATATTGTGATACATATATTTAGCTTAGAACGAGGGGAGAGCAGTTGCTACAATCATTTCAAGCCTTTCCTTCAAAACAACTGTTCATAAAAGAAAAACGGAAATGACATGCTTTGTTTATGTATGAAATTTACTTAACTTGAACCCTGTGTTGGCAGAATTGGATGTAAATAGCATGCCATTTTCCCCTTCACCGTGATTTCTCATAAACAGACTTTTATAGGAAGAATGCTGTGAGTGTGTTCTTTCTCATTCCCTGCAGACATTGCTCAGGTGCGTGTAATTTGTCACCAGCCTTAGTGCTGTGTGTTCAGTTTTTAACACAAACATAACTGTATGAGCTTCAGTCTCTGGACATTTTGTATGTAATCATTAAAGGAAAATTGGTGTCTGGAAGCAAGGGGATCATTTTCCCATTTGTTCAGATCCAGGTACCAAAAATGATCCAATTTGATTGTTAGTCTGGGGATTAATTTTCTCGTGAACCAGGGTCCAATATACAATTTCCCACAACCACAGGCAAAGACCAGGGAGTAAAAGGTAGCTTCATTCTTACCTTAAAATCTATGACAGAATTAACTAGAAGCCAGGCCTCTCTCATCTCTCTGGCACTAACTATCCCATTCAGCTCAGCAAGAGTAAATGAATTACTCAGTCACAAATACTTGGCATCTACTGACCTTTGTAAAACAAAGATGTGAAGAATTTGGCTTTCCCTCTTACTGCAATGATTCCTTGCAGTGTTTTACTGTTCCAAAATGATGGTTCATTGTAGAAGATTGGATGATAACAACAACAAAGATGTCCCCATCTCACTCTCTAGATCTGCAGCTGTGTCACATGTATGGTCATGAATGTCAGATTAAGGATCTTGAGATAGAGAAAGGATTTCAGATTACTTCGTTGGACATAGTATGATTACAAGTTTCTTGTGATTGAAACAAGGATGTTAGAGGAGAAAAAAAACATTGAGAAAAAAATGCAACATCGTGGTGTGGATAGTTTTTAAGGAAGAGCACACTTACACCGTGGAAAGCCTGTATTACAGAATCCTGATTATATGCCTGAGATTGGAGATAAGTGTAGTAGTTCATGAAAATAATCATCAACTCTTCATAGAGTGCTTCAAAGACATGGAAAGTTGGGCTGGTGAGATGATTCAGCAATTAAAAGCACATACTGCTCTGGAAAAAGAACCATCTTTGGGCCCAGCACCCACTTCCAACAGCAGATTAATCACAAACCCTGTGACTATTACTCCACATGAACAGGAGCTTTTTCTTTTCTTTTTTTTTTCTTTTTATTAGATATTTTCTTTATTTACATGTCATATGATATCTCCTTTCCCGGTTTCTCCTCCATAAAAATTTTTAAAAAAAGAAAAGAAAAAAAGGAAATAATAATAATAATAATAATAATAATAATAATAATAATAATAATAAAACTGTTCCCTCCCACCTCCTTCTCCTGCTCAATAACCCACCCTCTCCCACTTCCTAGCCCTGGCATTCCCCTACACTGGGGCATAAAGCCTTCACAGGACCAAGGGCCTCTCCTCCCATTTATGATCCATTAGGCCATCCTCTGCTATACATATGCTGCTGGAGCCATTAGTCCTGCTATGTGTACTCTTTGGCAGGTGGTTTAGTCCCTGGGAGCTCTGAGGGTACTAGTTAGTTCATATAGTTGTTAGTCCTAAGGGGCTGAAAACCCTTCAGCTCCTTGGGTCCTTTCTCTTACTCCTTCATTGGGTACCCTGTGCGCAGTCCAATGGATGGCTGTGAGCCTCTACTTCTGTATTAGTGGGGTACTGTCAGAGCCTCTCAGGAGACAGCTATATCAGGCTCGAACAGGAGATTTTTCACCTATTAGGACACTTGTATTCGTGTACATAACATGCTTACAATCAGGCATACATCCTTATATGTAATTAATAATAATAATACATTTTAAAATATGGAATATCTTGAAACATGATCCAACATTGTACAGATAAACACTTTGGGTTTATTAAGGTTGATATCATTTGATTTTTATCGACTCATACCTCTAATCTGTAGACTACTGGTATAGAGCCAGGAGGACTGTCAGGAGTTAAGGCCTGCATGGGCTATACAGTGGGTTCTAGGTTAGCATGGCTAAAATAAAAGAACTTGTCTTAAAAAGTAAAGAAAGCAAGAGATAAGGGAGGATGAAAAGAGATTGATGGGGAAGGGAGGGAGGAAGGGACAGAGGAAAAGAGGAAGGGATAGAGAGAGAGAAAGGGGGTAGAGACATAGAAGTAAAAAGAAAGAGTGAGTACCTCATCTGTCATGTACAAGGCTGCCCTGGCCAATGTACTCTATATATGACACATTGGGGTATTCTCTAACAGACTCCCAAAGAGCTGCTCTTATGTTCGAAGTCCTCCTCTAAGGTAGAGTTCAGTGTGTTTCTACTCTTTTCAGATTTTGGATGGACATGAAGAGTGAAATATCTCCCTCTGTCAGCACAAATTCATTGGTGTTGACCAGGGGCACATCTAAGCACTCTGCAATATCTTCTAGAGACATGCACTGCACTGACCACAAATTTCCCTGAGAATTTTCTTGACGTGAGACTAAGATACAAATATCTGTAGGAGCCTGAACTCATAACTCATGCTTTTCTGATTTGTTTTCATCCTCTATCTTCCTTCTTTGTTTGTCACTGATATTCCCTGGGATTACACACAAATGGTCTTTGTTCTTGTTTTAATTTTTAGGTAAATATATGTTGAGGCAACACAGGAGCAACATTAATAAGAGTCTCTAGAAAGCTGATGAGAATTGTTGCAGCCCTGAGTTCCTGGATTTGTTTCTTCCCTATAAATTATCTTAGGATCTCTTGCACATCTTCCCATAGACTTCATTATCCTTCTATTACATTATCTTTATTCTTCATTTGTAGTGTGATATCTCAAGACATTATCTAAAATAACTGTTTTTCCAAGTCAGTGAAAGTGGCAATTTTAGTCATGTTGTTATTCCTGAATACTAGCATCTTGTAGCTCATTGGACAGAATTTGTGATTTTCTCTTTAGCCCAGTCAAATAGCCTGTCAGAATTCCAACCTGTAAAGATAGGTTCTGTATATCAAATATAAACATCAAATACTATCTTCTTCAAAGTATATTGAAAGAGTGGATATTCAAAATGAAGGTGTGTAAATCAAGAAAGAGGCTAACAAAATTATTGAAATGGTTCATTAGTTAATGTCTGAAAAACTGCTTCATAGAAGTGAGATCATAAATAACACAAAATTACAAGCATCAACTGCAAGACACCCTAAAAGTATGATCGTTCTGAAGCTGATAAAAACTATTTTCTGGATCTTACATTTAGTGTGTGCCAATACTGTGTGTTTTTCCTCTCCCCGCCTAACAAAATTGATGCGTACACCTAGATGTTGTCCACACAATGAAGATTGCCTCCCATTGGTGAAATTAAGCACAAAATACTGAAGAATAAGTCCAAGAAATAAAGTATAAGATTTCTAGCTCTGAGACAAAGAGAAAAGGCTGAGAGGAGCATAAAGATAAACAATTCCTCTGACAAACTACCTATGGCACCAAAACAATGTCCCAAAATGTTAACACTGGTGGATTAAATAAAATCTCTATGAAGATTATGATTTTGGTAACTTCATTATTTAAAACTGCTTCTTCACTCAAAAAAAGGGGAGGGGTAACCAAAAATCCCCCTGGACAAATGATGGTAGCTGATATTTTCTGTTCCTCTCTTTCTAGAAGGTCACATTTGCATATTAGTTCAGATTTGCCAAATAAAGGGAGAGTTCAGCACAACTGGATGAGCACATGCTTCACAGGGGAGAATCTGAGAACATCTTATGGAAAGCAGAACCTAGGCGACTCATGTAGCCACAATGAAGTTAGAGCAGTATTTACTGCTTACTCTTTAATGAGCACACCATGATCAGTAACTCAGTGAGTCAGAATGAGATGATGACCCCAGAAGTTACCTCTTTCACACCATAACACACAGAGGGAAACAGCTCAAGAGAAATTAAAATGGTGCCATATTGCTTAGAAGTTTCCTTGAATTAATCATTAGAAGGAAGACAAAGCCACTGGTTAATGGCTTCCTATTACAGCTTTGTTTCTACTATGAAAGTCAGGTTGATCTCAGCAGGAATGCCAAGGGTGAGAGATGGAGGACTTTTGTTATTTCTTTGTTCCTGACATTAGAGTAAACTTAAGCTGATACCAGCAATTTAACTGTATGCTGTACAGTAATTAGAAGAGTTACATTCAACTCAGCAAATATTTACACAATTGCTATTTGAAGGCATTGTACCAGGCACTCGAAACCCAATGAATATTTGTGACTATGGATTCAGGGATCCTTGTTCCCATCATGGCTTGGTCCTTCCTGTTTTTAGGCAGATCTGTTTTGATTAATCTACAGTCACAAAAGCTCAGTGGCTGTTTCCTCACTCCATGCATCACAGTCTCTTTCTCACATCTGAACTCCTATTCCTATACAGCTTTTCCCATTTCCCCAAGACACTCATCACCTTCTAACTTCTTGTATTAATCAATTCAGTAACTTTCCTCTTATACAATAAACTTAATTAAATGTTTAACTACTATGATGTTCTCATTGTTTCTTTTGTCTAAATTACTCACCAATGTTGAGTGGACAATAATGTATTTTAGAAAATCGAGTGACTGAAAAATCCAATAATCAAACCACCAAATGAAAAGATGCATCTACTATTGTGTAGGACAAATGGACCATTGTCCATTATTAGTGAGTATGAAAGTATATTGGTTGTAGATATTGAGGGGGAAGTCAATATAGAGGTGTGTGTGTGTGTGTGTGTGTGTGGCAGAGAGAGAGAGAGAGAGAGAGAGAGAGAGAGAGAGAGAGAGAGAGAGAGAGAGAGAGAGAGAGAGAGAGAGAGAGAAAGAGAGAGAGAGAGAGATACCAGATGGTCCACCTATACTGCTCTTAAACAGATACCAAAGAAAGCCTTTCCTTCTACCTAGAATGGTTAGATAGCCATGCTTCTTGTTGTTTTAGTTACTATAGTAATTAAATGAAATCAGATCAGATGTGTATCAACAGATGAATGATAATGGAAATAAGGCACAGATATACAATTGAATTTTACTCAAAAATAAGGAAAAATTGTCTCCCAGCTCTTAGCATCAACACATAAAGGGTCTCCAGGTATTGATCCACTATTCCATACTTCTTCAGTTCCTCTATATTCTAGGAAATATAGCTAAGTGGTCCCTAGACATATAGATCCTGGCTCAAACTTCAACTATTCTAGTAACTTTTTTTTCTATAGATTAGCATTTCTTCTATTCTGAGCCTCCGGCCTAATCTTCCATACTTACCTTAGATCCAGTTTTTCAACAAGCAAAGGACCTATAGAGTTTAGTCCCTGGGCCACACTTCTGGAGTTTCCCAAGCTCTTCTATGAGGAGTTAAATGGTATGTAAATGTTGATCTACCAGACCAAATTTCCACCACCTCCCATTAGTTACTGATGCCAATAGGTAGAGACTTCCCACAACCTGAGCATGTGGCTCAAAATTAATCATCTTCATAATTCATGTCACAGACAGATAATGGGTTCCAGGGCCCTATTTCTGACCCACAATGACAAAGTTACTTTAGTTCTTAGCACTGTCAGATAACTGATGCCATAACCCCTCCCTCTGGAACAAATATCCATAGTTCCCTTAGCAACAACAGATCAATAATTCATGTCCTTTAGCCCTTGGTCTACCTTTTCATTCAGCCTACAACCTCAAGATGCACAAATATCAGTCTAGAAAGAAAATAACAACACAAAACCCCAAATCAATGCATAATTTCTAAATATTACTGTATTTCATAAAACAACTCTTAAGGGGAATGATAAAGGAGAACATCCAGACATAAAATTCCAATAAATACTATTACACCCATTTTCAAACAATTTTCAGAAGATATTAATATAATCCAGAAGACAAGAAAAAATAAATAAGAAAGTCAAGACAAGCTATGAAAATAGGATTCCATAAATAGAATTAATGAAGAAAAGACAAACTGAAAGAGTGTTATAATTAAACATTCTATTATAAATAAAACCCTTCTTAGAACTTCTCATTGATACAATGGACCTGTGGGATAAAGACTATTGGGTTTGGAAGAGTAGGTAGAGAATTCAGGACTCAGTAAATGTCATTGATAAAATTTTAAACTTAGAGATACTGGTCATGGGAGAAGACTTAAACTTTGCATTGTGGAAATAGAAAAAATAAGCTAAAACAACACCAAGGGCATAGAGTATATTTTTCAATAAAATTATAGAATATTTTCCAACTCAAAAAAGATTAAAATCCATTTCTAACAGACTAATTGAATAGGTTAGTTAACTCTTTATGAGTTTTGGTCAGAGAGGACTCAGAGACATGAAAAACAATACAAGTTCTTGGTTATCAAACCATAACTAGATGATAAGACCCTATTGATGAAGACATTCCACACTCAAATTACAAGACATAGAGAAATAAACCTTGAACTTTACAGGAATCATTTTCCTGGTTGGCTAATATTCATAGTACTAAAAGTCGCTATTCAGGCTTCTAGGAGGAAAGAGAGAAGACAATTGTCATATCCAATTCTTTATCCATACACTAAAATGCAGACTTGCCAGACAAAATAGATACATTGTTGGAATAATGGCAAAATGATTATGGAAGTAATCAACAACTCTATTTAATGAATTTGAGATCCAATCCACAGGAGGAAATCCATGCCCACTACCCAAAACAAGGTCAAACCAAGTCTCTGGAAGTTATAAGCCCTAGAGGAGAACTTATTGATATTGTTTTGCTAAATGGTCATGTTCTCAAGTGGTCAAACTGTCTTCTAAATATTTATGTATGTATCAGTAGATCTGTGGTGACCTCAACCTTTTTGCAATGAGCAATAGTTAATGTAGAGACTTATAGTTAGTCAAAAGTACTTAGAATAGGTGATTATAAATGCTATCTGTTGATTATATATAAATGAATATGAATTTTATATATAAGTATATGATATATTAATATATTGGTTAATATATCATATCAATTAATATATCAATGTATTATTGTAATAAATTATATAATATATTATTACATATAATTTATATAATATTATGATATAATATACATCATGTCTAGCAAGTGTGCATTGCAGTTTGTGGGTCCAGAACTGAATAAGACAATTGTGTTCTCTTTTCTCCCTTAGAAACCTGAATATCATCTTTTAGTACTGTGAGTATTAGCTAACCAAGGGTAATGATATATATTATGTAATATACAATATTTATACATATGTATATGAATTTGTATGCATATATAAATACAATACAATATATACAAAAGCAATATAAATATATATATACATATATATATAAACATATATATATATGTATATATGAAGACTATTTGTATTAAATCAAACTAACTAAAAACCACTTTGTAAAATGTATTCTGATGCTTGATCTCTGGTTGAAGAGCTATTGTCAGTTGATGTCTGCCAAGAGAAGAGGCACATTTCCTTGGAGAAAGCGGACTTTAACAGGCTGTTCATGTCAGGATGGATGACCCAAAGTGCATGGACATGTGCACAGCACTAACTGAACTCAGTGATTTAACAAAATAAAAAGAAATCAAATTGGGAGAATTATATGTTGTGGGTAGCTAGAAAGTTGGAGGAAGAGAGTATGGATATGATGAATATACATTGCATTTTATAAGAATGAAAAATTAAATATCAGATTATGAAATTTTCAGAAAAATGAATGTAACTAGAAAATGTATTAAGTAAGGCAACCTGAATTTCAGCCAGCACACAGTACAATTTTTCCTTCTCATGTGGATCACACACACATATATATTTATACATATACACATGTATATATGTTCATATGTATGCTCATATATGTGTTCATATATATATGTTTATTTATATGGAAGTGTTTCTAGTGTTCAGGAAAGTAGAAAAAGGCTTATAAGATACCTTAAATGGATGCCTTAAGGGGGCAAGAGGAATGCGTCCAAATATCTTCAATGGGAATTATATTTTTACCTGATGATTGCTCAGAATCCATATAGTAAGGAAAACTTTTAACTATTTAGTAGAACTTTGAGAAAAAGAGAACAGATAAGAAAATGAAAAGGGCGATAGAAAGATTTAAAAGGTAATGTGAGTCAGGGAGATAGAGGAAAGGAGTGACTTAAAGCAGGGTCAACTCAAAATCTTACGTCATAAGGAAACCTGCCCCTTTGAAAGCTAATAGGATGTGGATCAGAGGGAGAGCTCTTGTCTAGCTGGATTCAATTCTAAGCACTGTCAAAAATAGTTTCAGAAAACAAACACTTAATTGAGTTAATTTTAATAGTCTATGTTTCAATTATTCACATACATAAATATATGGAGACTGATATCAGATAAATAAAATTCAAGTTTTGGGGGGAAGTGGTGGGATAAATCCAGTTCTGACTGAAGTGCATTAGATGTTTACCTAAGGAATGCTCAGAATCCATACTGTAATGAAAAGTTTTAAGTATAAACACTATTGTGAATGCAAGAATTATAGCCACGTATGTCCACAGTCAACATCAAGTTGAGGTTTCTAATGTATGTATCAAGGACTATGATTTCTTTGTTTATATTTTTCATGTCACCATTGCTTTGCCCTTGGGATAAAAAATGAGCAGGCCCAGTGAATGGAAGTAGAATTGTGCTTTCAGTTAGTCAGTCAATAAGCACATAGAAAACAATTGTATCATTATAGCCCCAAGCAGCAGGAAGAAACACAGAGTTAATGAGGAGCTGTCTCTACCCAGTGCTAACATTTGCCATTGTCTTAACATGGCTCTCTAGGTTCACTACCATAACGTGTGACTTCATATAGATTTTGAAGCATTCCTTTCATACACCTTTTAATTTTAAAGAGTAAGCAGAAGGATGGTGATAGTCGTGGCTTTTGTGGCCCCACTCTTTACATGTCCTTCCTCCTCCTGAACAGACCTATGTGACTCAGTCTTTATGTCTCATTGTTGCTGCTCCTATGCCTCAAGAGCTGACCGCACATCCAGATGAAAGCCTCGTTTGTAGCAATTATTGTCTGATTATTCCATATATTTTTACCAAATAAATGTTAGGGGAGCATTGTTATGAGCCTATAAGTTTTCACTTCTCAGAATGTCTTCTTCCATCTTACTTTGGGTATAGAGTATAATGATGTAGTCTCATGTGCTATTTCTGTTCAGGAGATATTCAATTTTTTTTTCTCTAAAAGATTGATTGCCAGAGAGAAAGAAGAGAGTAGTTGTATATGATTGAAATGGGGCAAGTATAACAAAGGGAGGTTTCCCAGCAAATGGGCTGAACTTCTTCTTGATTGTAAAACAAGGAATGAGTCTCAGATGGAAAACAACTCTTAGGGAAAAGTCGAGGTCTTAGCTGTATCCAAAGTCATGTAGACTGTCCGATGGGCTGAATCAACAGACTTCCAGAGTCATTCTTTCCAGGACCCTTCTGTTACATTCAGAGCACCAGAAATCATGCTTTCAATAGCAGTGTTCATTTTAGGTTTGTAAATAAGGAAAAATCCTAGGATGGGCACACTGGCAAACACCCAGTGCTTGGAATATTAGATGTAGAAGGATCAAAGAGGTAAGTTATCTTCTGTTGCATAGGGAATTTGAGGCCAGCCTAGACCACATGAAACTCTGTCCACCCAGAATAAAAATCAACCAATCTAATAAAAACACACCAAAGCAATCCTGATTTAAAATAAAATAAAATAAAATAAAATCACACAAAACAACTCTGATAAAGTGGTCTAGGGTTCAGATTTAGTCTGAATTCAAAGATAAGCTCTGACACAAGCTAGGCTACCACTTAAGTAGACTCAGCATGTTTGGTGACTTACTTCAATAGTACATGAAAGCACACTTACCTTTTTCAGAAAGAGTGTGACCTTCAAATTGCAACAAAAGGCAGACTTGAGTTTTCTTCTGTTAGTGTGAATTAGTAGTTGTATAACAAAATACATTCTCCTTTGATTACAGTGACAGTCATTTTCTAATGTTGCTCTTGTCTCTCCACTTGCTTTCAAGGAAGAACCTTGAATTGTGTCTTGCAAATAACTTGCATCTATTCATAAATCAATTTGAAATGAACACCAACCCCCCGTTGCTCCCCGTATAAGCTGTCTATTTTGCAAGCCTTCAATAACTAATTCTTCAATTGATCATTTCCATTATTCACTTGCTTTAGTCATCCCCTTTATTCTAAAAATTCTTCAGTCTATGATGCTCTGGTTGACTAGTATAATAATGAAACATACCTGTCATGGGGGTAAGAAATGTGCATGAAAGAAACAAAGGTTTTGTGTTTGGAATAGGTAAGCCATCAGTGGAACTCATAGGTTTAACATCCTCAGGAAATCAGAGAGGTGGTGCTATGAAACCCAATGAAAAGGTAAAGTAACATCTGAACTATTGCATGTTAATGTATCTATCTATCTATCTCTATTTCTGTATGCCTATATATACACATAGATATGTGTGTGTGTGTGTGTGTGTGTGTGTTTGTGCATGTACAAAAGTGTATATACACAGAGACGTTTGTCCCTTTACTCAAGAATGCTAATATTTAAGTTAGCCACATTAAGACTGCAGCTGCAATACCACACATACTATGGTAAGAATGAAGCATGCATGAAGACACTGTCATGATTTACCACCAGCTATGTAAACTAAGACCCAGTCGGCCAGTAGCTTCCCTATAGCCATGCAATCATCACGCAGAAAGATTGCTTACATTCAGTCTTATATAAGGTATCTGGTTGTCATACTAGGTCTTAATATTATGCTTTTCAATCTTAAAATGCATTCATAAATGAGTAAGATTCATTTCATGGTAAGAAAGGAAAACTAGCACTGATGCCCTGGAGTAATGTGCATTAGCAATTAGAATATTATCCAAGCAGGTCATAAAAAATAACTAGGGAGACATTAAGAGGCAGGAGTATTATCATTAAAGAGGACGACCCAGCAGTGGCCCATAAACATCACCCACAGCCACAACCCTCCAGTGCCTGGTGCAATCATAAGTTCCAAGATTTTATCTGTGAAACTGTCTCTTGAGACAAGAGTTATTGAAGACTTTCTCAGCCATTAAATCCTTCGGCTGTTGGAAGTGATTAGTTTCTCGATGGATACAGCGTATCTGACCCAGATAGCTTGCATTTTATAAAAAAATGAGAATTGGCAGTCTGATTTGCAAATGATCCATGCTGTGACATCTTTCTCATACTTCTATAATACTTCCTGTGTCAGTGCCTTTCATGATCTCCCCACAATGCACTTCAATTCTCTTTGTAGTAACAGGCCAAATTACAGTTACTATAAAATACGAGAGCCAAGAAGAATTGTCAAAGTCATTTGTTTTTCAATAATAAATTAATATGTTGTTCAGAAAAAAATCATCTTTACAACCCTCTATATTTGAAGTTTTAGAATTAACAACAATTTTAAAGATTTATTTTTATTTTATTTGTGAATTTTTTGGCATGTCTGTAAGTGTGTCTATGTGATATTTCTATGTGAATATCTAGTATCATGCTCTCTTTTTTAATAAACTTAAAAATTGGTAACATGGGGCTAGACAGATGGCTTAGCAGTTAATCACATTTTACAGAGTCCTGGGTTCTGTTCCTAATACCTATGTGGACACACACAACTGTCTGTAACTCCTCTTCCCTGGGGGAAGACAAGGAAGGACAAAGTTCAGACCTCCTCCCTGAGCCCAGGGTAATCTTAAAAGTGGAGGGGAAACCCACTCAATTCTTGGTGGATACTGGGGCCCAACACACAGTTCTTCTCCAAGAGCTAGCCGGTGTCTAGCAAAAAATCGTGGGTCAAAGAGGCCACTGGGACTAAACAATATTCATGGACCACACTATGAGTTTTGGACCTGGGCATGGGCTGGGTACCCCACTTGTTCATGGTCATTCCTGACTGCCCTGTATCCCTTGCTTGGTAGAGATTTACTCTCCAAGATCGAGGCTCAGATCTAGTTCCTTCTTGAAGGCCCTCAATTGATGAGGTCCCCTGGAAAACCTATCCAGGTCCTTACAATTAGGCTGGAGGACAAATACAAATTGTGTGAAATCAAAGCCCAAAAGATGGATATTGCTTGGTGCCTAGAAAAGTTTCCTCTTGTTTAAGCTGATATGGCTGAGCTAGGATATGCCTTGTGAAGGCCCCTGTTTATGTGGAGCTTAAGACTCAGTGTGCCAGTACCCAATGTCACAGAAGGCATTAGAAGGTATTAAGCTTCACATTGACAACCTGCAACAACTCTGGGTCCTGCCTAACGGCCACTCTGCTTGGAACACACCCCTGTTGCCTGGAAAGAAATCTGGTACTCACAACTACTTATAACATCTACACAGACAGGAGGTACACCTTCACAACTGTACATGTGCACAGGGCCATTTATCCACAAAAAGGACTCCTAATCTCAGAAGGCAAGATCATCAAGAACAAACCAGAGATAGTTTTCTACTACAGGCCCTTTTTATACTCTTCCCAGTTTCTTTTTGGAGGCACTTAGAGCTATGAGTTTCCCTCTTAGCCTGCTTTCATTGTGTCCCATAAGTTTGAGTATGTTGTACTTTCATTTTCATTAAATTCTAAAAAGTCTTTAATTTCTTTCTTTATTTCTTACTTGACCAACTTATCATTGAGTAGAGCATCGTTCAGCTTCCATGTGGGCTTTCTATTGTTTCTGTTGAAGACCAGCCTTAATCCATAGTGATCTGATAGGAGGCATGGGATTATTTTGATCTTTTTATATCTGTTGAGTTCTGTTTTGTGACCAATTATATGGTCAATTTCGGAGAAGGTACCATGAGGTGCTGAGAAGAAGGTATATTCTTTTGTTTTAGGATGAAATGTCCTATAGAAATCTGTGAAATCCATTTGGTCCGTAACTTCTGCAAGTTTCACTGTGTCTCTGTTTAGTATCTATTTCCATGATCTATCCATTGATAAGAGTGTGGTGTTGAAGTGTCCCACTATTATTCTGTGAGGTGAATAGTGTGCTTTGAGCTTTAGTAAAGTTTCTTTTATGAATGTGGGTGCCCTTGCATTTGGAACATAGATGTTCAAAATTGAGAGCTCTTCTTGGTATATTTTTCCTTTCATGAGTATGAAGTGCCCTAGTTTAGCTTTTTTGAAGACTTTTAGTTGCAAGTTGATTTTATCTGATAATAGAATGGCTATTCCAGCTTGTTTCTTGGGACTCTTTGCTTGGGAAATGGTTTTCCAGCTCTTTACTCTGAGGTAGTGTTTGCCTTTGACAGTGAGGTACACTTCCTGAATGCAACAAAACATTGGGTTCTGTTTACATAACCAGTCTATTAGTCTATGTCCTTTTTTTTCTTAATTGAGGAATTGAGTCCATTGATGTTAAGAGATATTAATGAATAGTGATTGTTGCTTATTGCTATTTTTGATGTTATTTTTATGTTTGTGTGGCTATTTGCCCTGGGCACCAGACGTGTGAGGACCCCATAGCTAGTGGGAACCACCTGGCAGACCAGGTAGCAAAGGAAGTATCGATGAAAGAAATAAGACTATCCTACTGACAAACCACCACCTAGAGAAGTGATAACAGATTGGAACTTGAGAAATGGCTGGCTACCACCTGGGTATACTAATCATGAGCTTAAGCTCATTAAAGTGTATCCCACTAACTATTTGGATAAAATTGGACATTGGAAGACATTGTAGGGAAAAACCATCATACCAGAACATCAGGCCCTTAAACTACTTACACAAAAGCACAGATATACCCAACTTGATAGTAGAAAACTGGAACAGGTCATCAAGGGGTTGGGTGAAATTATTTGAAATTTAATAAAAATAGCAGACATGATAGGTAGAAATTGTGAAGCTTGTCAGAAGGTAAATGCCTATCCCACTAAGGCACCATCAGAAAAAAGGCTAAGGGGTAATTATCATGGAGTATTTTGGGTAGTTGATTTTGTTGAAGTCGGACCAGGAAAATGTGGGTATAAGCACCTCCTAGTCTTTGCAAATACTTTTTCTGGATGGGTAGAAGCCTACCCCTTCAGGAGAAAAACCACACAGGTGGTAATGAAGAAGATACTAGAAGAGATACTTCCTCAATTTGGTACACGTAAAACCATTGGCTCAGATAATGGGCCAGCCTTTACTTCTCTCTGGGGACAGATTGGAAACTCCATTGTGCATACCTTCCCTAAAGTTCAGGGCAGGTAGAAAGGATGAATCAGACCCTGAAGGAGATCATAACCAAATTGTCCTTAGAGACTGGCACACACTAGGTGGTACTCCTTCCCATGGCCTTGTTTAGGGCCAGAAATACCCCTTATCATTTCAATCTAACTCCCTTTATGGGACCCCAACTCCCTTGACCCCAGCTCTTGACAACCCCCATCCCCAAAGAGTGATTTTTCAGGCTGACAAGGATCTTATGACTTGACTGCCATCGTCTCAGATCAGCTACCAGGAATTATGGCCAAAATTTAGTACCCTGTATAACCCCGGGAACCCCAGAGATTCCACAAGTTGGAGATTGGGTGTATGTTAAGAGGCATCATGCTGAAAATTTGGAAGCAAAGTGGAAAGGGATGTTCCTGGTGTTGTTGATCTCCCTGACTGCCATTAAAGTGGATGGAGTAACTGTCTGGGTTCACGTAACTTATATCAGATCAGCACCTGAACCTGAATCTAAATGGGTAACAGCCAGATATCTGAGAAACCCCCTCAAGGTTAAGATCACCCACTCTTCTGCAAGGCCAGAGAGACCATGAGATGGCTATAGTGTATCTTCCTTCCTGAGCTGAGCCTCAGCACACCCCCCCCATGACCCTACCAAAGTGACTTAGCAAGTACTCTCAGCCACTGGGGATATAGCTTGGTCAACTACAGAGGAACACCCACCTTATACCTGGTGGCCAGACCTTGTCTTTGATCTCTGTAAGTTAGTTGTGAGCCTGAATCCTAGGATATCCCCACCCTAGAGACACAGCGGGAGGTATTACCTGAATGTAGGGGCTGAGGGACATTCAAATCTAAAGAGTTTCCCAGAAGCAGCCATGGAAGTGGGGCTTAGGGTGCAAACACCAGAAATTGAGGAGTGTCCTGCAAGAAACCCCCATATATGTGTGCCCCCGAGATGGGAGAAGCTGGCAGCAGGCCCATCAGTGTGTCGGGGGAGGCAATTACTTCTGGATGCTACCTAGGGGTGTGAAACATCGGGAATCACACACTAGAGACTGATTTGGGGTAGTTAAGGATTCCACGTTCAAAGGTTAGGGAAGGGCTAGAAAAAGGGGGGGGGAGAGGGGGAGAAGAGAGAGAGAGAGACAGAGACACAGAGAGACACAGAGAGAGACAGAGAGAGAGAGCGCAGAATCAAAGTTGGAGACAGAATAAGTACTGTGAAGCTGATGGTTGTAAGGCAACAATTTGAATCCCTAAGATCAGGAGAGGAAGAATATGAGCTAAGAGAGCCTTATTACCAAGAAAGAAGAGTTCCATGATAGGAGCTCACACAAAAGAAAGGAGGGAATGATAAGACTAAGTAACTCTGATGCGGCCCTGCCATGGTTCCAGGAAAGGGCATTAGGCCCCAAGGGAGAGCTTTATGATCTTGGCCCCAGGAAGATTTCCCAGCATCAACTCTGACAGCACAATTCTGGAAAAACAGCAGAATGCACTGTCACCTAACTCTCTTGAAAGTCCCAGGTAGAGTTCAAATGTGTTGTGATCTGCCCATGCTTGCTAGCCAATAGATTTAAAGGTCAATATGCTTAGCCAATAAATTTGAATTGTAACCTTGCTGATGTAACCTGTGCTCATAAAAAAGTATAAAAACTGTTTGTAATAGCCATTTATGGTCACCTTCTAGTCATTTGTCTTGAGGGAAATAGATAGAAAATAAACCTCTTGCTTTTGTATCCATCTGTGTCTTGGTGTCTCACTCCGGGGCATCTAGAAGTAAGTACCACTTACTGAAGGTCAGGGTCTTACAGTTACTAAGTAAGCAATAATAGTTTCTAGATGACAAGGGAATAAAATGAAGAGTTTCAAATAAAAATGTATCAGCCAGAAAATTGGTGTAAGAATATTAATTATAATTAGGAAAAAAAGTACATTTTTATTTTATGTGACTATTTTGCCTGCATTTATGAGCATACACCACATGCATGACTGGTGCCTGTGGAAATGAGAGGCTTGAGACAGGCTGACTCCATGACTCCATGACAAGCTTCATGGAAATGAGGTATTCCCAGAACTGGGCAAGTGCAGGTTAGTCATTTACTGGAAGAACCTCAGGCCAAGGGCAGCCAATCAGGTTTTGATCATACAAAGCTCTGTTTTTGTAGTTAAAATTTTAATTAATTAATTTATTACATTTTATTTAATAGAATTGCACTACTCTCTCTCCCTTGTTTTTTTCCCTTCAGACATATTCCTATCTTAAACCCACCTGTGTCCCTACACCTGTCAAATTGATAGCTACTTTTTCATTTCTTGTTACTGTTATATGTATGTGTGTGCATGTAGGTACACACACAACTTATAAATATAACCTGTTGAGTTTACATTTATTGTTGTGTGTATATGGTTTTAAGGCTAACAAATCAATATTTGATAACCAATCTGGAGGCTTGTCTCTAGGAGAAGCTAATTTTTACTCTCAGCAACTATTACTGATTCCTAGTATTAGCATTCTGCCTAAACTCCACCACACAATTACCTGGCAATAGCCAGGTATGCTCCACCCGACAGTCACCTGGCAATAGTCAAGTAGGTCTGACCCACTATAAAAGGGGCTACTTGCCCCCTACTCCCTCTCTTTCTTCTCTTTTACTCTTGTTCTCTCTCTCTCTCTCTCTCTCTCTCTCTCTCTCTCTCTCTCTCTCTCTCTCTCTCTCTCTCTCATACTCTTCCCTTCTTGCTCTCTGTCTCCTCACTTTCCCCCTCCCTTCCTCATTTCCTCCCTCCTCTCTCCATGTGTCCATGGCCACCCTCTACTTATATACTCTCTTTCTACCTTTCTCTGATTTTATTACCCCTTTACCTCTCTTCCCCATCACTGAATAAACTCTGTTCTGTACTATACCATCCTGTGGCTGGTCCCTTAGTGGAAAGGGATGCCTCAGGGTGAAGGTATGGGCCTGCTGAGACATCCCCTTCCCCCATACCTGACTGCACATCCATAGAACATGTCTCCTTTCTCTTTATGTTTTTATAAACACTTCACCTTGTCTAGGCAATGTATTCAAACCCTTTATCTAATCTAGTGTATGGTTATATTATGGCAATGTGTGGCAAATTGTTGCTCATTATTTCTTATTTGAATAAACAGATTTATTGTTTCTCATTATGTGTATGCATATGTGTATCTCTGTGTATTTGTGCATATGAATGCAAGAACCTATGGAGACCAGAAGAAGTTGAATCTTCTGAAGGTGCATTTGCAAACAGTTTTGACCATCTCACATGCGTGCTGAGATTTATACTTAATACCTCTAAAAGAGCAGTCCACATTCTTATTCCAGAGACATCTCTCTATCTCATGCATGCTTTTTATTTATTAAAAATAGCATAGTAGCTATTTTTATTATTGTTGAGATAGTGTCTTACTATCTAACCTAGCCTACACTAATTCTCACTATGTGACTTAAGTTGACCTCAAACTTACCTAATGTCCTCTGACTCCTCCCATATAATCAAATTTATAACTGAAGTTTTAAAATATTTTTTCTATCTTTAAAAAGTACCTAGTATCAATCAGTTTATATGTTTCACATTAACTCAGAGAATGTTTATCATAAGAGGGATAAGAAGTATCATAAGAGGGATACATGAATATTGTCTTGATGCCAATTCTTGCAGTAATTCAGGAAAAGTAACCATCATTACCCAAAAAGTTACTTAACTCAAAACAAATATATATTAGAAATCTCAAAATTTCCCAGATAATTAAAAGGCTAAGAAGCAAAACAGATAAATATGTCAAAATATATTAAAGGATGAAATATATAATACCATGAAGCAGCTCATAAGTGTAACTTTATTCCAAATTACTATGAACTTGAACTTAGCCCTGTGTTCTTATTATTCCCAATCCTCTTTCTTGCAGCATCAGTCTTGGGTGAAGGTTGGTTAAGTAGACATAGGAATGAGGAAGTATAGCTCAGAGGTTTTCCTTATTCACATGGGAATTTAGAAATCGAAAAGTGTGATACAGACAACATTGCATATTGATTACTTCAATTTGGCAGAAAACTACAACAATGCTTCCAGACTTTCAGTGTCTCCAGTTGATTACCATGACTGTGTCATTGTTGAATTCCATCTCCAGAGTTTGTGCAGGCACAGCATTATGTCATTGTTAGTGTATAGAGGAGTAGCACATTGAATACTCAGGATTTGTGCTTCTGGTATGTATCTCAGAGCCCCCTAACAGAGCTTATGGATTAATCTGTGAACATCTATATTATGCTAAGTTGGACATCATAGCAAGTATAGCTATGCTCTAAGGTATAGGGGTCTCATGAGATCTACAACCTTTATTTCATAGAGTCTGACTTTGAATGCCCCTTTTAATGCATGATCTGAATTTCTTTTCCCTTTTTCTAAGATTTAATTTCTTCTATGATTTCATTAAAGGTATACATATATATTTATATATTTCATTAAAGATCTATAATATATCAGGAATGGACTACAATTTGTTCAGTCACTGACCAGATTTATCACAAAATATTCCCAAACATCATAGACTATGCCAAGACTATGGACTACCTTCCATTACCTAATGATAAGGCCCTATTGCTTACTTACATCATAGAATATGGAGAAATCAAGCAGGTATCAGACTAGAAAGTTTATCGATACTGACTATCCCTCACAGTGCAGGCAGGTAATTTTAATTGCTACTGGAGTAGAAAAACAAACATGAATATTACCCAGGTACAAACCTGTGACCTAAAACTGCGATGTTCCTGGAAAGATGCTCTTAAGCAAAAGCAGCAAAAATGTTATAGCTACAACCAACTACATTTTGATTTGATTAAAAAATCCACTGCATGATCACTGCTAATGCTGCCAAGAACCTAAGACCAGCTAGGTCATAAGCACAATCCAAAAACCTACTATTATTATTCTAATGAAAGAACATAGCTATGAAATAACTCCTAATGACATAGTGTTCTACCCACAGATCAGGATGGGAGTCAACCCTCATCAGACAAGCTTCTTCTTCCAGTAGATCATAATCAGTACAGAGAGCTACAACTAGACAATGTGCAATAAGTGAGAGACTTTGGATTACTCAACTCTATATAAGATGGACCAAGAAGCAACTTGTAATTTATAACTGCTAATACAGGAAAATCAGTTTTATTCAATGGAGTACCACTGGGTTTATCAAATACATTCCAGGTAGGTCCTATGCCCTAGAATATTTTAGTACCACAAAATGGACTTCATTTTTTCTTTGTCTACATTTTTGCTTGTTTTGGTATGTTTTACCTTTTGTCTGTTTGCTTGTATTGATTTTTAGTTTTTAAATTTGTTTTGTTTGTTTGAGAGATAGAGAGTGGAGGAAGGGAGAGGAAGAGGAAAAGAAGGAAAGAGACAACAAGACAGACACACACACATACACAAAGAGTCTAGAGACCATGAAGTTCAATTGACACTACTCACTTTCTCTCTTGTACTACTACTTTTGCAAAAGTGTTATTATATTATTTTCTCTCTATTCTTTCATATTAGGAAACCTTTCCACTTTTCCAGGTGTTTCTAACAGCAGTTGAATGTTTTTTTTTTTTTAATTTTTTCCCTGCTATGAAGTATCTATTTATATTAGTGACAAAGTTTCTCTTAATTCCTCAGATTGACTTCAAAAGTGTCATCCTCTTTTCTTCCATTGCCTAGTAGCATTACCTCTCTTCTGTCCTTGTTCTCTGTCCCTTCCCTCTCCCCTCCCTGTGTCTCTGTGTGGGTGTTATATAGTCACAGGGGTACACATAAATTTGTACTTGTGCTTGTCTTTATGTATTCCTGTGGACGTCAGAAATAGGTATTAGAAGCTAGTGCTTCACCTTGTGTTTTGAGATATGGCCTCTCAGTGAAGCTGTGGCTCCCAGTTTGGCTAGACTTTCTGGTCAGCAAGCCCACAGGCTATGCCTGTCTCTGCTAACCCTACTAGGCTAACTCTACAGATGTGTGTTATCATTCCCTACTTAAAAAAAACAAAACATTGGTAATGGAGGTCAAAGTTCCACTCCTCATGCTTGAAGAAATAGCAAATTTTACCCTGGTACCACCATTCATTTCTTGATTCATGGTCTTTTACTATAGGTATTCAAACACTGGCTTGGATCCTCTTTGAGTTGTGGATTTCAAACCTCACTTCTTGCACTAAGCATATATGCTAACCCTTTGATTCTGTTTGGGATTTAAACTCTCACTTCAGACAGAGATTATTATGACTGAAAGATGTGTTCCCTTGTAGGGCCTGGAGGCTAAGAATCATTAAGGTAATATCTATATTTTAGACTTCCACAGATTATCAAATATCCATCTTTGTTAATGTAACTTACTTGACTACTAGCATCCAGGAATTCAGCTATGAATTATTTTTTACTGTGTCTATTTATAGTCACTTCGATTTTTAACATTCATGTTGGTTAACCGATACATTGGCTATGAATTCCAAACCATGGCAACTTCGTGATGTTTGTTACAGCCTCTGTAGCTCAGGAATCCTCACTAAGCATCTTTCACCAGAATATCCAAACAATTTATGCTTGTCATGCCACCAATCGTGCAATTACTTGAGTAATCATATACATAAGAATTCTTTTTCTTGTTTGTTATAAATAACAAAAAGTGTTTTTAAAATGACACATATGTGTCATTTTAAATGACCTAATGACCATGATGACCTTGATGGCAATGGCTATCCTGGAATGCAAGACCTAAATTTCCAAGTGTGGGAAGTCTGAACAAAACTGTGAAACCCGGAACTAAATATAAAGCCATGCATTGCAGAGCAATTGCAGTTTATGAAATACATCTATCTTTGTAGCCAGGCTTTAACTCTTTACTCTGTCTCACACAAGACCTTGGGGAGGAAGGGTCCATGGACACTTAGTTAAGTAACAGTCAGGATGAAGGTAAAGATGATCCTTTCTGCTCATCATAATATCCTTATCACTGCCCCAGGTTTACCATGCTATTGCCTTACTTTCCAGTTCCGGCTGCTCTGAAATCCCTAGCTATGCAAGCTGTAAGTTACCATTGTCTACTTATGATAATGGTAGTGAAGATAATATAGACTCACACAGCTTCACTGGAAAGACAGAAAACAAGTGTTTTAGAACTTTTTAATAAGGCATGGGCTTAGTTAATTATCATGGTGACTATCTGGATGTCCCAAACTCATAGAACAATATAAGGGACCCCAGCATTGAGAAGAAGGAGGTTTGAGACAAGTATTCCTTAGATCCCACAGCTTTCTCCCCGAAGATTATCTACATGACCATCTGAAAAGAAAATCAAAATGATTCCCCCTCTGGCCTCCTGATCCCCTTTGTTTGCCTGGCTAGAATTGTGTTTTGTGTTGTCATTCTGTCTCCTTGTAGGATTTTATAGCTTTTTCCTCTTAGCTGTATGCATGCATCCTTTGTTATGATTTTTCTCGCTAGGTCACTTCCTGCATAATGAATGGATGCACTGAGGTTATTAGCCAGATCATTCCAGGTAGAAACATCTCTAACTACACGGCTTGGATAGGTATATAAACCTTTTATCATAAGGGAAACAGAAAACCATTTTAAATTGAGGCACAGTGAGAAACAATGTACTTCAAAGAAAGTGCACTTACACATAGGCTAATTAAAGAAATCTTCACAGAATTTAGTGTTGCATATGGTTCACTGAAGCAAATGTATATAGGGTATATGGTCATTTCTAGCAAACTGTATTATAAACACAGCTTCGTTATAAAATACTAAAATTGTTATGGCAATTAGAATTTTGGGTCATACAGAGAGTCTATAATTGCTGTCCTTCCCTAATCCTGGAGAAATTGAGTCTTAACATCTGATAAGGGTGTTGAGCACTATTGATAAGGAGAAGGTTTACATTTGCTGTGTGTGACATTATGCCTAACTATCCTCTTCTTGCTAAATTTTATGATGAATTAACACTTCCTAATAATCCCTGTTAGTTTATATTTAATTTATATGAGTCAAAGTTGTTTCTGCGATTTTTAGAGAATGCACATTTACTTAACCAGTTACTAAATTGTTGTGAAATTTCCACCAGAGAAGTCTACTTGGAGCCAGTTTTGGGTGAATAGAAAGTCTTTATTCGCTTGCTAGTGACTGTGCTGAGTGTTCTAGACCCAACTGCAGCTTCCAGTCTCTTACTGGGTGAACTTTTAAGTACAAAAATTACATCCTAGTTGACATACTTCATTTAGCAAGAACACTCATCCAGAAAGAATTAGAGAATCAAAAAAGCAAAGTTAATACATTTAGGAAATTTTGAAGAACTATGGGATTTGATGGATGAGGTCTTTGTTCTCATTTTAGCAGATGTTACTACTGGTGTTTTTGGTTCCAGGGCCTGAATGGTACTTCCATCATCGCGCCAGTTGTGTAAAGTCTGGGAGCCTGTTACAAAGTCATATAGGAGAGATATGTTCAAGTCCTTTTTCAAGGTCTGTGAGTGCCTTATGTCAGTTACTGTGTTAGTTTCAATGAGAAAAATAGCCCAGAACCTCTAATATCAAGACAGTTGGCACCCAGTTGGTGACAGCAGATCGTAGAACCTTTAAAAGTTAGGTGCTTTTGGAGGAAGTAGTTGCTGTGGATGGGCTTTGACATTAAACCTTCCTCTCCCTTCTTGTCTACTCATTTTACTTTCTAAATGTATTGGATCTATGGATCTGCAATTTCCTGCTCTAACTACCATGCTTACCTATTGTCCTAGCTTTCCATAACAGACACTATTCCTTTGGAATTGCAAACTTAAAAAACCCCTTTTCTTCCTCAGTTTGTCTTTGGTCATGGTACTTTACCACAGCAACATAAAAGCAAGTAACAGATTTGCCATATCAACAAAACAGGTCTTATTAAACCTAACCTTTCAGAAGTCTACAGTAAGAGAAATATGTAGTGTAGGAGAAACATTTCATAAAACAGCAGCCTTTCAGCAGACATCTTCACATGTATTTCAAAAACTCTTCTTTTACATATTCATTCAGAATAAAAACAATGCCATCAATATATGCCATTGCACATAAAACAATGTGTAGTAAAAGGACCTAGTATTTACCCCTTTTGCTCAGGGTTCACTCAGAAGAAATTGCTCAGCACCATGGCAATGCCAGGGGTTGGGGGAGGGCTTCCCTTGGCCTTCATTTGAGAGGATTTTTCTATTGAAACTACCCCAATTGCTGTGGCGGCTTCACTTGTTTCTCCACCTATGCTATGGATTTAGGGTTGAGGTACATGATGCAACTGGCCTACTTTTCACAGAAAAGGTCTCACTTCAGGTCCACAATGTGGTTCACCAATTATCTTTCCAGAATAGCAGTGACATCATTATTCAAAATACTAGTACGCAGCAAGGTAAAAGTGAACACACCAGAAATGGACCTCAGAACACAGCTGAGAGTAGAGGAATAGTATTCTACCCCATTTGACAGAGTCCTCAAGTTTGCTTCTTCATATCTTCTCTCAAAATATATGAGTAAACATATGAACACACATATGAACTGAGCCTCTCTTTACAGAGAGTATTTGTTGAAGGGAAGGGATCCTAGAAATGAACCTTGAAAACCAATCTCTATTATGGATCATTCAAATGAATCAATCCCCAGATAGGGGGTTATGGGATCCTTTTATTGTTGTTAATATGTGGCATTACATTGTTGACAGTCTCCCATTAGGATTGCTAACAATACACTTCTGTGAGAACTTAGTCTTCTGAAGGAGGAATGGGTGGGTTTGCAGTTCTGTTTCCTCAACTATATCGGCGCATGAAAATCACTCATGGAAGACAAGGAAACTATCCTGCTACTTGGTACTTTGATAGACACCCTATGAAATGGAAACAGGAGTTTTCGTTTGGGAAAGCATCATCTTACATTTAGTAAAACCCTAGAGTCTGGCGGCAAAGAGGGCTGAGCAAGTAAAACAAAACAAACGAACAAAAAACTTGCTGCTCAAGCATGAGGACCTCAGTTTAAATGCTAACACCCACATAAAAAATAAAGTCGAGTATTATAATCACACCTGGAACAGCAGTGATGTAGGGCCTAGGAGTATAAGGAAAATGGGGCTTGCTGGCTGCCAGACTTGTTTTTGGTTCTGTGAGAGATCCTATCTCGAACAAATATAACAGAAAATGATGATACACACAGTCTTCCTCTGCCTCTGCACATATACTCACTGACCTACTTGCTCATACATACAGGTATGCATAATCCAGACCTATGTCATACTCACACTCAAAGTTATTTTAAAACAATAAAAGAAAGAACATGCACAAGTCTTACAACTTATGGCTTTCATTAATACTGAATGATTATTTTTTCCTTTATCTGCTGGACAAGGACTTGATGGAAATATGAGCAGACATCTGCATAAGGGTGAAAAATCATTTGAAGTTTTATCTTATCACCCACCTGCAGATAAACACTCCAGTAAAGAGCTAGTCCTATTGACTCCCTTAGGGTGAACACACATCTGCTATGAATTCCCTCTCTCTCTCTCTCTCTCTCTCTCTCTCTCTCTCACACACACACACACACACACACACACACACGCACACTCACACACGCAAACACACACATACACACACACACACACACACACAATCAGTCATCTCTTCCTCCTTCACCCCCTCCTTCCCTCTGGTACCTTGTCTCATTCTCACACAGATTTCATATCTATCTCCCAGGACAAATATTGACTAATACATCTCATGATCAAATAGAGAGAATATCTTCATTTTTCATAGATGCAAATTAATAATGATAGCTCTCCTGTTGTAGAAACTGGCATAAGGTAAGAGATTCATACCAGGAGAAGCAAAAAGAAAATCTGTGCCGTGACCTTTGTCCTCTTCCCATCATCTAATTATGGCAATATGAAGGAGGCTACAAAAGGAAGATTTCACCAGAGGGTTTGGGATCAGGGGTTGTTAATGAGATGTCGAGGTAATAGAGACAAATATTTCAAGAGGTCTCATTCCTATTAAATTGGTATCAGTTTAGAAGAATAAACTTAATTAGCAGGGTAAATTACCTACAACAATTTAACCTCTTGCCCTCAGGCATTTCTTTAATTTTAACCTAGAGTTACATACAGAGCTGTGGATAAATAGGAATCAGCTAGACTTTTATTAAACATCACTTACTTTCAGTTTGATCATTTTGCTTTTAGGCTACTATTATTTAAAGGTTGCAGAAGCATCTGTAGAAAATTTACTTATGAGTTTTATCTACTTCAAAATGGGTGTGTCCCTATAATAATGGATTTAACAGTGATAGAATGCTAACTACTTAAGTATATTAGTTTAAAATTAACATACCAAGTAACATTTTATTGGGAAAGGTTAAAATTTCACCTTTGCTCATTTAATAAAAATAGTATACCTGTAGTTTTAAACAGACATATTATCTGTGTAAATCTTAGAGGTAATCAAGATAAACATGCTTGTTTATGCCCCAAGATCTGATGAAACAATTATTGCTGTGCTGCCTGAATAAACTCGTTTTGCTCCAGTTTTATGTCTGGCGAGTCACTTTAGTTCTTCTGCATAAGCTACCAAAACATTTCTTTGTATCATCTATGCTAAAGCATTGTATTCTTTGTTGGAAAAATACAGGTGAATAAGAGACATT
The DNA here is from genome assembly GCF_008632895.1 of Mastomys coucha. Taxonomy (NCBI): domain Eukaryota; kingdom Metazoa; phylum Chordata; class Mammalia; order Rodentia; family Muridae; genus Mastomys; species Mastomys coucha. The sequence continues at coordinate 1,122,493 of NW_022196893.1, forward strand.
GCTAGAATCACTCGAATGAGGAAACAGGCATACCATGAAAAGTTAGATAAACTCTCATCACTTCAGAATGCATCCAAGTCAGTGAGCGTGTGAGCATGTAAGGATGCTGTTTAAGGATGCTGTGAAGCCTTCTCAGCAACTTGGCTCCTGCAAATTGAAGGAAAGAGCAGCTTTATTAAGGGGACCATGGCATAGTGAGATGTTATATAAAGAAGATTCAACATAACACAAACATCTCTATATTTTTGAGATGAGATAGCTTCAGGGAACATCAAACTTTTTAAATATACATATTTTAAAAGTATAATATAATTGCATAAATTTTTCTCTTTCTTTTTCTCTCTCCAACTAACACTTGTACCCTTTCAAAATCAATGCCTGTGTTTTTTCTTAATTATTCTCTCATATTTATATACATATACACACACATACATGTACATACATAAACACACAAACATTTTTTAAACAATTTATATAATTTTTTACACTAGTCTGTGATTCAGAGGATCAGGATAGAATAAGGTGTGTAACCAACTATCTTTCAGTTTTCAGAATGTTTCACCCAATGTTTTTCTTTATATGTAATTTAGGAATTTCATTAAATATATTTGTAATCAATATATAATTGACATAATTATTCTAATAGAGTGTAAGGAAATACTCCCCAAATTAGAGACAGAGTTCATGTATAACATTGAAATAGTATGAAGCATCCAAGAAAACTGCTGGAATGGGTGTTTGAACTCATTAGTAAATTGTGTTTCCAGAAGTAAAGATCTGAAGCACTTTCTAAGAGCTGAGAACCAAGAATTTGGCCCCCATGCTATTGAAGAATGTAGAGACAGAGGGACGAAATGGAGCACCTACCTTTATGGGAGAACCTGGGCATCATGCTGTTAAAGAAGAGAGTGAGAATTTGTTTGTTTGTTTGTTTGCTTGCTTTGGTGTTTTGTTTGTTTGTTTTTCTAGACAGGGTTTCTCTGTGTAGCCCTGGCTGTCCTGGAACTCACTCTGTAGACCAGGCTGGCCTCAAACTCAGAAATCCACCTGCCACTGCCTCCCAAGTGCTGGGATTAAAGGCATGTGCCACCACTGCCCAATGGGAGAGAGAATTTTATGGAGCACTCTCCCTTACAAGGCTTGCAGACTAGCTGTCAGAATATGACTGTTCTGTTCTGGAGGGTGGCAAAGAAAAAAAAAACCAAAAAACCCCAAAAATCAAACAACAACAACAACAACAAACTCCAACAGAGCATGTCTCATAAGCTGTTGCATACTGTGAATACTAGAATTAGATAAAAGTGCTTTAGACATAGTTTAGGAATGAAGGGAAGATATGATTGAAACCAGAGTAGAAAAAAATTATTTTTGCAGAGCGTTTTACCAGGTTGCCATTCTATTTTTATCTTCAAACTTCTTTCCCAAGTGCAGCCAGTTAGTACCTGTACTTTTTATTGTTCAAGTGATTTGTACATTCTAGACCTCCACATAAACTCAGCTCAACAACTAAACCAAGCCTTCCATAAGGACATCTTCTTTATTCATTTTCTAGAATGCTTATTAATATAGTATGAATTAAATATCTAAAAGCCCATAGAGACTAATATTCCCTCCTTCTCATGTGTTCCTGGGTTTATTTCCCTGACTAGTTCACAAGGGCTGCATATTTTACAAAATGCTTCTGTGTTAAGATTTCATGGGGTAATGTTTTATGTTTATTTCTTACTTTCCCTTAGTTGATTTTAATAAATGTTGCTTAATTCAGTCTACTTAACTTAGAATTTTACAAACGTGTAGATATTACAAATACAGATTTATATTTATGTGTAAATTACAAATATATATTCAACACCTTTGTTTTCAATACTGTCATCAACAATTGGACACCATTTTTCATATATTCTATTAATTAGTCATTTTTTACTATTGTGTTTTGACAACATAAATGTGCATTGTAAACAAATTTAAGCTAGGTATAAAACATAGACAAACCCAAATACAAGGTTGATTGCCAGATCTCTAGAGGTTATTTGTATTGAAAAATCAAAGCTTTATACTTACTAAAGCAATCCTTCTTTTACCCTTTCACTATCCTGATGATATTTCACTGTACTTTTGGGAATAAATGTGAGGATTATATTTTCACATAGGCAAAACTGTAGAGTGTTCATTCTTTTGTGACTGTCTTGTTTCATTTACAAAATGGCTTTAGGGGTCATTGATGATGTCATGTCTTTCAGGGTTGAGTTATATTTCAAAGCTGAGCAATATTTCATTTAATAGGTACAGATCATTCTTTTTCTTCTGTGTTCACCCATTGACAGCAATGACTTTCTTTCCATATCTTCACTATTATGCATGATTGCACAATGATGGGGCAGGGGCAATCCTCTCTTCTGGGTCTCCATTTCAATTATGTTTTATAATTACTCAGTCATAGGACTACTAAACCTTCGAGTTGCTCTTCTTCCAGATTATTTTTTTCAGGACCTTCTAAATTACTTTCCATAATAGATATACTATTTCATATTTTCAAGAAACAGCACCATCTTTTTATATTCTCACCAATATTTTTAAAAATATTGGCCATTATAAAAAAAAGGGGAGAGATGATATTTTATTGTTTTGGTGTAGATATGATTGCTAGTGAGTGTCAGTGTCTAACTTTCTTTAGACCTGTCCATTTCTTTAGAGAAATGTTTATTCAAGCCCTGGGCCAATTTTTCAACTTGATGTTTTGTACACATTTCTTTTAGATTTTGCAAATGTGTTCACTCATTTGTAGTTTCAATATTGTTTTGGAAAACTTTATTGTTTACTTACATCAGGCAACCACAGACACCTTATGATTCAAAGATTTACAACATGGAGATGAAGTAGATGAAACAGTTTAATAATCTGCCAGTAATGAAGAGCGAGTTAAATTTAGTAAACATCTAAGGCAATTGGAATATATATGATAATCCATACACAATCTTAATCTTAATCTTAGATATACAGTTTATAAAGGAATGTGTGTATATGTGTGTGTGTGTGCCCACAATGTGTGGGAATGTATCATAAGATGAAAATAAAATTCCAGTAGCCCCAGCTTTGACAGAGGTCCTATCTATTAAGCCAGTGAACTCCTCTTACAGAGGACTCTAGTTTAGTTCTTGCTACCTCTGTCAGGTGATTCACAACTGCTTGGAATTCCAGATATAAGAGATTTAATATCCTTGTCTGGCTTCTTTAAACACTGATAGTCACAAACCCATACTAAAAATTCATTAAAAAAGATCATGTAAATGTAATTACAGTTTCCATAAGATGCTAACAGAAAGTATTCCCTGTTAGTGAGAAGCTCAAAGAGCAGAAGGGCAGTTTGTATACATAGCCACTTTACAGCAATATGTTTTCAGAAAGAATGAATTTAAAAAAACACTTGGATGTAGAGAAGAGGAGAATCAAAATTTGTGGAAGCATCCATTAGCTCTGATTTTGTGCTTGCTTCATCTCTACCCCAACATGTAATTCATTTGCTGTACTTCCTTTGGACTGCACATATAGCAAAATCTATCTTTTCTGCTTCTTTTGTCCAAATCTCAATTTCCTCCTCTTTCTTTGTCATTCTCCTTCCTCCTTTTGTTTTCTAAACAATCTTTCAATGTACTTCTTATCAGTCCAACACATCAAGGGGAAGGATTGTCTGGTTATCTATGGAAAGGAACAGAAAGCAACAAGTGCAATGATGGCCTTTTCTCTGTTGCTCTAACTATACATTATGGAAGGCAAAAAAAATAGTTGCTATATATTGGTATGTCTATGAATTGCTTCTTGTCCAAATAGCCATTGATGTTTATGCAAAAACATACTGACATGCAATATAGGTCCTAGATTTATGAAACTTAATAGTATGAGTTTGGGGTAAAACTGTAGCATTGTTTCTACAATTTTTCTGAATTTATATGAATTCTTACCACTAATAAGAAACAGTTCAAACTAAAATAAAAAAGTGAGAAATATTAGTAAAAAATTAATATTAAGAACTAAAAGTTATATATGATATAAAATATCAAGACTAATTTAAAGAGTGACCAAATGGTGTGAGCAGACAAGTAAGTGAAAGAAAATGCAAATAAAAATATAAAAGTAAATTTGAAAAGATAAAATATTTTCAGCTATGAAGTTTTCAGGGCTTTCGAAACTTCTCTTTCTTTGGGATATAAGATTAAGCAGCTGACTGCATAACTTCTTCAGGCACTATGATAGGAGGGGGCTTGAGGTTCAGACACAGCCATGTCTTCTGTGTCATGAGTCTGAAGTTTCTAATGTCTTCCTATATATATGTATATATACATATATATAGAATATATAAACACACACACACATATATATATACATATATATATATGTATATATATATGCTGTATATGTTTGTATATGTGGATATTTATATGTACATGGCCTGGCCCTCAATTTCTGGGAGACAATCAGGGTCAACAGCAATAGCCTGTGTTCTTTTGGGTGTCTCTTAGTATTTCCTGACCAATAACTCAAACAAAGTTTTCTCATTACTGGCAATGGGGCTTCTGTTCAATAGTCTATGATTCCCATGAGTATTATTGCAATCTCAAGTGACATAGATCCATTTACCATAATATATAAATAAATACTTATATGTACACACAAATGCAAGCATAAATACATAAGTGTACACTTATATGTGTGTAATTTTAAAAATATACCTAGCGTTATTTATTGTTCAAAATCAGACCAACAATGCTTGAGATCCAAGACCTTCATACTAAATGCATTACTTGAGAGCAAGTCACATGGTCTGGCTGATTGTGAGAAATACACATGAATCTATAAAGTCACCAGATATTTATTCATCAGATTCATATTAAATTTTTACTTGTTAATTACTTTAATTCCTCTGGTAAACTTACATATAGCACTTCAAGTGGTCTAATGGAAGCCATCCTGGTGGCTGTCACTAATATACACTAACTACTTGCACTATACCAGTTTCATGTATAACTACTTTATGCATTCTTTGCACCATGTAATATAACATAAAGGTTTCATTATATTCATGATATATATGAATAAACTGAAACTTTGGCAAAGATGTCACACCAATTTTAAGTGGTATAGTAGAATTATAGATCTAAACTGTTCTACCACAGAGGATAAATTCTAGTTTGTTTAAATTTCTGACCTTCCAATTGAAAATGAAAGACATACTTAAAGCTATATTTCAAGTGAAGGTTATTAAAAGTGTTTACTTAGGGCACAGGTCACTGGAGTATCCCTCTATATGAGGTATAAAATATGATGGGAAGTTAAGTGTGATTTTTCACACAGTAAGTAACAGATATTTTAGTTAGATTGTATGAGAAGGTATCCCTCAGAGAGACATGTCTGGTGATTGAAGATATACAGGGGGTTTCTGCCAGGCCTGCTGATTAATCCATCATGGAGATCATCCCACCAGGTAAATCAGTTGAGTCTGCCATGAATGGACCCATGAAAGCAGTGAGAAATTTGAAGAAGAAAATAATGAACGAAATTTTTGAGGTCTTAAGCCCCTAGAATTTCTGTGCAATCTAGAACTTTAATTGCACCTTAGACCACTGAATCCAAGATTATGCTTAGCGTTTATTAGGAAAGCAGGCATGGAGAATAGGTATTTGCCTGATGGTGCCTGGTTGTGTCTCATATTACATCAACATATTATTTCCACTCAAATTCCTTTAAGGTGATAACAGACAGAACATATGAGCACTAATCAAGACAGAAAATCAAAAATCTCACTTCTAAAATTAAAGCATTGGAGCTCCACATTGAAAATGTGACACAGTCTTGGTTTCACATTTCACTTTCAGCCACATTCAAAGACAAAAAAGGATACTTGCAATTCTCTTTATTCAAACCAACTTGTACCTCTGAATTTCCTATAGAATGAAGCCATAACCAAAAAATATCTGGAAATTGTCACTTACTAGAAAACCCTTTCTTTAAAACAACCAGGCATTATATACTTTCTACTTTCATCTAGATGAAAATAAAGTATTGAAAACTTATATCATCCCTCTCTTATCTCCTCCCTCCTGTTCCTACATACACTCTACATAAAATCACCTTTTCTCTTTTTTGTGATCACACAGCATATTAAACAGATACCAAAACATCTGGAATGAAAAGCACATCATAGATCCATCACTATATGACAACTGTGAAGATTTAGATTCACTGGTCAATATAACTTTATCTATATTTCAATATCCAGCCCCTTCTTCCTTTTTCATAGTGTTAGAAAAATCTAATCTGAGAATTTTATCACTCCATACAAAATATAGTATATTTTTCCCAAAGAGTAGAGCTTTCTTTTAAAATATTACCACAGTGACAGTTTGACTTCTTGAAAGCACCAATTCTAATCCTGACAGATATTCATGCAGAGCTCCATTCTTTCTGTAAATAATGTTGTGTGTGTCTTCTTACTATTAGGGGTTTTGAAATTTGAACTTATGTGCCCTCAAAACTTTACATTCTGAAATCCCTTCCACTTTTCAGGTGTTGGTAATTAGAGGTGAGGGCTCTGAAGGATGACTAGAGAGTAAAGGCAAAGCCCCAATGAATGGAAGAGGGACATAGTAAAGATACTTGATTTTCATGATAAGCATGCTTCTTTACTGTCGAGTGGGTCTTAAGACAAACTAAGGAGCTCTTGGTTACCATCATGACACGCTTGCCACCACTGCACCATATAGTTGTTGTATCATGTTAGTCATGTTGAAGTTAATTGCTATTAATAGCTAAGTAGGATGTTTGTGTGCAAAAGACTTCACCAACATGACAGCCTAAATAACTGGCATGCTAATATAGACTGGGAAGAGCCTAGGAGACCTCAGTTCTATAGAAACAACTGCAAACAACTAGGGAACATAAGTGAAGAGGACATGGATAGGTTGTCATTTACCACATGGTCACCCCTGAAGACACAGAGACAAATGACATTATACAGACTGATCAGATTGTGTTTCTATATTTAGGAACATATAAGCATATTCATATATATAAATAATAATAATTACTGAAAAATAACACCATAAATAAGAGCACACGGTAGTATGTGGGAGGCTTTAGAAATAGGAAAAAGAAAGGGGAAACGATGTAATTTATTGATCTCAAAAAGTAAAATAAATATATATTTTTTTGGAAATAAAACCCCTCAAAGCCTTAAGAAGTTTCCTTGCTGTCTCTCTTATGTGACAATCCAGCATCAAGGAACCAAATATGAAATGGAAGTAGAGACTATTCCTCTAAATAGACATCCAATCTGTTTTGTCTTTATTCTAGGCTTGCAGCCATGATACCTGTGATGCAAATTGCTCAGTTGAAGACATTTTATCATACCAGAGTGAAAGTGCTTTAGCATATGGATGTATATATATTTAGATATGTATGAAAAATATATACCCTAATTCTTTATCCAAATTGCAATTGATTCATGTATATTTTAAACTGAGCCAAGCATCTTTTAACTCTTGGATTTATCATTTACTTCACTAACTTAATGATGAAATCTTTATTGTGTTCTGACCAAGTAACTGTCCTGATTAGTGCTTTGGCTCTCATCAGTCCCCATCGCCTAAGTCTCCATCAAGCAGCATGGACTTCAACGTATAAGCCTTATTAGTTCTATTTTCTCTCTAGCCCATCCACAGACATTCTGGTGATATTTATAATGAAGCTTATCCCTCTAGTGTACAATGAGAATCCTGAAGAAACCATGCAGGTGTCTCTCTCTTTTCTGCCTCCTTTGCTTATCTATAGCTGTGTTAATGATTTTGCTCAAATTCTGAAAGTGCCACGAACTTTGGTATCACAAATTCCTTTGTTGAAGTGGTCTGACTGAGATACCACTTAGTCAGTGACTTACTGGTATCACTGAGTGACACAGTCACTCGGTGACTGTGACTGTTCACTTTATATTGGTTAAATCACCACTCAAATGTCATTGCTAAGAGAAGGCCACTCAAGGAAAGTGGGTGGCAGATGTAATGCTACCCACTGACCTCTAGGAAGACATGTCAGTATCTTCCACATTATCTGAATTTCAGTTCATGGATGTAAATAATAACAATCATTTGAGCCTGAAAACTACCTTTATTTTTATATAGATTTCTGTAAATGGTGAGAAAAAGGGTGTGTTCTTGCTGATAAGGGTCTGAATTCTGAATGTATGTGTTTTTCCAAAATCAATATGCTGAAATCTATTTTAAATCTAACTTCCAATCTTTGGACGAGAAGAGGCTAGATCATCTTTGGCCAGTGACTAGGGTACAAAAATAAAGAAAATGCCATGAACAAATGTGTGTCCCTATAAAAAATTTGCTTTCCAGCACTGGGCATGATTTCCCACATGTTAAGTAGATCTCAACACCAAACACATTTTGTATAATTTTAACACACATTAATTTTGTCTAGAAACTTTCAAATATTCCAAAAGGCAAACCATAGAAAACATAGGATGCTGATAGATCCTGCTAGCTTAACAGAACTTAGGTCTGCTTTTGCATTACAGGTAGAGTACACAAATAAACCACAGGATATTTCTAATCATGGTGGTAGACTTAGAACTAGATTCACACAGATAAATGAAGTAGGAATCCCAATGAGCAATATATAAAGACAAATGTATAACCCTTCATATTGTCAAGATTGTTCACATACTATATATGTTTTAAAACATATATGATGCAGCTTCTCTATGTGAGTGCATACATATCCATACAACAAATACACACAGTAATCTTCAAAAAGAGATATGCTTATTGTTCTGTGGATCTACCTCAGTGGATATAATTTAAGCCTAGTATGTAAAGAAAGTCTTGAAAACAATCTTCAGAAGAGACTAAAGGGATGGGAGGTAGGGACATACACACAAACACACATACTACAAACACACACACACACATACACACACACACACACACACACACACACACACACACACAGAGAGAGAGAGAGAAAGAGAGAGAGAGAATAGACATTATCCAGAATATGTGCATTAAAATGATACTTCAAACAAACACATTGTATACTCTAAAGGTATAAAATATGTTAAAAGATATAAAAATTTTTAAGTACACACATATTTCTACAGTGTATAGAAACAAATGATATTGGGAAAACTGAGGTAAGTGACATTTTGATATGCAGTGGAAAGCATCCTGTTTTTCATACTTCCCAGGCCAAGACTTGGATAATCATTTCCTGTTCAATTTGTTATCCAACTCTTGACCTTTGTTGTTGTCTTAACATTTCTATTTCTAGATTCGACCCTCTCAAGTGTAAAAAGTACTAAATGTTCCCTAGGTTTCATTAATGACATAAAACTCACAATCTCTTCTAGCCACAGTTACAGGACCCCAGGGCTTTAAAAAATATTGGGAGTTTTATGGACAAAGTATTCCTGGACATGTTTTATTGCTCTTTCTTTTCTTCTCATACTAAATATCTCTTCTCTTCTGAACATGACTGGCTCTTCCTTGATATTTTGTCTTTTCTCTCCTGACTTCTTTGAGGTAACACAAGTTTTCATTCCGGGCATTTCATTTAGGATGCATTATAAAACAGAGGAAGCAGATGGAAAGCATCAGTGAAAAAGAATTTTTACAAAAATGGGCTTTCTATTGTGGCCAGCTTGGGCTAAATACCTGTTAGAAAGTTCAGTAGAATGAGCTTTCCAGTCATTTATCCAAAGAAAGAGAAAGGATGTTTTTATTAAAGATGTTAATGTTATAGGCCAAAGATTCCTTGTGGACACTGGCTTTCTTATCCCAAACATATTCAGCTATGAAAGATTACATATTACTTCATTACAAGGAAAGCATAGTACAGTTATAACTTTAGAGAATCCTTGGACAGCATGCAAATGATTAAAACTACATTGAGCAAGAAGCCATCAGTGAGCATCTCTACAGAGCTGATAGTCCTAGACAGACAGGGGGATGAGAGAGAGACTCAAAGTGTTACTGTATTAGCAAGACTTTCTTCACCTTCCCAAATGTAGCACTTTGAATGAGAAGGGTCCCCCATAGGCTCATGGATTTTAAAATTTTGTCCCCAGTTGGTGGTGCTGTTGGTGAGGCTATGGAACATTTAGGGCTATAACCTTGCGGGAGGAAGTATCTTACTCTAGGCAGATTATGAGTTTTTATAGCTATGCCTTTCTCCTACGATTTCTATCTCTTTGCTTCCTGTCCATAGATAGAAAATTTGATCAGCGAGTTTCCTGTACCCTTGCCATAAGTTGAAATAAACTCTCACTTCCTCAAATTGCTTTGGACTGTGATATTTTATGATCGCAGCATCACAAGCCTAACATTACATGTCACTCAAGTGTTCTTATTACAAATACCATCTTTATATTCTATTAATTTCTTATGTAATTCTTCCCTTCCTACTTTCTGTCAGGAGTAGCTAAGTCCTATTATATTCACAACCTTGAGCATCTGATAAGTCATAGGCTACATAGTGTGCAATTATCTATCCACAGAATTAGTGTTAATGCCAAACATCTGATCCCAAAATACTTCTGTTAATTTGAAAGATGCCATGCCATCTAACCATGCTACCTTTTATGTGGCCTCTCATAATAAAGAACATTGGGTTCAATAATATCTAATATCTAGTGTCAGATAGCTTCAAGGAATCACAGCTACACACTGTAGGATGTGTTTTCAATTCCATGATTGAAGAAATAATGACATATCTCTTCCCAGAAACCTTAAGGGTTTATGCTGTATCCTGAAACATTGCATTTCAATGTCTTCTGAAACACTACAATATATTGAGGCCTTTTTTTTTTTCAAATAACTTATTGTCCTCACCTATCCTCACTACCTTTTTCACATAGGGTATCATTTGAGATTTATTTCCTCTTTACTGAAAGTGTATGTTCTATGGACCTCTAAGGATATTTGGGAGAATAGATTAGTGACATAAGAAGTAGCCAGTTTGAGACATTTCTAAGCTATATGACAAATTCTAGGCAAGCTAGAATTGGATAGTGATACAATACCAAAGGGAAGAGGTAGGGATGGTAGAGGAGGAAGAGGAAAGAAAGCATGTATAGTAACTCATTTTATTTGTACATGCATGTTTTTCTTACCATATATTATGTTTCCTTTCTCAAGAATCCATAGGCATAGAAGTGTGTGGATAATTTCTTGCAGTTCCTAAAATATTTGCACATGAATAATAAAGCATTTTAGATCTGAAGTAAAAAATTAAAACCAAAATTTTGTTTTATACATACATAACATATATCTAGAAAATAATTTTATACAATATATTCAGTGCATTATAGAGTTTTGTTTGTATACTGTTAGAAGTTCAGGTGTGGGCTTTCTACATTTCTGGTATCATGACAATATTTAAAAAGTTCTAGATGTTGGAGCATTATAGATGCCAAACTACCAACAGTAAGAGCCTTCATTAGAAGGTTTAAAATGTGCATTGTACAGTGGGAAGCTTGTCACATTATTTCATTAATTTCTTATGAGAGACAATCAACCTGTGAAATTTATAAGAAAATTAATTAACCTCCATATTTTTGGTTTTGAAAAGTATTGGATTGCCTTCTGTTTTCTACTTGATTTTACTTGGTTTCTGTTTTCAAGTATTTTGTAAAACACAGAAACACTCACACAGAGATTCACACATATACATACATTTATACACATAAATAGAATTTTGGTTGATGTTAATGGTATCTATTTTGCTCTATATGAGTATGTGTGTTTGTGTCTGTATAAATATTTTAAATACTACATATGAAAGAGCCAAAACAGAATGTGTGCAGTTACCTTTAAACCTTCTTTCTTTGCCTTCCCTTTTACAGCCACTGTACACTGAGTTGATTATTATCCTGAATTTCATCATCTGAAATTAGGTTTGCTTTTCCTTGTATATCATATAAATGGAATCATAAATTTGTGGTTGTTGATGGCTGCCTTCTTTGTTCAATATTCAGTTTGCAGATTTACCCATGTTCATATGTGTAGCAATCACTGCTTTCTGTTGTAGTTCACTGCTATTTTGCTTTGTGAATAGATCACAATTTATTCACCTATTCTATCCCTGATCCATTATTCCCAGTTTGAGTCTATTATAAATAAGGCTTCTTTGGACATTTTTGTCCAAGCCTTGCAGTAGCATATGCATTCATTGCTCTTGGCTGTATATCTAAGAATGTACTTGCTGTGCTAGAGGGCAGATATATATGCTCAGATTTAGCACTTTCTGCCACTTCCCACAAGTGAAGCTAACACATTTCATCCCCTTTGGCAATGCTAGAGAGTCCCAGGGGCTCCAGGTCTTGAGAGCAAGGAATTTGCATTCTATTTTTTACTGTCATTCATCATGCATTCCATATGCTTTCCCTAGCAGGTGCTCACTAAATATTTGTGGAAGAGATCATCAGGCTCCCCACTTTGTGAAAACTAGTTAACCAAATAGGAAGCCTAGTTTTGACCACATCCAGAGGTTACCCAGAGTGCCATCCATAGGACAGTCTCGAAACTGTATCATGTTTCATGTTGCAATTAGAATGTTTCCCTCTTAATAACTTATTATTATTTCCCAACTAATTAAATTAATCAAATCAATAAAAACATACATGCCCTGTTCTTTCAGGAATTTACAGTGCCCTGTAACAGCCTTTACCAAAAAGTATGTCCTGACTCTTCATTAATGTGTCCAATTTTTTAACCCAATAAGACAAAAGAATCACAGAATGTAGGACTCTACATTTTTCCAAGGACTCCCACAGCTAAACTCTCTTGGACAGATAACCCAATGTGTATGCAGGAAATAATTTTAAAAAGTACATTAAAGTAAAAGAAAAAAACACTTATGTAATGTTTTAAAAACACAGATATGTACATATGAGTCTATAAATGAAATATTAAATACATTATATATGTATATATGTATGTGTATATAAATTATAGTAAGATAATATTTTCTTCAGAGTGTTTTTTGAAATTCATTGAATATTTGAAAAATGATTGAGATTCCAAGCCATTATGGATGACAATAGCAATAGAATCTAGAAACAGTAAGTGCCATCATAAGAGACCTAAAAGAATTCCCTTCACAGCATCCCAGTTTATCCTTTTAACATAAAGAGAAGTAGCACAGTAGGGCCAAGTATTCAACAGGAACACAGATACTCTGTCAGAAAAAAGACCATCAGTAATGACTATTCCCTTTTCACTGCACATCTTCATTAATATCCTTAATTGCTTATTGGAACTCTCAAATGGCTTTTGATGAAAGCCCTGACTGCTATACAATTATATTACCTTTGTCTAATATTTAGAGTACAGATGAAATATGAACAGGCAAACATAGAGGAGTGACTATTATGTACCAATTAGCTCTATAAAATGGCATTGCCTTCAAGAAACAAGTAATAGCAAAGTAAAATAAGTCTTTCCAGAGAAAGGGATATGTGATTACATTTTAAGTAGGAGCAATTGTTTATCTAAAGTGATACATGGAGAGACACACCTCATTCTGATAATTTTATCAAGGAAATAAAGATGTGGGGATGAGTTGAGAGCACCAGACTCAGTGTAGGAGAAAATATGAAGCTTAATGGGAACCCAGTTAGGGTTTCACAGAAAAAGTCTTGCGGTTCTAAGACTCAAGCTCCCACTCATTTGTGGGTGGTTTATTTCCTAGGGAAGGCACAAATAAGTTCCTTGCTTGCTTTTCAGATGATGGTGAAATATGAATTGAGCATTGCTGTTACTCATCAGAGTGTTCAGTTTGGGTCCCACCTGATTTGTGTGGGGACAGGATAGATGCGCTGTTTAGACAGTAAGGCTTTAATTCTCTTCACACAGTTAGCATGGGAGATTGCTCCCCCTGACATTATTATGAGCCATGAAGTTCTCAGATTTTACTGCTTCAAGTGAATCAAGCCATTTTCCAAAATGAATTATGGATCATAAACCCTTGGGGTGGCTATAGTGTTGCATTTTAGTGAAATCCATATTCAGGCTGGACATTTATTGAGCACATAACTATTATGAAGTGTTAGCCACAAAGTAAGTCTGGCTCATGTTTGACTCAGCAGCATGTACGTTTAACATGTTCCTGCCTAAGAGCTGGTTTCCTATCTGCTTTCAAATGTGATAAACAGGGATACTTACTTTTAGCCAGCACTCCAGGATGTGTCAAAGTCCAGTTCAAGATGCTTTGTATAACCCCTGGGCTGGAATCTTGCATCAAACTCAATCATATGTGATTTTAAGAGATATTTTTGAAATATAATTTTATTTTTATTATGTTTGTGTGTGTGCACATGCATGTGTGTATGCATGTGTGTGTGCATGCATTTGTGTGTGCATGTGTGTGTGTGTGTGTGTGTGTGTGTGTGTGAATATGGGTCTCTATTCGGGGACTAAAGAGGGCACCAAATCTCATGGATCTGTAGTTACAGTTTGATGTGTGTGTTAGGGAGAGAACTGAAGTCCTATGCAAGAGCACTATGTGTTCTTAACTGCTGAGGTATCTCTTTAGTCCCAATAAATGCATAGGATTTTAAAGGAAACACAATGAGCTAAGTAAAATATCCAACTTATTTCTATAAAGATGAAGACACTTTCACCTTTCTTTTGTATTGCTTGCCTAGAAACTAATAATAAAAACACAGAAAGACACAAACAGATAATCATACAGAGATGGGTGGGGGAATTAGATAGGCAGAGATTCAGAGAAGGGGGATATGGTAAGAGAGAAACCTGCTCTGTGTCTGTCTGTCTGTCTGTCTGTCTGTCTGTCTCTTTCTCTCTCTCTCTCTCTCTCTCTCTCTCTCTCTCTCTCTCTCTCTCTGTGTGTGTGTGTGTGTGTGTATGTGTGTGTGTGTGTGTGTGTGTGTGTGTGTGTGTGTAGTAATGAAAGTGAAAGTGATAATATAAACAGGGACCAAGAGAAAAGAAAGGAGAGAGAGAGTTTTAGATAAAAGTGACTGAGGTTTATACAACATGAATAGACAAAGCAGTTTACAACTCCAGTTTCTCCCTCCAGTCTCTCCAAATGCCATCCCCTTAAAAAAATTTCCACCCATGCTGGTATTCCTGTCTGCCTGGGCTCAGTGATTGGGGTTTTAACTTACTCTCCCACCAAGCCCTACCCCATGTGGACATTTACTTCAAAGGCACTGATCAATTTATAACATTTATTTGGCGACTGGTAATGAGTATCAAGTAGTGGAGACTGCTGGGGCAGGCAGAGAAGAGTAGATAGAGTCCAGGGTGTTCTGAGGGAAACTTGCATCAGAAAGGATGAAATCCAACAGGATAGAGTGGATTCTGATAGATTCTGAATGGATGAGAAGAACAATTCTTTGTCACAACATAGAGACAGTGCCCATCTTCCTGAGGGTGAGTCAGAGATGCCTTCTGCCTAGAATGATGGCTTGAGAAAGCAGGAACACAAAAATGATAGAGTAAAGGAAGAATGCCCAAAATAGTACTGTACATGGAGAGAAAGTTAGCACTAGGTAGGTCAGGGCATTATGTTGCTATAAAACATTTCTTTAAGAATTATATTTAAATTATGTGTTTAAGTGTGTGTTTATGGGTTACTAACCCTGTCTATCTACTAGAGATAGAATCTTTGAGTTCCCTCTCCCCAATGTTGGGCATTTTGGCTAAGGTCACCCTCCTTGAGTCCCTAAAGTCTGTCACCTTCTTAGTCTTCGGTACTTTCTAGAGTGTTCCCTGAATTCCCCAAGCCCCCCTTCCAGTGCTGCTTATCTCCATTCATTGTCTTGACCCTCCAGGCTTCTCTCCTGTCCACCACCATAAGTGATCCTGTTCTCCTTCTTCTTTCTTTCCCTCTGTCTCCCATGATTATTTCTTTTCCCCTTCTAAGCGGTATTGAAACATTTTCTTTCCCTCTGTCTCCCATGATTATTTCCTTTCCCCTTCTAAGCGGTATTGAAACATTCTCGTTTGGGCCTTTCTGC
>NW_022196893.1:1138624-1147597 GCF_008632895.1 Mastomys coucha
TCCTATTGCTGATCGAGTTTGCAATCCTCTACTATACACATGCTGCCAGAACAATCAGACCCCTCCATATGCAGCCTTTCTGCTTCTTAAGATCTGTGAGTTGTGTCCTAGGTATTCTGTACTTTTTAGCTAATGTCCACAAATCAGAGAGTATATACAATGAATGTTCTTTTGGGTCTCAGTTACCTCATTATAAAATTTTCTGACCCAGAACTGTTCCTGTTTAAAAAAACTACAGAAACAGCCGGGCAGTGGTGGCACATGCCTTTAATCCCAGCACTTGGGAGGCAGAGGAAGGCGGATTTCTGAGTTCGAGGCCAGCCTGGTCTACAGAGTGAGTTCCAGGACAGCCAAGGCTACACAGAGAAACCCTGTCTCGAAAAACAAAACAAAACAAAACAAAACAAAACAAAACAAAAAAACTGCAGAAACAAAAGTAGAAAAGAGACTGAAGGAAAGGCAGTCCGATGACTGGGCCAATTTGGTGTCCGTCTCTTGAGAGGGCACTAAGACCTGACGCTATTACTGATGTTATAATGTGCTTACAGATGGGAGCCTGATATGGCTGCTTTCTGAGATACCCTATCAGCAGCTGACTGAGACAGATGCAGTTACTTACATCCAACCATTGGACTGAAGTCTGGGATCCCTATGGTTGAATTAGGAGAAAGATTAAAGAAGTTGAAAAGGACAGGGACCCCATAGGAAGAAAAGCATTCTCAACTTACCCAGACCCCAGGGAGCTCCCAGAGACTGAGCCACAAACCAGCAGCATATATGCACCTGCCCATGGACCCTGGCTCAAATATAGCAGAGATCTGCCTGCCCATGCTCTAGTGGGAGAAGCACTTAATCCTTGAGAGACTTGAAGCACCAGGGAAGGGGGAGCACCCTCTCAGAGGCAAGGGGGAGGAGGAATGGGATGAGGAACTGTGGGAGGGGGACCAAGGGGAGAGGACAAGAACTGGGATGTAAACAAATAAATAAATGTTAGCAAAAGAAAAAATATAAAATTAGAGCATCCTTTTTAAAAACTGTATATATGTGCATATGTATGAGCATATGATCACAAGAGCTTAGAGTCTAGAAGACGGCATGAGATTCATTGGATCTGGAGTTTTAGGACTTGGGGAAAATCCTGTGTGTGTGCTAGAAGCTAAACTGGTGTCCTCTGTTGGCATGGTACTGATTCTTAACTTCTGAGCCATTTCACCAACCATGCCATTGATCATAAGGAAAAAACTGCAATTTAAAGCTACTTTGGGAAATGACCAGAGAATAGGGAACAGTAGCAATCCCAGATAACTTGAAAGGACCTTCCAAATGAAACATTCTTCCATGTATCCATCTGAGACCTTTGTTCTCCCAAACTGAATACATTCCTGCTATTTTAAAAACTATGTTTACAGTATTTATATATGTACATATGTGTATACATGCAAGTGTATGCACATGTTTCTCAAGTGTGTACATGCCTGTATAAGTATGTGCTTGTGGGTATGTATATTTGCATTGTGTGTATATGCATAGTATGTGGGAATTCCTTAAGAAGTAGAAATAAATTCAAATTCATGTAAGGTCATTTCCAGTCCACATGACAAAAAATCCTTCCTGCTGTCATGTGACCTATGGTACAACCTACGCATATTGAGCAATGATCCTTTTCCAAATAATGATAAGCTATGACATACTATACTGCATATTATAACATTCATATTAATATTTCTAGTGCTTGTGTATATATGTGATTTTAATATTGAGAAAAAAGATATTAAAAAATACCTAGTAAATATATAATACATTGTAATTTTTGAGTTTTCCAATTTCAGGTTTAGAATCATTTTCATTTGAGTGTCATGTTCCAAATCTCTCTCCAGTTCATCTAATAAAACTCCTCACATTGCTTGATTACTGATGTATTTTAAAGGCTCACTGTGCTATTTTATGTTGATGGTCGTGCCTTTGTAACCTTCATTGTTTGTGTAAATTTTGCACAAAGAAAAGAGCACAGGCTTTGAAGCCTTCAAGCTAAATCATAGATTCTAATTCCAGATGGAAGGAGGAGGGGTGACCTATCTGCTTGTTTTCTCACATCTTCTAAACAAAAAAAGTTGTACTCCAACTCCACCACCATCAAGTTCACAATTAAAATCTAGTATTTTAAGTTTGACATGCTTATTAAATTAAATATGCTTTTAATGTCTAGTATCTGACACCCCAGTTTTTAATGAATTGTTATTTTAAAAATTATGCAATATTCAAGAATATTTAGGTAGCAACAAATATCCTTGGTTAGATAAAAAGAATGCAATATTGAATGAGAAAATATGCAGATCTAGATATGGAAAGAGTTGAAGTGGAGAGGGCAAATGGGATTAAAATAGGTTGTATAAAATTCTCAAGACAGTAATAAAATATGTATGCATATATATGATTTAAGTCCAAATATTACATTTTAATTGTTGCAAAGCAAACTTTTAGTCAATCTTTATAGGTATGTTTACTCTGGATGTAGAATAAAATGTGCTCTGTAGAAGTGCAGGGCTTGGAGTCAGTAGATACCTCCCCAAATCTACATGCTAGTTGTCTGATTTCATCTCACTCACTGAAACTTCTCTTTACATTAGGTCTAATGTGGTAACATTACGGAATTCCTACAAAGTAAAATTAGACATTTCTTTAGGATCAAAGTCTTGATTACCTTGTGATCCTCTGAGCTGGATCGATTTCTTTGCCTTTCTGACTTGTTGACTGTCAACAATATGGATGGATTGTTAAGATTGAAAATTATATTTACTAGAAAAGTGAAGCAAGGCATGGTGGTATATACCTTTAACCTCAGATTTTGGAAAGCAGATCTCTGTAAGTTCAGGGACAGTCTGGTCTACATAGTGAACTCCAGGACTCCCAGAACTATGACATGAGAACCTATTTTACTCTTCTCCAATATATCTGTACTTGAGATACCCAAAGTGATATTTTGATACACATAAAGATGGCTCAATGTGTATTTCCATCTTTCTAATCAATGTGCTCCTTCCTTTACAGTTCTGTTGTGTTAGTGTGGTAAGAAAATATACTTTGTAATTTATTGTTCAAATTTCAAATGTAATTAACCCCAGACAAGATTCACTGTAGCTTCCAGAATGTATCTGTATTGAGATGAAATTTTTTAGTCAGTTTCTCAATTATTCTCAAACCACATCTTGTAGAAGCAAACATTCCAGTTTACAGCATTGAACTCTCTATAAATTCTTGTATTTCCCAGGACGTAAAGGTTGGAAATTTACCCTTTTTAAGTCTAAAGTGTTATACATA
Organism: Mastomys coucha; assembly: GCF_008632895.1. Classification (NCBI taxonomy): domain Eukaryota; kingdom Metazoa; phylum Chordata; class Mammalia; order Rodentia; family Muridae; genus Mastomys; species Mastomys coucha. The sequence goes on from NW_022196893.1 coordinate 1,141,943, forward strand.
CAACATTTTATTTAAATATTTACATCCACTGGGTGCTTGCACTAATCTTACATGCATTCTATATATTGTGACTATTCGGAATAATGCCTCAGTAAAAATGTCCCTTTGAGAGATTAATGTCCCTTTGTACTAGTTATGACTTAGAAATAAACTTCCCTGCCTACTTCACATATTGGACATTTCCTTTGGAGTTAATAGATTCAATTATTGAGAAGTGACTGGATCCTGAGATTTCTCACACAATCTACATGGGTTTATAGAAGTGTGGTATTAATGAGATGGAAGAGTTAATTGGAGGAAGTAGGTATTTTTATTGGGGTTCTGGGAAGTTATACCTTGACCCTAATTACATGCTTTTCTCTCTTTGCCTTTTGGCTGCCATGATGTGACTACCCTGTTTGTCCACATCATCTTTCAGAATGATAGGCTGTACTACTAATTATAGAACAATTAAATCAACTAACTTTGAAATTTAGCCATAAAACTAGGATCTAACATTAACCTTTGCTCCATTTAATATTCTCCCATCTTAGGCATTTGTCACAGCAATGGAAATCTAATCCACATAATGAGAAGTGGGACTTCTGAATTCTATGGTCGCTCTGTTCTTAGTTTCAGGAAAAACCCTCATACAGTAGTCTATAATAAGTGTATTAATTGTCACTGCCATGCTCAATATACTGTGTTCCTTTTCCTTTATAACTTCACCAACACTTACTGAGTTTTGGCCATCACATCTTAAGGTTTTGTTATGGATTTTATGCACAACACCTCCTTGAAGCAGGTGTTAAATATTACTTTGTAAACAAGAACACGGAAGGTGAATCCCAATAGAAGGAACTTGTTGCAGCATTTTCCCTGTCCAATCACATTAGGGCAGTGACAGGCCTGTGATTGGACAGAAATAGAGAAGCGGAGCTAGAACTTTAGGAGTGAGACAGGTCGGAGGTCAGGGAGAGTGGAGAGAAATCAACAGGGAGGCAGATGAACAGAAGGATGGTCCAGACCCTGAGTGGTTTTAAACAGCCACAAGTAGCTAAGGTTTTCACAAGGTTAGAATAATTGGGTTAAAGCATTATCTTTATCATTTAGCTCTGAAATTATTGTATTGGCATCTTGTAATTTGTGATCTTATTGATATATAAACCTAATTGGATAATTAAGAATTAAGAGTCATGTTTCTACTGGGTAACTAGGCACTAGATGACTGATTGTGGGGTGCGTGGGGACTTGCATGTAAGCAAGATGATCTTGTTAGCTGGGAGGTGCTCATCTAGTTGTAGGTAAAATGACTGAATGGAAGAGAGAACCAACACAGTGCAATCAAAGGCCTATTTAGTCTGTGTAAGAATGAGCTTAGCCTCTCATACTGCAGTGCCTTGCCAATGTGACAGTCAGGGGAGCTGGAGGGGCTTTGATTCCATCTTCTGTTCAGCACAGCATCTTGACTCAGGATTTAACTGTTCCACCTGGGGCCAGGAAAAAGCTTTCTCCCAGTTAATTACCACATGCTAACTCTGAAGCAGGATCCTCTGAAGAGCCCTCCTTCCACTGCTGAGTGCAGCCGTTACCCCCAATATCATCATAATCATAGCCTCCCTCCCTGGCCTTCTGCCTTTAAGCTTGGATTTAGAATCTCAATTGCTTTGGATAAAATTTAATGTGGCATAGTATGCCACAGGAGAAAAATGGCACTATAAAATGCAGTCTAGGTCCTGAGACATTTTAGTTATGGGCAGTATTTCTTTGTAGACAGCTCATTAATGGCTTGTTTCACCTAGGCTCTTGTTCTGCTGAGAGTAACCCTGTAGGTAATCTTGGGCATGTTATGTGCAGATCATCAAGATCTGCCAAAAAGTGGTTGTCTTAGACTTACACATTTACTATGGAGTCATTGAGTATACAAATATGTTCTGAGCTGAATGCTTGGGCAAATTCATACCTAAATAGATGTGTTTACATTGCATAATTTAGATTTGCAAATACACTGAAGGTTTTAGTGAGAAATCTGTAATAATAACAAAACAAAAAGCAACATGTTGTACATTAAATGCTTACTGTATACTTGACTTTGTGCTGAGAGCTTCACACACCAAATGTGAGTATATCACCCTAGCTCCATAGTGCTGGTTTGTTATCTTTTTTTTTCCTGGCAGTTCCTTGGATTAAACCTAGGACCTTTTTTTTTATGCTTGAGAAATGCTATACTACTAAGATATTTTAAGCCCTGAAAGATTAGTGTCCTACTTATTGTTGTGATAAACCATGACCAACAGCAACTGCAGGAGAAAGGCTTATTTTGGATTACATATGTAGTCCATCATGAAGGTTAGTTGGAGCAGGAACTCATGGCAGGAATTTGGAAGCAAGATGAATGCAGAGTCCAAGAAAGAGTTGTGTTTACCTGATTGCTTCCACGGATGGCTTGATCACTTTGCTTTCTTATACCATGTAGGACTATCTATCCAGGAGCGGCAGCATCCACATGGGCTCTTTCACACTATTAATTAAAAAAAAAATAGTCCACATGTTTGTCCAAAGGTCAGGTGGATAGAGGCATTGTCTCAATTGATGTCTCTTCCCAGGTGACTCTAGTCTGTGTCAAGCTGACAAAAGAAAAAAATATAAAAAGGAAAAGAAAAGAAAACAGGGCAATTGATTCATTTCTTTCAGGGAGACAACTTTACCTTCTTCATGGACAGGGCTGGCAACATGTATCTCAGTTTTCATTAGATATGATAATGGTTAGTAGCATGGACACAAAGAATCCATGAATGTGATTTTTTTCCCTGAAAGAGATGCCATTCAGCTTTGCCTTACTGTGTGTTAAAGTGACTATCAAAGGAGGTGGCATACTCAATCTGCCTCAGTCTTGGCAGTCCTTCCTATGCCTTCCTTACATTGCATCACAATCTTGGCTGTCCTCAGCTTCATTTGTCAGCATAGCCTTATTTGTATTCTCAGATCCCTGCCCTAAGTTACATTTTCTAGCGGAGACTTGGATGGCTTAACTATCATCACAGATGTTCCTCTTTCTTTGCAAGAATGTAAAAAAAGTGCAAAAAAATTTGTGAAATTCTCAACTGCATACTCTACATGTTAATTCACACTAAAATGTATTGTTTTACATTTCTACTTTTCCTTTATTTTTTCTATATTCTCTTGTGTATTAGATAAAACATTTGTTTATCATATTACCAATAATCAGTTTAATAACATAACCACAGTATTATTTCTGTGGATTTTATGAGCCAGAAATTGAGACATAGATCAAAGTGAAATATGCTCTTTTGATGATGACTGTGGTCTCATTTGGAGAGACTCTAGGTCAGTCTGTGTTTTGAGGAAGAGGAGGAAATAAAACACCTAGAATCGTTTTGAGGGATTTTCATTCATATTTACTTACAGTTGTTTCCAGTGGTGTTTTGGGGCTTCAGCTGAACTGCCAACTGGGAAAGCTATGCAATGGATTCTGAAGGGGATAACTTTAAACAAGAAATCAAAGCTTTTGCTGTCTTATAACATTTGTATGACAATAGGTAGCATCCAAAGTGATCCAAGATAGACTTCATATCTTTAGTAACAGCCATGCTAATGAATATAGTCACACCAAGCTTAGTCAATATATGCTTATATTCAAAATAAAAGTACCTACATCACATCTTTTCACAGGAAGAGATGCCTATTATCGTCAGGAGATCATCATATGTCATTAGAAATATTCATGATACAGTATTTGGAAAACATAGCCTATTCATCTTAATCTCTACTTTCTGTAGCTTTTTCCATGTTAGTTGGTTGATACAACACAGGTAAGCAAACATGTATCCCCATGGTTAAAGCATCTGCCAGGCAATATGAACATGAAGAGTCCAGAATCCCCCCAGAACTCATGGGAACCCAGATAGATATGGCAGCCTATTTCTAATTCTAGCATTCAGAAGGACCAAGCTAGCTAAATAGACTACTCAAATAGATGAATTCAACATTTAATTGAAAGGCCATTGCCTTAATGAATAAGGTAAGAGGTAATCCAGGAAGATACGATACCCAGTGTTAACCTCTGGATTCAGCATACACATGGAAACACATGTATATGGACTGCACCCAATGTCTCCCTATACAAATACAAACATTCATGTGTATATTTGGGGTGATGGGGAAAACAATACAGTATAGTATCTTCTGGATATCAGAGGCCAACATCAAACTAAATGGAGAGAAACTTGAAACACTCCCACTAAAATCAGGGACTAGACAAGGCTGCCCACTCTCTCCCTACTTATTCAATATTGTACGTGAAGTCCTAGCTAGAGCAATTAGACAACAAATGGAGATCAAAGGGATACGAATTGGAAAGGAAGAAGTCAAATTATCACTATTTGCTGATGATATGATAGTATACTTAAGTGATCCCAAAAATTCTACCAGAGAGCTCCTAAACCTGAATATATTCTCTTTAAGTTAGAGATCTAAACTTAAACTTGAGCAAATTAATGTGAAAAATAGCACAAGACATTGAGTCATCCACATTCAATTTTCAGACACTTAACAAAAATGTCATTAGTGAACAGTTTAAAAAAGTGTTCTCGCCGGGCGGTGGTGGCGCACGCCTTTAATCCCAGCACTTGGGAGGCAGAGGCAGGTGGATTTCTGAGTTCGAGGCCAGCCTGGTCTACAGAATGAGTTCCAGGACAGCCAGGGCTATACAGAGAAACCCTGTTTCAAAAAAAAAAAAAAAAAACAAGAAAAAAAAAAAGTGTTCTCTAAGCCTTGTTTGGAGGAAGTATGAGTGCCAATGTGACATAAAGATCTTAATGGTTGATAGAGAATCTGTGGCAAAGTATTGTTTAGTGACCATGACAGAGCCTTTGCACACATGCACTACTAGGAGCTGACTCGTGAGCACAAGTCCTGCATAAGATAAGCCAGTTAGTCTAAACCCCAGCAATGTCAATGGACAGTCCCATGATATAGTAGTCAATGCACATGATCAGATTGAGATGGCTAGGGATATCTTCTGAGCTTTTCAAAATGAAACTTAATAAACTCATCCCTTTGACTCCCACAAAATAGTATTTTAGAAACTGGAGAAAATGAAGATAATTCTTCAAATAAAATAGGCCTACCCTGGGCTAGAGAGACATGCCTGAACTTGAAGTAGACTCTGCATCTGTTTGCATCTTGAAGTTAGAGTCATGCTTGCTCTTTAATATGAACCATGCATACAACAAACTGACAAGCAGAGCACTCCATGTCAATCATTTTTCTCCCTTACCACCTGGAATGCAGGGCAGTTGGAGACAATACTTATGTATATCTGTGCCTCAAGAGTTGACATAGCATTATCTTAAGAGTTCAATAAATACTTGTCAAACAAGAGAATAGAGACCAATCTTGTTTCTCAGTAATATAGCTGTAGAGTACTCTATGGTATTTCCAAGTGACTGGCAGGTTGTAAATGTGGCGAGAGATTTATTCTTTCACTCTGAAAATAATTTTTTGTTTCACTCTACTATTCTACTTAGAGGCTTCTACACATACACACACACACACACACACGCGCGCGCACACACACACACACACACGCGCGCGCGCACACACACACACACACACACGCGCACACACACACACACACACGTGCACACACACACA
>NW_022196893.1:1147720-1152013 GCF_008632895.1 Mastomys coucha
CACACACACACACACACACACACACGCACACTTTTACACAGAATGTTTCCTCTATCTGCTACTTCTTCCTTGGTCCCTTGAGCAAATTTCTGTTAAGTTCTATTCAAATATCAAAAACCTTTACCAAGTAGTTTTAGACCTGTGAGGCATTCCTTTTTCTCACATACAAAAGAAGATTGTACTTTGTTTATCTCATTGCTGTAAAAATCATTCATTTTCAAATACATCTATGCCATCCTCAATTTTTCTTTCAAAGAGATACCTACTTTATTTAGCTGTGTGTTCTCAGCCTCTGAAATAGTGATAGGCACACAATACTCAACAAGTAGCTGGAAAGCAATCATTGTAGAAATAGTTTTGCTCATCAAATTGAATATAGTACAAAATGCATGTTATTCTATCAGTTTTTTAGGTGAAATATGAAAAGGAAAAATACTTTTTATTATTATATTAGTGTGTCCTTGAACCTTAGCACATTTTTTTGGTAGAAAACAGGTAAGTTTACAGATAAACACATGTAAATAAGTCACACTAATTTCAATATATTAAATTGTAATGTCTCATCTCATAAAATAATTATACCATATACTTAACTGGCCTAATTAAAACTTGGAATCTTCATAAGTTAGAAGACAGTGTCTATTTTACTCTGTGTTCCATACCTTTCAAGAGAATATTTTCTATGAGTGAGTGATTGTGTAGCAATAGGGACTTTGTATGAATAATACAAAGCGATATGAGTAACAGGGACTTTCAGAATTTCTGTTGTAATCCTCAACATCATCCTGTGAAATATACATCAGAACAATGAGTATAATTCAAGAGTAGAGCACTTGTCTAGACTGTGCAATATGTAGGGTTGGATTCCTGGATAGAGATAGATAGATAGATAGATAGATAGATAGATAGATAGATAGATAGATAGATAGACCTTGTTTATTCGTATCAGGAAAACACAGATTTGAAATGTAGTCCCTAATTTAAAAGTTTTTAAACTGAATGAAAGTCAATTATTTGTGACCACATAGAGGGTCTCAGACACTCTACATTAAAATATATCACAGCAATAAACATGGGGATGGGTTAATCAAGGTCTATGTGTACTGAGCAAAGCTTTTGTGAGAATAATGCAAAGTAATGAGCATCCATAATTAGCTCTGCCAATTTCTGTCAATACACTATAGCAAGGGCTTAAAGTAGTTACTTAAATACTAATTATTCTGAAATGTAATACAAACAAGAGGAACAAGGCAAATGTCCAGTTTAACTTACCACAGTAGAGAGAAGCGTTTGTTAAGAAAGACAGTGATTGGAACTGGCTCCTCGAGCCAAATATGGTTAACATGTTAACAGGCTGAAATGTATATATGTGCTACTGTTGCACTGGTTTCTCTTGATTGTTCTGAATATTCTGTATGTGCCTCTTCCTCTTATGTCTATTTTATTGCATTGAGATTATTTAATTACTTCTGATTTTGGATTTCCCTGTCCATGATCCCTGTGAAATTGTTCTTTCTCATGCTGTGATAATGGCATTGATTGTTTTTCTTGGTGTGAGACCCTTAATGCATTAAGAATAATAAAACCAAAATTTACAATAAACAGGTTAACTTGAGAGGACAAAGAGTAGCACATAAATATTCAACTAGAAAAAATTAAAACTACAGAAGTAAATAAAAATTAAAATCAATGGAAAAATGATGAAAATTGAAAGATGAACTGGGGGTGTTATAGAAATCTTCCATTGCTGCTCTCTGTTGTTCTTGAAACCCTTAAACACCCTGGTCAAAGACTGGGAGGACTGAGCTAGACTGCCTTGTCTTTCAAGGAAGCAAAGCAAAGTACAGGGGATGTTCCCAGAGCTCAGCAGTTGGTTGATATCACTATCAACAGTACAGCTACATAGGTTAAAACCAGATGCAGCTTGAGTCATTTACTTCTCACCAAATGGTTTCAGGCAGAAGTGTGGGCAAACTTGCATTTTCTCTCTATATGCTATTATTATTTTTCCTTCTCTACTTCAGAAGTGTGACAAATGCTAGTAGTCCTGTGTATTCTTCACTTGGTCTGCCACTCCATGCTTTTTTCTTTCTTTCCTTTTTTCTTTCTTCCTTTCTTTCTTTCCTTCCTTCTTTCTTTCTTTCTTTATTTTCTTTTTCTTTTTCTTTTTTTTTTCATGCTCGTGATTTGTGTGCCCAATTTTAAAGAGGATGATCCTGAGGATTGGGTTCTAGTCAGTTGGCACTCACTACCTGTACTGACAGGTTTTGTGTGTCAACTTGACACAGACTGGAGTTCTCACAGAGAAGGGAGCTTTAGTTGGGGAAGTGCCTCCATGAGATCCAGGTATGGGGCATTTTCTCAATTAGTGAGCAAGGGGGGTAGGGCCCCTTGTGGGTGGTGCCATCCCTGGGCTAGAAGTCTTGGGTTCTATAAGAGAGCAGGATGAGTAGGCCAGGAGAAGCAAGCCAGTAAGAAACATCTCTCCATGGCCTCTGCATCAGGTCCTGCTTCCTGACCTGCTTGAGTTCTTATCCTGACTTCCTCTGGTGATCAACAGCAATGTGGAAGTAAGTTGAATAAACCCTTTCCTCCCCAACTTGCTTCTTGGTCATGATGTTTGTGCAGGAATAAAAACCCTAGCTAAGACACTATCATAAAGTGAGGATTACAGACATTCAAAATTCTAAATCTCTATGAAACCACGTGTGACTGGTATAATTCAAATCCAGAGAGGCCTGGTCTGCTGAACTGTTGATGCTGGTGGCAATACCCTCTATTCAACCTTCTGCTTCTAGGCCATGGAAAGTCTCAGTTGGTTTTAATATATACTTCCTGGAGAAAAAACTGTTTCCTGTGACTGGTATCTGACCAGGCAATGTATCAAAGAATCAACAGGGACTCTGTGATATGCATATGCTGAGTATTCTGATACCTAGAGAATCATGGTTTCAGACAACATGCCATGGTCCAAGCTCTCTGGAGACAATAGCATTCTTAAGAGTTTTTACAGAAATGCAGTGAGCTGCTTATCTTGGGCTAGCTTATTCTCCAGACCCCATGTCATTGATTTCAAGTTCGAGGGCAGCAACTTTCTGGGCAGTGTTGGAATTCTGTTTCTCAAGTTTTCCTCCTTACAAGAATGATTTTTATTCCCCCAGGAAAAGATGCCAAACACAAACAGCTTGAATATTCCATTTCTCTTGCTTTGTAATTCATCCAAATCTGTGTAGTTTATAAAGTTTGCTTTCCAATTACCCATTTTTCACCTTTATACACACTGTTGCCTGTGTTTCCTTTCTTTGTACCCCACAGAGGAACAAACATGCTGTGTGACTCTAGCCCACAATTTCGTCTCTCTCTATTCTTTAAGCTTCTCTTTTTCCAAGTAAAATCCATGAAAAATGCAGCATCCATGAAAATATCCTGCTACATAATTCAAGGTTATTCTTATCAGGTCCTGGTGACCTAGATTCCACATGACAGTAAAACATGATGGGATTTAGCATAATGTAGAATCAGTCTAAGGCAAGTGGGCTCCAACTAGGATAACTGAGGGCAAACAACACTAAAGTCCACATCATGTGCTCAGACTGATCACAAACGATTAAATACTTCCATTGTAACCTTTTCTTACATATCAGACTACCACCAGATGAGGATGCCACTAAAAGTGATGGACAACCTAAATCATTTCCCCTCCTTGTTTAACACTTCCTGTCCTTAATCTTCACATACAGTGTGTAATGTACTCCTGTGAAATCTAATAAAATTATGGAAATAAATAACATAAGTAAATAAAATTCTGTGCCTTTTCCCTGATCTAGTAATAGGGAAAATATAAGCACTCGCTAGTTGTTAAATATAAATTGTATAATACTTATGATTCCACGTGGAAATTAGATGTTCTGACCTTTTTAATGTGAAATTCTAATTTCAGAGTATAAATGTGAACAATATCATCCATACTAATACTTACTTTTTTCATTACCTGAAATTAGACTAAGTCTCAAGTAAAAACTACAAAGATAGGAGAAAAATGGAAGGAACTGAAAGTAGGATTTTGTTTTCTTAACTTCAGTAAAGATCTCATTGGCGAGAATATCATCCTGAGTGAGGTAATCCAATCAGAAAAGAACTAACATGGTATGCACTCTCTGATAAGTGGTTATTAGCCCAGAAGCTTGGAATACAGGAAGAACAACCCACAAACCACAAGGAAATCAAGAAGGAAGACCAAAAGGTGGACATTGCATTCCTTCTTAAAAGGGGGAACCAAATATCCACGGAAGG
>NW_022196893.1:1152642-1156108 GCF_008632895.1 Mastomys coucha
ATAAAAAAAGAATTAAAAAAAAAAAAACAATATTTCTCCATGACTCTGCCTCAGTTCCTCACTTCAGATTTTTCCTTGATGTACATCCATGATGTAACCCATAAGTAAAATAAATCTGGTTCTCCTATAAAAAAAAAGAGATATTTATACATAAAAAAATAAGATCTCATTGGCATTCATTTTATACTATATGGAATAACTGCAGAGCTAGAGTTGTTAGGTGCTAAGCTGCATAGGCCTTGTTCTCTAAGTTGTGAATGGTTCCAATGAGGGAAAATGCACCAAAGGCCCATTCCAGAGTAGTTCAGCAAGCTCAGCTGAGTCTGTTGTTAGGGAAAAGGATTGGAACACTAATTTTAGCCAAGGAGACTTTAGAAAGCAGATTTAGTAGTTGCAGCCTTCTAGCATGGGTGGAATTTTAAGATCTAAGACAGAAATGGTGGTAATTGGAAATGCTGAACAGAGAGTGAAAAGAAAGTAAAGAAAAGAACATGTAAATGTATTTGTTACATGTTCCAAAGCATGAGGAAAAGGAAAGACATTTGTAGAAAATAGCACAACAAATGCATTTTCTTCCTAAAGAAATCATCTGCTATTTCTGGGGTAAAGGAATACCTCTGCTGTGAGTTGTATTAGAGCCCCTCTCTCCCCTACCAGTTGGTTTTCCTTTTAAGTCCACTTGAACTAGGCCAGCTGTTACTTATAGGAGGGGTCACAGGAAGAGCCTAGCTCTCCTCTACCTGTTTGGTTCATCATTCACCCTAAACTTCCTTACTTCTTCCTAGAGAATCTTTCCATACCACAGAGTCAATCAGAAGGTGGCAACTCAACTTCAATTGATCGGCAGGCACATTACAGATGACAGCTAAAGAAGCAACAGAAGTGGAAAAGAGGACATACTGAATAAAGTCTCCTGTGGTGTGTCCTTTACATCGACTCTCTGGTTACTGCTTGTCTGTGCATGCATGGTAACAGATCTAAGTGCAGGGTTCAAGTGTTGTGCTTATGTATGAAGTATGTCTTTGATCAATGCAGTGTAGCTGGTTCTTTACTCTTCCAGTCTGCCTAAACCATAGCATGGTATCCATTGTCTACAATTTTACTTTGCCACATAAATTTTTCCCTCTCTCCATTTTTATAAGCTAAAGCTCTCTCCTCTTCTTCACCACATTATGAACAATCTTGTAACAGATCTTTATTTTTGATTACTGAGGATAACCTCAGAATTCTCTAAGCTTTCTACAGTAAAAAAAAAAAAAGATAACTATTATCTTTCTTTTGTTTGTCACACCTGATAACCATGGTTAATTCTTGTTTTAGTGGATTCTTTTACAATCTATCATAAATGTAGACTCACTCCCCTGTAACATGGTTGAAACATCTACACTGTGGTCTTAGGGACACTCTGTTGCCATTTAGCATCTATACTCTCTACTCCACCCAATTTCCACAGCCTTATATTGCATGGTATTTTATTTGTGTTAACAAGTTTCATGCATTTTCTGTGAGCATCCCCTTTGTATATGGGATTCTTATCATGAAGAGCTTGTATCATATACCCACCCATAAATTTTCACACGAAGGTCCTTTTTATCGTGCCTCAGATATTGAGAGTTTAGGCTCAAACTTGAACTTCCTAGCAGTCAGTCAGATAAGGACAGAGGAGTTATTTCTTTTACAGCACATTTTAAAATTATATTTTAAAAGTACTTAAGCATGAAATTAGCATCAAGTTCCTGCTATTCATTATGCATTTCAGAGATCTATAAACTATAACTCTGTTTGATGGGTGTTTCTAACATTTTTGACCATTTTTCTTATTCCCTTTCTATACAACTATCTCACATGATGCAAATTAATAATCATTTTCCATTCCTTTATATCAATCAGTTCAGGTAGTTTGAATGGGATGTTCAATTTGCTTAAATATGACAATACTTTGTACTTTAAATGTGAGTTTTTTCTCTCCCACCAATAATTTCTTTAGCTATAGATAAGAATCACTACAAGAGCTGTAAAGGATTTTTAATTCCCACTTGCAGATTGTGTTTCCCTGGAGTAGGGGATGGACATTTAGACATTCACATTTCAGTCAATTTTCAGGTGGCTTTAACATAATGATTCAAAATCTTCCTGCTCTTTCTTCCAGATTCCCCTTGCCAACAGCTGTACCTGTTTTCTGGTGGCATCCTCGGCTGCATAAAACACCTGTGTGTGGAAATGCAGTTGAGCATCTGACATGATACTTTTGATTATTCACTTTGTGCACTGACTCTCTCCATATTGACATATTTCAAAAGTTTTAGCTATTCTAAGATTTGCAATCCTTTTCTCCATTTTCATGTCAGACTATCCTTATATATTCTGTTTTCCCACCAAATCCTATAGATTCAAACCAAGTAATTGGTTCTGAAAAGAAGAAAAGAAAACTGATGCATTGCTCACAAATTAGAACATGGAAACTACCTCTCCTCAGAATCTAAGAAAATCTATGGTCCATGACAGTTTACTGATGTGTTACTTAGTCAGGGAGGAAAGAAATGGGAGAGCGACTATTATTTTATGGTCTAATGACTGAATGAAGCATTTCAAAACACCCACAGTCAACTAAACACTTTTTAAAATCACATCTTTCCTTCATTCTGTTTCAATATGTAAGACACGTCATAGAAAGAAATTAGCTCCAGTAAACTAACATGTTACGATTGATGCCCATTCACCTCATTCCATGGTTGTCAATGGTTAAGGAAATGGTCACAACACGTGGACACCAGGAGATGTTTTTCTTTCTTTTAGGTTCACATTTTAGAAGAATAACAAATCATATAGTGAGGAATAGCTGTACAACTTTGGAATACAACGTATTTTATTTAGTACATGCTAACATCACCATAAAGATGTGCAGTAAAGATAAAAGAATCAGTCTTTACAGCTTAGGTATTCAGTTCTTGCTTATCTAACTTGTAGGAGAAGAAAGATGAGAGGGGAGGAGAAGAAGGAGGAGAAGGACAACCAGGAGGAGAATAAGTGAAAAAGAAAATCTTAATAAAACAAAATTTCAAATTCTTCTGCTTGTTATTCTAAAAATTCTTTATTGTCTCCCAAGGGAAATCTAGTAATTGCTTCATGACACTTTGCTTTGAAAGTGCTTTGCTTATGACACTTTCAAGTTCAGGCAGTATTGAGGGTGGGTTATAGGGCACACTGAATGATGAAATGTATGTCCTTATTAAGCTGTGCCAATTTGTGTGAACAGTGTTGATCAATGAGTTATCCCCACCACCACCACACAGTCTGTCTTCAGAAATTCAGAATAAGTGATTTGGGATACAACAGTCTTTTTCTCTGAACCTTATTTTCTGAGATCATGAATCATGAGGGCATAAAGTGAGACAATTGGCCGGACGGTGGTGGCACACGCCTTTAATCCCAGCACTTGGGAGGCAGAGGCAGGTGGATTTCTGAG
>NW_022196893.1:1156171-1177168 GCF_008632895.1 Mastomys coucha
AAAAAAAAAAAAAAAAAAAAAAAAGAAAAAGAAAAAAGAAAAAAAGAGAGTGAGACAATTAATTGTTTCTATAAGACACTCTAATTCAGAAGTGGTTTGTTGGATTACATTCCAGATTTAAAAGAAAATGTGGTATTGGCCTTGAGAAATAATTTTAGTGTACATGCATATATGTACTATGTACACCTGCCTGTGGAGACTATAGGACAAGCTCAGGTATGATTCCTCAGCCACTCGTTTTGAATTTAAGGTTCTCTTATAGGATCAGAGCTTACCCAGCATGCTAAGCTGGCTACCCACTGAAGTACAAGTGTGCACTTTTCTCTACCTACTTGCTCTGACAGGTCAAGTGCAGGCTGGTGTCTTGTTTTCTTAGGTATGAGTTATAAGGAGCAAACTCTTTATCTCCATGAATATTTTCAAGCTTTCAGAGCTTATCATAAACTTATATTCCCTCATGTGGTTAGGCCAGCAATGTTCCTTAGTTCTGCCTAAAGCCGACTGCTTCAGAAGCAAAGAGACTGAAGAAGTCCGGCCTGTCCTCAGACAATAGAACATACCCAGTGGTAATTGCTCCAAGTATTAAGCTCTAGTGATTTGAGGAAATGTGTGGTAACTCTGTTCATTATTGCAGTGTAGCAACCTTTGATTTTCCAGCACCTACCTAAATCATAGCATTTCTTACATTAGCCCAAATATATAAATCATTCACCTGAATGAGAAAAGCAAAAACAAAAACAAGCACACAAACAAACCCAAGATAGGTTGAGCCTGTATTGATTCTGTTTTGCACTTCTTGGAAAATAGTATTCTTTATATTTACCTCACCTAAACTCCTTGTAATCATGTGGGATAGCTGAGTACCAGAGAAAACCAAAAATTTTTCCTTAATATGTGTGTATTTTGTTCTCACTGGCTTCCTGTCTTCATTGGAAGCCAGTTAAGAAAGACAAATTATACCCATGAATTTGTGGAACTTTGTTTTTATAAAGCTACTGGAGATGTGTCTTCATTGTAGGGGAAGAAAATGCTTGTGAATACTTCATTTCAAACTAAGAAACTTCCCTGTTTTCTTTCAAAGTATACAAGAAAGGACGAGGATTTGCACCATAGTGTTGAACACAGAGATAATAGAAAAGGAGATGCAGCAACTCAGGAGCCCACTGAAGTAATCCCTGAGCATGTTCTGGACTCCTCCCTCAAAGCCCTGTGAGTGACTTGATTTAAGAATGTGTCCCCCAAATGTGATTGTTGCGGGAAAATTTTGTTGTTTTTGTTGTTTTGTTGCTAAACAAAGTGAGTAGAGAGAAAAATCTGAGATTGATTGTGACATTCTTAAGGCTACAAAAGAACTTCTCTGAAATCAACATTTAATTGGTCACCAACTGTTGTCTGTTAAATCTAGCAACCTCATATGGGGAAGAGTAATTTCCTAAGAATCTCTCAATTATGCTCATTTTAGAGAATAGACTTCATTTATCCCCTTTTTCTGAATTCCGTTAATTTGGAGAGAGTCACATTGTGTCTTGGGGGTACTTGGGTTACCTACCTGTCATATGAGTCCCTATATTACACTTCTGTATTCAGAAGTGCTCAGAATGAGTGTGGCTATGTGGAAGACTGAAACCTCTGTTTGACATCACAAAACACAAAATGGGTTCTTGGATTTCTCACTTTCTTTAAAATACTTTCTTGTGAATAGAGAAATAGTTTAGCAGTTAATACCACAAGAACACATGCTGTTCTTCAAGAGGACGTGAGATCAGTTCTAAGTGCCATGTTAACTGGCTAACAACTCCCTTTAACTTCAGCTCCAGAAAGATCTGAGGCCTCTGATAAACACACACACACACACACACACACAAATACACACACATATGCACACACACATATACATAACACATGCACACACACACATACACACAAACACATACCTCTGCACAGGTACATAAAAATATACAGATACATACACACAACTATGCATATACAAACACACATCCATATATACATATATACACAATAAAAAGACAGTTCAAAAAAAATTTTTTTAAAAAGTCTCTTCATGAAAAAAGTAGTTGTGTTTATCTTGAACCTGGGTATTTAAACATATTAGAGCATGCTAAACAAACTGTTCCTCCACCAATTTGTATCCCCAATGCCCCAAACATTGATTCACCCCATCTTATGATGGTGTAAGCTATAGTCTTAACACCAGCAATTGTGTAACTAATTTTGAGAATTTATTTTTGGAAATCATAGAATATCCAGATAAATGGCTGTGAATGAATGTCCAAACCTCCAATATCCTGACCCAGTTTCTCTCTTCCCTTTGCATGTCTTTTTCTTCCTTCTTTCTACTCCTATTTCAGCTCAGGACTCTAAGCTAGCCTATTTTCTGTAGTTCCTAAGTTTACTTGTTGCCCCTGCACCCTGCTTTCTGGCAATAATTAACCCTAATAGACCTTGTGGAGCTCCAACATTGAAAATATTCATTTCTCATAATAGATTAAGCAAAAGTTGCTAAATAATGATGATGGTAATAATTGTATAAAGAGTTTAAACACCAAATAAATTTTGAATCAGATTAGAATGCAGAGGAAAATTCAATTTTCCAATTTCCACTGCCAAGAAGAGAAACTACTGCAGGGCAAGATTCGATACAGGTCTGTTTGTAACTGAGCAGTGAGCCCTGTGTGCTATAACTAAAAATGAAACCAACACAGAGCACTAACTGGCACCCAGGTGCTTCATTTTCCACCAATATCTGTGCATTAGTGTTCCTTTCCTTTGTAACACGAATTATCTCTCTTTTATGACTGCACACACTTACTAAATGGGCTTTGCTGTAATTCTGAATTATTCTAAGATTATAACCCTGAAGCCTCTTACTTTTAAAACTTCCCTACTGAATGTATATTTTTTACTTGATAAAGAACTTACTCTCTATTACGACAGCATGAGTCAGGCATCATTTTCCCTTTATCCTTTTAGTGTCCTACTATGCTCTGTATGCCAGTCACACTGTCCTACTATGCTCTGTATGCCAGTCACACTGAACACATTCTGGAGAAGTCAGCTTTTCCATGGATGCCTTGAAGGGCACAAAGAAGTTTAACTACTATTCATGTTTGATCATGCCCAAGGTAGTTCTGATTGATAGAAATGACACACGAGGTACACATAGAAAAGCAACAGCTCAGCAGGTAACCTGCAGATTGGTAACCTTTGTCACAAATTCCATAGCTTCACTCGTTGGCCATGCTTTTGTGTTCAGTTCTTTCTATAAAAACCGCGAAAATCAAATACTAACTTTATCTTAGAAGGTATGTTCATCTTTTTTGGTATGGAAACAAATCTACTCTGTTCTCACTCTGTATACTATCCTTTCAGATTTGGTCTCAATACCTTTAACTGTCATATTCTCTCTTTAAGACAGACATTGCTGTGAACACTTAAGGATGAGTAGGAGTCAGTACATTGCCTCTAACTCTTAAGGTTGAGATCTGGAGGTCAAATTAAGAATGTTTCTCCTATGCAATCAAATATGTCACTTCATGACAGATGGCTTCTGAAACCACAGGGATTTATGCTGTTTCTTGAGTGACATGAATACAGTCTATACGATTTACTTCCTAAGAAGTTAGAAATTCATGAGCCATTATTTTATGTCATAAGTAATATAGAAATTTTTATTATTTATAAAAATGCTCATAGGTTAAGTAAAATAGGATTTAGTTGTTGAAAATGTTTGTCTCACACTTTACACCAAGTATTTTTGTGACCTTAATTTATTCTGACACATCTCTGAGTATCAGGCTTGATGTCAGGGAAAGTGCTGATGTTTGTGAGAAAGAGTTGCCTTGTGATGATAATTAGCAATCTTGATTGCTCTGTGTACCCCCACATCAGATCTCCTTTGTATGTTAGCCTCCTTTGTATGACTTTCATGCCTCATCTAGAACCTTTGCCTTGCATTTGATGATACAAATGAATTAATCAGTCCCTCCTCTCTAGACTTTGATGATTAGAATGACAAACTGGACATTGATGAGAAGTCAGGCCTCTTATCTGTTTTATTGGTGGTAAGTGTCAATTAGAGAACAAAGCTAACCTCTAAGATCAAAGTGCCTTTTTCATTCTCACTGTTCAACATATTTGGATTCATAAATGATAAATGGTCTATCAGTGGCAAGTCCATGCATCTAGTCATCCTCCCAGTCACCTTGGACTGTATCCTATATGTCTCTACTTCATCGTGTCACATTTATAAGACAAAGAAAAAAGAAGACAACACCCAAACCTAACAGGAGTCTGTTCATCCTCACGATGTGTCCCTGGATATCTGTGAACCCACCTTTGGAAGATGAAATCTAAAGAAGTCTCCCATGCTGACTGAATAAAAGAAAAATTAGAGGTTGCTGGGAATGTTCCATGAGAAGTCAGGCAGTTTTCAAGAATTTAGAGTGGTTAGAACATGCGTTCATATTTAACAGAGATAGGGAAGATCTACATCTGCTTCTCACTCACAGCAGTAAGGACACTTTCGGGATGGGTTTCTTATACTCCCCAAAGAAGGCAAGCATTATAGGAGTAAGTTCTACCTACCTATCATAGATTTCAGGTGCAGGAATGACATTGTCCCTTCCATTTCACAAGCCAAATCCAAGATCTCTTATGTCATCACACTCATGGAAAAAAATGGAAAGACTGGTCAGTGTAAAGAGGGTGGGGTGGCAGGCATGGGGAGGGGGGAGGCAACAGGGGTTTGTTTTTGTTGTTTTTGTTTGTTTCTTTGTTTTTTGGAGGGGAAACTGGGAATGGAGAAATTTACATGTAAATAAAGAAAATATCTAAAAAAAAAAAAAAAAAAAAAAAAAAGAGATGTAACATTTGTCCATACATAGCTCTGTTGAAGATCAAGGCACAGCAATGTGCCTGGAGCCAGAGACTCCTTCCTGCCCTTTCTTCCACTCACTGAAGAATGGGAAGCTATGGGATTTAATTTGTTATCATCTACATTACCACAACTGCAAAATAAATTGCCTAGAGATAATCTAGACACATTAGTAATGTACTAAAAATAGGAAAATATGAAAACAATATGATATAAATTACAACATTCTGACACCAGTTTGCATATGAGGCCATAACAGCATAATAACACTAAGGTACCAGGAAGAATGGATAAAGTCTGATGGACTAGAAAACACCACGGTTATCTCACAAAAAAAGGGGGGACTACATGGGACTAGGGGGATGCCTCAGCTTTTAAGTGTATGTGCTGTTCCAACATTGAATAATTAGAACTGTTACTACTGTTCTTATTTTATAAGTCTTATAATTTACCTTAACGTAAGCATAGAGAAGAATAGATCTAAGTGACTAACATGAGAACAAAATCCCAAAAGTAAATAGCTGGGAAGGGAACAGAATTATGGCTCAGAGATAGAGCACTGCCTGCTCTTCCAAAAGTCTTGGATTGTATTGGACTGGTGTTGATTCGCAGCATTCATATGACAGCTCACAATAGTCTATAACTCCTGTCCCAGGGAATATGAGCCCTCTTCCAGCCTCCACAAGTACTAAGTACATATGATGCTCAGGGATACATTCAGGCAAAACACCCATACACAATCCAGTAGTACCAGTTGTAATGTGATTCATTCTAGAATCCAAGTGGTACTTAGCACAGATTCAGGTCATGAGAAAAATGTAAACTTATTTTCTCAATAGGTATAGAAAAACATCTCACTGAAATTCAGTGTCCATTTGAGTTACAAATTTTCTTAACAAAGATTAAGATGTAATTTGCAAATTATGTAATCTTTGGTCAGAGAACAGCACCAAAGCAAACACCAGTCTACAGGTGGACAGGGACTTGATTTAAGATCTGCTTTTTGGTGGTGTTATTGTTGTTGTTGGTGGTGGTGGGTTTTTTATTATTATTATTATTATCATTGATTATTTTGCTTATTTACCTTTCAAATTTTACTCTCTTTCCCAGTTTCCTCCCCAAGAAGAGAAGTCCCCCTTCCAGACCCTCTCCCTTCTGCTTCCCTGAGGGTGCTCCCTCACCTACACACTCACTCCCACCTCACCCCACTGCCCTAGCATTCCTCTACACTGGGGCATTGAGCCTTCAAAGGACCAAAGGCCTCGCCTCCCTTTGATGCCAGACAAGACCATCCTCTCTCACATATGCAGCTGGAGCCATGGGTCCCTCCAAGTGTATTCTTTGGTTGGTAGGTTAGTCCCTGGGAGGTGTGAGGAGGTCTGGTTGGTTGATATTGTTGTTCTTCCTATGGGGTTGCAAACCCCTTCAGTTCCTTCAGTCCTTCCCCTAACTCCTCCATTGGGGTCCACCTGCTCAGTCCAGTGGCGAACGCATCTGTATAGGTAAGGCTCTGATGGAGCCTTTCAGGAGACATCCATATCAGGCTCCTGTCAGCAAGCACTTCTTGGCATCAGCAATAGTGTCTGGGTTTGGTGGCAGCATATGGGATGGATCTCTATGTGGGGGAGTCTCTTGGTGGCCTTTCCTTCAGTTTCTGCTCCACTCTTTGTCCCTGTCTTTCCTTCAGACAGGAACAATTTTGGGCTGAAAATTTGAGAAGGGTGGGTGGCCCCATCCTTTAATTGGGGCTGTGTATAACCTCTACAGATTCTCTTTCCCCTTTCTTGGGTATTTCAGCTAAGGTCATACCAGTTGGGTCCTGGGAGCCTCTTGCTTTCCTGGCGTTAAGACACTGTTTTATTGAGACTTTTTTTAAAAGCAAGTTATATGGTAGAATTATTTATTTATTCATTCACTTATTTTTCTGTTTGTTTATTATTAGATGTTTTCATTATTTACACTGCAAATTTTATCCCCTCCGAAAACCCCTTATCCCCTCCCCCTTTTCACTGCTCACTAGCACACCCACTCTTGCTTCCCTTTCCTGGCATTCCCCTACACTAGGGCTTTTCTCCACTGTAAAATTAAAAAAAAAATAGCACAAGTAAACAATTTTTCAGGGGACGAGTTGACAGCCAGGGCTCGAAATATCCTTTAAAGACACATCACACTCCAGTGACATGTTTCCTTCACCTGTCTCACTTCACACATCTCTAGCATCTCCCAACTCAGAATTTGTCTATTCATTAATTAAACTACAGATTACCTCAGAGACCAAAAGATCTTATTGAGAGATCCCATCCCAGACATATCCTTTTGTGTGCTTTATTAATCTCCTGGATGTCTCTGAGCTAATCAAGTTGTAAGAAACTTCACTGCAGACATGATTAACAGTCAAACCCATATGCTTTCCTTATCTTATTTTTAGTTAATTGATTGTGGTGGTAAATAGTCCTAACTCTATAGTTATGACAAGACTGTAACACACTTTTTAGACCAGGCTGGACTTAAATTTTCAGAAATACTCAGGTCTCTGCATTCTAAGTGCTGATATTATGTAGTCACAGGCTTTGAGTAAAACAGATCCCCCTCTATCATGCAGGTCAGCTGCAGGAGTTAAGAGAAAAGAACCATCCCACTCCTTTATGACTAACCATGGAAAGAAAATTCTGCTGACAGCTGCAACCGGAACATGAATATTTGCAAGGACCTCCATGGAGCAGTCCATTGCAGTTTCTGTAGCCACAGAGCCCACAGTGAATCAATTCCACTTTATTAAAACATTTCTTTAGATCTTCTGGATCACATACTCTCTCTGTCCCTCAGCTCTCTCCATTCTCTGTCCATTTGTGCTTTGTATGAAGAAATCTCTAGCCTCAAAGGGTTTGTATCTGTACAGAGAGCAAAATGAATATTTGTTTCTCTTAAGAAACAACACAGAAGGCAGATTTATTATACTGATAAAGTATAGTAATCATGATATTTACCATAAAATATTGACATCTTTCTTTCGAGTTTAGAAATAAAACTAGATAGGCTCTATGACAACTGATGCTTAGCATACAGAAGATTATAGGCAGCTTGAAAAATGAATGGGTGAATAAATGAATAAAAGCTGTAAGAGGTATATAGAGATTCAATTGAAAGAAACATTGCTGAGACATGATGTTTTTCTAATGTAAGCACTATTATTTTTAGTAAATAGCAAGAGTGACATCAAAAAGGTTAAACATTTTATATCATACATGTAAGTAATGATTTGAAAATGGTAAAAATTCTACTTTCATTGAAAATATAAACATCACTATTATGGTGGTCACACTATGATTCCATTGCTTGGTGGACATAGGTAGGTAGATCTGTATGAGTTTGAAGCCAGTGTGAACTATGTAATGAGTTGTAGGACATCCAGGACTATGTAGTGAGACAATGTCTCAAATGAGTAAGCAATCAATAAAACAAAACAAAACAAAACAAAAGAATGTGTCCATAAACTTAGACTTGTAAAATCACCATTGAGAAAGTCCTAACACTAAACTGATAACCATTAAATCCTGACCTAACAGATAAACAAAGCAAGCTATTAAACTGGATGCTATGCTAAAACGATTTATTAATGTATCCATATCAGTTTTCTCAAATAAAAATTTGGGACCAATTTTAATAACCAGACAAACAGATTCAAAGCCATCTAATATCACTATTCAGTCTCTTCAAGCAATCTCTCCCAAATCTACATACGTTTACCTGCAGTTCTCATTGAACCACAGAAGACCTCTGTGCTCTTCTATAAAACTGCTCATTCATTATCTTGACTATTGACTATCCATTCCCATGCTTGCTATGTCTTAAGCTTTCTAAGACTTCAGCTTTTTATCTTCCTTGTAGTTTTTTAAGACAGGGTCTTTCAATGTAGCCCAAGCTGACCTTGAATTCATTATCCTCCTTCCATATACACATATAGCATCATACTCAGTTTTATCCTGTGTACCAAAATTACCACAAAGAAAACTATATTAGGAGCCAATTGATGTGATGCACACCAGTTGTTCATGCCATTCAGAATGCTGAAATGGGAAGGTCACTTCAGCTCCAACTGATATATACATATATATATACATATACATGTATATGTATGTATACATATGTATATGTATATATGTATATATATGTATAGATAAACATATAAACATTCCTACAATTTATATTTTATGTTTTATCACTTAATATACAGACATAGACTTACATGTAAATATTATAATTAGTTTTAAATACCTATATAACTTCATTACTTAATATTAGGATATATGTGTGCCTTTTGTAAACATATATAGTTTGTAAATAATGCTTAAATACAATACAATGTATTTATACATATGCACACATAAAAGAGAAATAAAGCAAGCTTCTCTTTCTAAAACTAGTATGTACCCATTTGTTGCTCCTCATTTATGCTGTGGCCTAAACTTGTAAAGATGATCAATAAATGTCTGGCTGATTTTTAACTGATGTTAGTTTTAAAAAGCAGGCAAACAGGAAACTATATATTTCCCTTTTTAAAATTTACTATAATAAGTAGCTCTGTCATTTCACCACTCAATAGATATTTATCAGCAGTGACTTAGTCACACATATCAATAAAACCTTTTAGACCCTGTTTCATAACATACTCATTCAAGATGAGAAGAGGTGTATATATTCTGCCCCTAAGAATTTGTATTGATTCCAACTTCACCAGTCAAATATTATTACAAAGAAATAGAGAAGTGATGCAGTTGCCTTAACCACAGTCATTCTCTCACATTCATTCCCTCATCTAGCATGGCTGGGGCATTTATCTTGAGTCACACCAACTTAAAAAAAGCCAGAGCCTTAAATAACTCAAGGGTGCTAAGCAAATTTTCAGGTAATTGCACTGTTGCTATGATGTAAGAATGTGATTGACAAGACATTAAGCTTGAACAATACAATTGAAACACAAATACAGCCAGATATATGGTGGTCATCCCTGTACTGGCTGGTTTTATGTGTCAACTTGACACAGGCTGAAGTAATCACAGAGAAGTGAGCTTCAGTTGGAGAAGTGCCTCCATGAGATCCAGCTGTGGGGCATTTTCTCAATTAGTGATCACCGGGGTAGAGCCACTTGTGGGTGGTGCCATCCCTGGGCTGGAAGTCTTAGGTTCTATAAGAGAGCAGGCTGAGCAAGCCAGGAGAAGCAAGCCAGTAAAGAACATCCCTCCATGGCCTCTGCATCAGCTCCTGCTTCCTGACCTGCTTCAGTTCCAGTCCTGACTTCCTTTGGTGATGAACAGCCATGTAGAAGTAAGCCAAATAAACCCTTTCCTCCCCAACTTGCTTCTTGATCATGATGTTGTGCAGGAATAGAAACCCTGACTAAGACAATCCCCAAGATGTTGTTTACATTGTAGCTAGATGTAAGTAATCACTTGGCTGCTAATGTAAGGTCCCCCTTAGCTGCTGATAAAGTTCCTATGGGTCCAATTTGACTTTTCAAGTATGCATCAACTCTTTCATTTCATAGATATTTGACTTCCTATATAATTGGAATGTTGAATAATTATGACAATATGTTCTAAAAGCCTGAAAGTTAACAAGCATCAAAAATTGTCCAATTATAGTAATCTTGTTAACTGGCATTCCTTGTAAACTTCCTCCCTTTTTCCTCCCTCCCTCCCTCCCTCTCTTTGTCTTGTCCTCCATTGCTTTCTCTTTTCATCTCTCACATTCGTTTTTTTCTTGCTTGCTTCCTTCCTTCTTTCCTTCCTTCCTTCCCTGCCAAGTTAAATGGTTTTAGCATAACAATTTTCACAAAGAAGCCACAAAAATATATTAAGAGAAATATTGTTTTTAAAGAAAAAAAACATACTGTTGTAATTAATTAAAAATTAAAACTTTAGTTATATTTGTTGTAAATATAATATTACAATTACATCTCAAACAATGAAAGAAATCTGCTAAATTAAGTTAAAACCAGATAAAGTGGATATGTCCAAAAAGTCTCCAAGGATAGGAAATCTGTAAATGAGGAAAGTATTTGAAGAATAAAGGGTATCAGAGTTCATGTCCAGGTTAGACTAAATCTAGATAGACACAAACATGAAAATGTATCTCAACATACATACATACATACATACAAACATACATACATATATACATACATACAAACACTTACATGCATACACACACATACATACATATACATACGTATATAGAAGTAAAAATCAGAATAATATTTTATTGAAAACAAGGCTAATAATAAATTTTCACTCCTAATCAGAGAAGTTAGAACCTCATCATCTAACCACTAACTCCAATCCATGAGAATTTAAATGTTTTTTTTAATTGCATTTACTTATTCATTTTGGTACACTTGGCATGTTCTTACGATGGTGTTCATGCAGAAATCAGATGTCGACCTGCAGGAGTCTGTTATTTCCTTCTATCTGGTGGGCTCTGGGGCTCTAGCTAAGATTATGGGCTGGCCAGCAAGTTCCTCTACAAGCTAAGTTATCTCAGGATCCCCAAAATAAGACCTTATTAAATAATAATGAAATAATTAAGACAAATTAATGATTTTTCCTCAGAAATTTAGTTACTAAAAATGACACATTGAGCCAGTGAAAAGGTTTTTTTTTTTTTAATTATATACCCTACTTCCTATTAGAGAGCACTGAGTCTTTAACCAACAAAATACAAATTATTTTCTACATAGTATACCTGGAAATTTGCAGATTATGGCAATACAATACTCTTCATATTTCTGTTGAACAAATTAAAAGTCAATGAGTTCATAATATCTGTATATAATCCAGGATGTAGCCAATCGATTTTTCCTTGAATCTTTGCTTTAACACCTTGTCTGTCCTCTATATTCACATAGAAACTCTCAGGACTAACTTACTCTGAGGGAAACCCTAATTTCAGATAAATGCAGAAAGAAATGTCAATCACCAGTCATATTTATTCAGAAAATTAAAATCAGCATCAAAGATAGGCATGCTCACATCTCCATTGAATATAGGATAAGCTGCTAAAGTTCTACAAGCAGAAAATGTCACAAGAACTATTTTCATCATAGGGAAATTGAGGTTTTGTTACGAGTTCAGAGTAAAAACTAAATGTATGGATCAACCTATTTATTGATCTATTTATATGTCCATCTAGCTGTGCATATAAATAAGCATTTCCCCAAACAAGAATGTTTCTCTTTGTTTTATTTGTTTGTTTGTTTGTTTTGTTGTTGTTGTTCAGAAAGTGTGGTGGATGAAAATATCAGGTTTCTAAAAGAAAACACCATGTGTCAATGTAAATAGATTTTCTGTTCTTTTCAACACAAAACCTAGGGAAGGGGAAGGAAACTTAATGAGAAATAGAGTCCAATGTGTGTGGAAACTCACAGTTGAGGGTGAATGCCACAGACTAGGAAAAAATAAAAAAGGTCCTTCTAGATCTTTCCATTCTGAGTAAGATGCAGAACAGAAACAGAATTTATTAACCCAATAGAGACAGTAGGAGTTATTCAGAGCTATTGTTTGTCCAGTGATGATCACTCTTGAATCTATCTTTCAAAACTACTCCAAAGGCACATTATAAATGACTTCAAGTAACTAGAGATAAGGCAGGGGCTGGGCAAGACTCGTGTAAGGAAGAGAAGATTGGGATACAGCTAATGGCCTGTTCCTCTCTGAAATCATTATTCTGGCAAAGATGTCTAATAATGAAGGAATTGCCCAGGAATACAGACAGTGAGCATCAGATAGCATCTTGTGGTATATTAGCTGAACATCAGAGCGAGTGTGTTGGTATGTGAGATGAACTTCAGATGGCCTGTAGTATCATGTGGGATAAGCTTCAGATAGTTTATAATGGTGTAAAAGAACTATAGCCCAAAACCATGAGACATTGATATAATCACTTGTGCTTATCTCTTATCTGACTTACTTCTTCATCAGAGTCTGAGAGAACTCTAGTTATCTTAACCTGTAGACTATGGCAAAAATTAATTAGGACACATTTCGGGAATGTACAACCAATTTTGTTGTGATCCTGACCAATTGGAATGTATCATATCCTCTCAGGTTTTGAACTGGTAAGTTCTATACAGAAGGTAGGCTAGAAAAAAAAAGGTGTGTTGGATCACAACCCCATTCTGCCTACAAGTCACCATAGCCTCTGTGTGCCTTATTTCCTTATCTGTACAGAAGGAAGACAATGCATTTCTTGTGTTGTTTTGAGGAACAAAGTAGGACAAAATGTGATAAAAGTTGGGCGGAGGGTTATGTAATGCTTCTTTTTAAAAATTGGGTATTTTAATCTCAAGAATATATGTAACAAAATCAAGTAATTCTCTATAAAGTAAATAATCCTCACATGCTACAAATGTTCAATACCATGTAATACAAGGAACCATTAATATGTGCTTGATATTTAAAGGGACATTTAAAATACTTGCCAATGAGTGCCAAGTGCAACCCAGAATGGGAACTTACTTTGAGAAAATATGTGAAAACAAATGAATGAAACTTGTGGTGTGGTGGAATTTGAATATATACCATCTTTAAATTCTCAGCATGTTATCTTAGTTTATTTTCTGATTTTGACAGTTGCTCTGTAGCCATGTAAATATGTTCCTCATGTATATATCCCTATAAATGTTCCTTAAGAAATGATTTGAATACCTAGGGGAAATCTTCTGGCATCAATTTCTTCAGTCACTGATGAAAGATATCTCAGCTGACTTGAGAACATTTCCTTACCAGAGAAAATTATATATAGTTGCTGCATGCAGTGTTGGTGTAACTACTGGCCAGTGAGTCCAGTGCCTAGAACTCTAACGAGAGGTTTTCATACTGGACTTGTCCACAGACTCACTTCTTCCTCTGACTCATGCTACCTCGTCCCTCTGCTCTTTGTTGTTGGTTAATTTTATATAGCAAAAGCTGTCTCAAGGGTTTGATTTCAGAAAACCAAATTTGCAAATGCAAGGATGAGAAGCAATCTGAGAAATAGAGAAATAAAATGATTTTTTTGCAGTTAATGTATTTTACATTTCTTATAGGACCACATTGATTGTGAGAGGGTCAAATGTCTTGGTAGCATTACACCAAGAACTAAACCACTGATAGCATTCACTACATATAGGAAAAACTGAAGCTACATGACAATGTTTTTGGGTAAGCACTGCTTAGTGGTCTGGGTGATGTAGAGAAAGCTGTAGGTATGTGATGAAGAGGAAGTCAGGTGTGAACTTAAACAACTTCTCTTTTTTGGCATATTAGGAGTTGTCTCTAGTTGTCCCAATAACATAAAAAGAAAATATTAGAAATTACTAAGTATCCTCTTTAAATGGTTAATCACCCAAGAAACAACTGCTTGACATAAAGATATATTTACATAAATGCCTTGAAAAGAAAATCCTGAAACCTTTAACACATTGGGAAGACCTACCTAGACTTACTGCTGAAAAGATTTTGATCCAGCAGACTTCTCAAAATACATTAGAGTCTATAACTGTGACCTATCCCTGACTATTGAGCTACTACCAACCACACATTGGAGGGAAACATAGAAGAAAGTGTCTTCTCAGAGTATGCTTCCTTCTTTTAGATATACCCTACATAAGAGATTAAATTGCCTGTGACCCACTGAGGAATATCCTTATCAGATAAGGGGAAAAAACACTTGACTTGGGATTGTGCTCTGTGTGTGTGTGTGTGTGTGTGTGTGTGTGTGTGTGTGTGTGTAATATGAGGGTGCCTAACAAAGACACTAACATTAAAACATTTAACTGGGAAGATTTTCATGATGTAAGAAAGTCCTATTTTGAACTTATTTAAATCTTTTGGAAGGTTTTTCAAACATGATGTAGGAATCTAACTCAGTAGGTAAGAGTGTTTTCCAGGAAGCTCAGTGACTTGAATTTATTTTGTGGAACCACATGCTAGATGTAGAAAAAAAAAATCCTACAAGTTGTCTTCTGATGTACACACATATGTGCATATGCTGACAAGTGAAATAAATGCACATGATTTTAACAATAAAAAAGAATTATGGTGAGTAATTATTAAAGAACATATTCTATAAAGTGATTTCCTCTTATAAAAGTATAGGACTTCCTAGAAAAGACAGAGAAAGAAATAGCAAAGACTGAAGAACAGTAATCATGCTAGCATATACACAATACATTCCCAGGAGACTGTCTAGGTGACCAAGTTTCTTAGAGTAAACCTAAGGGCAAATAGCAAAAGCTACAATGAATGAGATACTCAATGCTGGTTTCCCTTGGTAGGCCAAAATTGATATTAGAGGATTATGCTAAAATCCTGACTTACACATAGCAATACAAACAATCATCACATGCTACAAATGTTCAATACCATGTAAGGTATTGTGGGGAAATAAAAATCTATTATCTTTAAAAGCCATGGAAATGGCAGTGTTATAAAAAGCAGTAAATCTAAAGTGTTTGCTAATGGGACATGAACCACATATAATTATAGGACAGTTAATAGAATAGAGTATAGGTTCACATAATACAGTATTTCCACTTTGTTATCAATTAATTTTATTCTTTCCTCATCATCAGTACTCACTGTTCTACTAGACTTTTGAGATAATCTATTGAACGTGTTAATCTGGAACCATCATTTGGAGTGCGGTAAGAACCTAAATTAGGTGCTCTAATCCAAGACTTTTATAATATAATATGTCTAACAAGAACATTACTGATATCCAGGTAAAAGGGGATGATAGCAGCTGTGTCCCACCTTCCTTTCATATTTAATTCATCCTGAAGGAAGACATTACATTTTTTACAAGAATCACACTATGAGTCATGCTAAAGGAAAGCTGTGAACTTTCACTTCCTTGTGTCCAAAACCTATAGGTAGAAAAGCTAGACGATATGCTGGTTAAGCCTCTGATCTCATTATAAGTTAGTTGAATGCCAGCAATTATTTAAAGAAAATTAGATTATCTGTGCAGGAAAATTTGGTCTACTAATATCAATGAACTCTACTAGAAGCTCCATAAGTGTTTATTAGTTTCTCTTTGCTGTAGGGTGACAAGTACAGAAGAGACATTGGCATCCACAATAGTGTCTGGGTTTGGTGACTGTATATGGGATGAATACCCAGGTGGGGCAGTCTCAGGATGGTCTGTCCTTCAGTCCCTGCTCCTCACTTTTCCTCTGAATCTCCTCCCATGTGTTTTTTGTTCCCACTTCTAAGAAGAACTGAAGTATCTATACATTGGTCTTCCTTCTTCTTGAGCTTCATTTGGTGTGTGAATTGTATCTTGGGTATTCTGAGCATCTGAGCTAATATCCTCTTATCTGTGAGCATATGCCATATGTGTTCTTATGTTATTAGGTTACCTCACTCAGGATGAAATTTTCTAGTTCCATCAATTTGCCAAAGAATTTCATGAATTCATTGTTTTTAATAGCTGAGTAGTATTCCATTGTGTAAATGTACCACATTTTCTGTATCCATTCCTTTGTTGAGGGATTTCTGGGTTCTTTCCAGCTTCTGCCTATTATAAATAAGGCTGCTATGAACATAGGATTACATGTGTCCTTATTACATGTTGGAGCATATTCTGCGTATATGCCAAGGAGTGGTATAGCTGGGTCCTTAGGTAGTACTATGTACAATTTTCTGAGGAGCCACCAAACTGATTTCCAGAGAGGTTTACCAGCTTGCAATCCCACCAGCAGTGGAACCTGATGTAGTTGACTCCTGAGAGGCTTAGCCAAGTGCCTGACAAATACACAGGTAGATGCTTTCAGCCAACCATTGGCCTGAGCACAAGGTCTCCAATGGAGGAGCTACAGAAAAGACCGAAGGAGTTGAAGGGTTTTGCAGTCCCTTAGGAGGAACAGCAATATGAACCAACCACTACTCCCAGAGCTCCCAGCGACTAACCCACCAAGCAAAGAGTACACATTGAGGGACCCCTGGCTCCAGCTGCATATGTAGCAGAGGATGGCCTTATCTGGCATCAGTGGGAGGAGAGGCCCTTGCTCTCATGAAGGCTCGATGCCCTAGTGTAGGGAAATGCCAGGACAGGGAAGCAGGAGTGGGTGGGTTGCTGAGCAGGGTGAGGAGGGATGGGATGGGGGGTAGGTTTGGAGGGGAACCAGGAAAGAGGATAACATTTGAAATGTAAATAAAGAAAATATCTAATGGAAAAAAAGAGGAGACCTTGGGGATGAGTTAGTCAGGCCTTTGAGGATAATAATTTTGGGTATACTCTGTGTAATCCATTGAGATTTAAAAAGTTAATCAAAAGAGAATATGGGTTGTAGAAAGAGAAAGGTGAGCATTCTTACCACCCCAGAGTTAATATCCTGTTGACAACTATTTCACTTTGACTCTTCTCCTTCTAAGTTCCTGCTTGGGCATAAAAGCTTAATGGAATCCCCAAAGGTCAGTTGTCCAAATGTTTATTAGGGTGGAGATATCAAAAGTCTATTTTAGAGTACATTATACATGGATCTGTGCTTCCCATAATCCTTTGGGGGAGAAGGATGCAAAACTGTTTGAATGGCTCACATAAAATCAGAGAAGAGTACCCAATAGGATCTGCCCTCCTCACTGTTCCTTTGCATCCTCTACCCAAATGCTAAGTGCCACGGAGTCCCAGAAACTGGCCAAGTCAGCCTGATACGGAGATTTCATACTTCTGATTTTTCCTGTGAGAATTAGAAATAATGAGAGATGCTATAAGAACATTAGCTTGATGGTCAGAAAAGGAGTGACAGCCTCTCAGAAGGGGGAGCAGAGAATCTTAGTTTGGGCCTGGACATTAGTTGTAAGCTTTAGATGATAAGCTTACACATTTAGCCACACAACCAGTTATGCCAGCTCCATAAATAAAATTGGCCAACAATGCAAGTAGACCTTAATGTCATGACCAGTGATCCTTTTAATGACACTTTCTAGACAATGAGGTAGTAGAACAAGGAAGTACTTACACACTCTGTTCCTTCACCAAATGCCATTCACAGCATATACATATACATAGTCATAAGTAAACACAGAGCCTCAACAAGCTGCAAGAAGCATCATATGCCGGGTCAGTTAGGGCAGTGTTGGAGCTCCTGGACAGTCCAATAAAAGAAGGGGTACCTGCAGAAATCCATATACAGCTGAAGAAGTTTATATTTCCCCAAGCTTCATGTGCCAAAACTATATACCCACGCTAAGACTCTACACATGACCTTTGGATTGACCATTTATAGATAGACTTTAGGAAAAGTTAAAGTTGCTTATGAAACATGTATTGTTGCCATCCTAAAAGCCGCATGAACAGCATGGAATCCAATATGGGATCTAAAGTTTCTCCATCCATCTGTTGCTAATTAAAAAGTATGCCAAGGAACATATGGCCATGAAACTATCCGGAAAGGAAACAATGAATGAGCAAGAGTGAACTAAGGACAGATCTAAGTCCTTCTGTTCTCATTAAGTAGTTGTCAGATCCTCTAAGGGAAATATAACTGAGAAAAAAAAAGCACCATTCAGAGCACACAGCCCATGGTGTTCTTATGTCTCAGTGTTTTCATGATAATTTTGACATCCAGTGCATACATTATATTACGGGGCATCCACTAATAAGGTATTATTAGTCTTTCTTTGTATAAATGTATGGCAGGTATATATAGCATATATGCACCTATTTTATTAGTATCCATTTTCTTCTCACTGGGTGGGAGTCTTAAATAGTTTTATCTTCCTAACTCATCTCTTCCAATTCTAATGAATTGCAGATAAATTAAGAAATAAACAAAGAAAAATCAATAAGCACAGTTTGGGCTTCACTTACACACACGTGCACTAAGTTTGGACCAATACAAATTAACATGGGCTCTGAGTAAGGGGGACTGCATATCCACGAAGGCTTCCGTAATTTTACTTTTTTTTTTTTTGAAAAACAATAAACACATAATGAGATAACATCACTGCTACTAGATTACAGTTGGTAGTAAAGTAGGTTCGAGGGTACATAATGAAAACACATCACTATTAGATTATAGTTGGTATAGTAAAGTAGGTTCAAGGGCAGAATGAACACTGTTAGCCTCATCATGAATTCAGAGGTTACTGCCATGCTGCTAGCCCAGACTTTTTGGCACCTTTGATTCCTAGGTTGTAGATATAGTGAAAACAAAACAAAACAAAACAAAAAACAAAAACAAAACAAAACAAAAAAACAAAAATGAAACAAAGCAAAAGAAAAAAAAGCAGAACAAAACAAAAAACAAGCAAGCAATCAGTAAAAGCCTGCTGTGTCTGGGTGAAGCAGGTCTGGGTCTGTTACTTCAATTCTTCTTCTAAGAGCCATAGACTTGGTAGTGTAGGTATGACTAGTATCACATAAGCAGACCATTGTTTTATTTTCATAGTACTGTGAGTCACTGAAATTGTGATAAAGATTGTCCCTATACTTTTTTTGAGACTAGTCTTCAAATTCAACCTAGAATGTCATGAGTTGAAGGTTTTTTTTTCTTGTTTTTCTTCTACTGGTTTCCTCTCTGAGAACGCCCCATCCCACTCCCTCTCCCTGCCACCATGTGGGTGCTCCCCCACCCACACACTCATTCCCATCCCATCATCCTAGCATTCCCCTATGCTGGGACATCAAGCCTTCACAGGACCAAGGGCTTCCCCTCCCTTTGATGCCAGACTAGGCCATCCACTGCTACATATGTGGCTGGGGGCCATGGACCACTCCATGTGTAGTCTTTGATTGGTGGTGTAGTCCCTGGGATCTCTGGAGCATTTGGTTGGTTGATATTGTTGTTCTTCCTATGGGGTTGCAAACCCCTCAGCTCCTTCATTCCTTTCTCTAAGTCCTCCATTGGAGACCCTGTGCTCAGTCCAATGGTTGGCCGTGAGTATCTGCCTCTATTTGTCAGGCTCTGGCAGGGACTCTCAGGAGACATCAGTTTCAGGCTCCTGTCAACAAACACTTCTTGGTATCCACAATAGTGTCTGATTTTGTTGGCTGCATATGGGATGGACCTCTAGGTCGGGCAGTCTCTGGACAACCTTTCCTTCAATCTCTGCTCCACTCTTTGACCCCATATTTCCTTTAGACAGTAGCAATTCTGGATTAAAATTTTGAGAATGGTGGGTGGCCCTATCCCTCAACCAGGGCTGTGCTTAACCTCTGGATATAGTCTCTACAGGTTTGCTCTCCTCTTTGTTTAGGTATTTAAGCTAATGTCATCTCCACTGGGTCCTGGGAGCTTCTTTCTTTCCTAGTGTCTGGGACTTTCTCTTGGCTATCACTAGTTCCCCATCTCCCATTGCTACATACCTCTGTTTAATTTCATTTCCATCTCCTCCCACACCTTATCCTGTCCCCTTTTTCCTCCCTTCCTCCCCTCTTCCTCCCAAGTCTCGCCCACCTTCTACCTCCTGTGATTATTTTGTTCCCCATTCTAAGTAGGACTGAGGCATCCACACTTTGAGTTGAAGTTTCAACTACTGTACATGTATTTGAGGATGGTAACACTGAAGACGGAACCCTTCAGAATGATATGCAGAAGAGTCAGATCAAAGGCAGCTTAGGACTCACCCACCATCCTTCACAGCTCTTAACTGAAAACAATTTGCATCAGCATGAATGAGCAAATCTGTAAGTTCAGTCTCCTGCCACCAATATGATCCAGCTGTTGAAACCATCCACTTAAAGGTCTTAATATTATGAACTTATATTAGTTTGGTACTGTATATGTCTTTACTAACTATAAGAAATGGATTTGGACAAGTGTCTTATATTCGGAAACTTTGAAAGGAGTAAAAGAAACCCAGTATTACAGCAGTGTTCACCTCATTACTCATGGGAAACCTGAATAGATTCACTACTACTAGTGCAAATTAAGAACTAAATTACTGGGCTGCAGTGATTGCTTAATAGATAAGAGCACTGGCTGCCCTACCAGAGGACCTGGACTCAATTCCCAACACCTAAATGGCAGTTCACAACTGTCTGTTATTCGTGTTCCATGTGGTCTGATACTCTCATACACACATATACAACCAAAACACCAATATATATATATATATATA
>NW_022196893.1:1177178-1181709 GCF_008632895.1 Mastomys coucha
ATATATATATATATATATTTAAAATAAGTAATTTTAATAACATAGTTGACTTACTTTTCATTTTTGCGTGGCTCCATAATCAATATGCTTCCCAACTTTAACCAGAGGTGATTGAAAAAGACCTTGACTCTGCATCTTAATGCATCTACCAACATTTTTACTTCTAAGTTCCCAGTTCAAATATCATCCCTTCCAAGAAGTTTGTGCCTAGAGTAATGGCTTCTTTCTCCTGAATGACCCTATTTTATATATTTTCATATACATAATGAGACTATTACTTTTTGATATATATTGCTTTTCTTTTTACACAAATACTTAAATATCTTCAAGGCCAATATATTTATTTACAGATGAGTTACTACTGCCAGTATCAGCTCTTGGTATGTGTTCATTCACACACATAAACACATGCATGCACAGACCCACGTGTGTATGTACACATGCAGAAGAATTCCCACTTAAATAAGGTAAAGTAATAACATATGAGATAAATGAATGGAGTCTATTGTCCAATTTCCTTGCAAGTGACATTATCCATAATACAAGTGTGTTGCAGACAGGCATTTGTGATCTCATGCAAAAGTTTAACTGATCCATATTCTTATGCCTATCAAGTCATAAGAAACACAATCACGACTTGAAAAATCAAAAAGACTTGCCAGAGGTAGAGTCCCTTTCCCAAATAATTTGATGACTAGGCTTTCCACTTACTATTTTATTTTGCTTTAAGCTCCTTAAAGACTTGTCAAACCTTATCCTTTTTAAAAATGACACCTACTTAAAGGATTTCAGAAACTTCTAGCTGGAAATTGATTTTACTTTTCTACTGCCTCAATAGAGTCCCTACTGCTTCTCGCTCTATACTTTAGCTGAGTCTCTCCAATGTGAAACAAAGCTGCCAGATTATTGTTGGGCTAATCATCACCAGAGTTAGTGACACAGAAACTGTGATGGTTGGTCCTGATTTTCAGCTTCATGGCGGTTTTGGACAAATTAAGAATCCCATCTCTGACCAGGTCTATGAGCATATTTCCAGTATAAGTTAACTGGTCAGAGAAGCCTGTCTCCTGGAGTAAGCAGAACCTTGAAGACTGAAACACAATGTTATCTTCTACACAGTTTTCATTCTTTTGGCTAAGTGTGTCTATAGAGTTGTTTCTGTTGCATCAGAACTCAGCATCTCCAATTTTCAAATGCTGACTAAAAGACTACTGCAAATTCAGGAATCCTCCTGGCATGCCATACAGCACTAGAGAGGGGCTGCTTAAGCATCCGGTCTCTTGGAGTCACAGGGCAGAGTTCTCTGCCTCTCCAACATTTTGACAATCACTGTTGGACTACCCAGCCCCTGTCTTGTAAAGCAAGATAATAAATCTCCCTCAGTAGTATTATTCTTCAATAAATTCTGTTTCTGTGGAGGTCCCTGACTAATAAAATAATTTGTTTTATCATATATTGAAGCATAAAAGTTATAACATGCTCACTGTGATTTCATATTCCTTTGTCATACATAAGGTACATGCTATTTCTAAACCACGCACAACCTGGTTTAGACATTATAACAGCCACATTCCCAGTTGCTATGTCAAAATTTTTAAGAAAACAAAGGGGAATGCCA
This sequence comes from Mastomys coucha, assembly GCF_008632895.1. Taxonomy (NCBI): domain Eukaryota; kingdom Metazoa; phylum Chordata; class Mammalia; order Rodentia; family Muridae; genus Mastomys; species Mastomys coucha. Next base: position 1,178,797 of record NW_022196893.1, read on the forward strand.
GGAAATGGAAGTAAAAGTGGGTGGGTTAGTGACCAGGGGGAAGGAGGGTTGGATGAGGGTTTTTCAGAGGGAAAATTAGGAAAGGGGATAAAATTTGAAATGCAAATAAAGAAAATATCTAATAAAAAAAGAAAGATAAGTTTATTTTGACTCATGGCTTGAAAAGTGCAGTCTATCTCTCTAGCTAAGGCATCATATAGAGCCAGTTGATCATATGACACTAGAAGTCAGGATGCAAAGAGAAATGAAATATGCTGCTTCATTTTCTTCACTCCTGCAACCCAGACCATTATATATAATCACCCTCATTTAAGATAGGTCTTGTCAGCTGGGCGGTGGTAGCGCATGCCTTTAATCCCAGCACTTGGGAGGCAGAGACAGCTGGATTTCTGAGTTCGAAGCCAGCCTGATCTTCTACAGAGTGAGTTCCAGGACAGCCAGGGCTATACAGAGAAACCCTGTCTCAAAAAAACAAAAAGAACAAAAAAAAAAAAAAAAAAAAAAAAAAGATAGGTCTTGTCACTCAGTTAAATGTCTCCAGTAAGGCCACAACTGACACTTATAGGTTTACCTCTTAAGTTCCCCTATATCCCATGTGTCTTAGGGTTTAATTGCTGTAAAGAGACACCATGATCATGGCAGCTATTATAAAGAAAAACATTTTATTGGGCTTGGCGTATAGTTTCAGAGGCTTACTACATTATTATTATGGCAGGAGATATGGTAACATGAAGGTGTACATGGTGTTGGAGAAGAAGCTGAGAGTTCTACAATTTGACCCATAGGCAGTAAAAGGAAACTGTCACACTAGGCCTAGCTTGAGTGTTTGAGACCTCAAAGCCCATCTGAATAGTGAAAAACTTCCTCCAACAAGGCCACAACTTCTTCTAATAGTGCCTCTCTTTATAGGCTACTCAGTCAAACAAAAAAATCTGTGGGAGATCATACTTATAAAAAACAACCACAACATATAAAGGATAGTCAAGATAAACAATCAAAAGGAAAATTTGTTTCTTTATTTTTATTTGAGGAAATTAAGGTTAAAAGGTAGAAGAGGGATGTAATATTCCAAACTGGTAGGGTGAGATTTGAACTAAAGTTTACAAGTTCAACAGCTTCAGTGCCCTATGATAAGTTGATACCAACTCTCATCTAATTATTAGCAAATCTTTTGAGATTTTAATCTGGAGGTTGGTAGAATGGCATATAAATATTTTACATAATACTGGAAGATAAACATTTTACTGGAAAAAAAAGCAAGTGTTCTTTTATCATGTGTACTCATTCTTTATACTGCATAGTTCAAAAAGCACATGTCACATTTGTTCCTTATAGCTCTGCATAATATTTTATGTCATAATTATAACATAGTCATAATTCAGACTTATTAAAAACTGACAAGTCAGAGCTATTGATGTGGTTTTCCCCCCCTAGTTATCAATGCTTTCTGTCCTTTTACAGCAGATTTTAATCCCCTTCCTTAGGAAGAAATCATAGTCTATGAATATGTGGATGAAAGATGCAAATGTATAAGTTAATGAATGTGATGCTTCTTCCTTAAGTTATAGGATACAATTCTCTGACCACAGGTTGATGGAGGCAGAAAGTTCATGTGTTATTTTGGATCACTTTTTGTGAATATCCCTTCTATAGGAGAATAGAAGAGGGCTGTGAATATTCATGAAAATGAAACAGTCATCCAAATGCATATTTTAGGGTGGACTATACACTCCTTCCTCTGTGAGAACATGGCATCAAGTCACCTTTCCTGTGACTTTTTAGCTTTCCACTGATTTTATGAATGTGAATTATGGTATCAATCAGGTATGTTATGAGAGATGACATGACTGGATTAGATCTTCCAACTGTTTGTTGATGACCTTAGACCAGGCAAGTTATCTTTACACTTCAAGGGATTCAAAGTATCAGCGGTACATCATGAGCTGTATGTACTAACATCTTTGTGAGTTCGGGGGAATTAAAACAAAACAAAATACAATGTAGATTTATAAATTTAATCAATTGTGTCCATTGAAATACATTTGTTTAAACCTTTTTTCTATTCCCTAAGATTCACTTATTAAATAAAGTACTTGATAAAGAAGCCAACCCACTTCAAATCTCAAATTGAAATTATCATTTGACAGGTTCATTGTTCTTTTTTCAACTTTCCTGTATCTGAGCAACACATCTGAGCAAATACAATTAGAGATGATAAACTCAATGATTCATGCTCCAAGCATGTGAATAAACACAGTTTAGTAAGAACCGTGATGACCTTTGAAGTGTGAACACACAGTGCTGTTGAGAGTGCTACTCAAAGCCTACATATCAGTAGTCCACTTTCTAGTGTTCAACACCTGTTACTTTGTCAAAGTATTTGACATTTACTTCTGGTTATGATTAATAAAAGGAAGCAACAAAGGTTTGAGAAATTAGGATAAATTAGGAAAATAATCAACTGAAAAAACTATTTTTATACTTCATTATTGTTTCATCTAGCATAATTAAGGAAAGATGTGAACATACAAAACAACAAATTTTCTCTTCCTTCATATACACATGAGAACCATAAAATATCTATTATTATAATCATTTAAACAAATACCTAGGATTTTCTTTTTAAAATCATACCATAGATACAGGTCTTTCAGTACATGATACCAGGACTACTTTGAGTCATAAAAATATCATTCGTTTGGAAAGTAAATTTTCATTCATTTGAAGTAAATTATTCCTTTAAAGAATGTAAGTGAGTGGCTGTAATTTAATAGTATTAAGGGCCCAAGCCGGAGTTGTTACTGCAATGAGAGTCTATTTTTTCTTTTTCTTTTTCTTTTTTTTTCTTATTTTTTTATTAGATATTTTCTTTATTTACATGTAAATTTCTCCATTCCCAGTTTCCCCTCCAAA
>NW_022196893.1:1182272-1183063 GCF_008632895.1 Mastomys coucha
ATCAGAGAGTGCATACCATGTTTGTTCTTTTGTGACTGAGTTACCTCACTCAGGATGATATTCTCCAGATCCATCCTTTTCCCTAAGTATTTCATAAATTTATTGTTTTTAATAGTTGAGTTGTACTCCATTGTGTAGATGTACCACAATTTCTGTATCCACTCCTCTGTTGAGGGACATCTGGGTTGTTTCCAGGTTCTGGCTATTATAAATAAGGCCGCTATGAACATGGTGAAGCATGTGTCCTTATTACATGTTGCATTATCTTTTGGGTGTATGCCCAGGAGTGGTATAGCTGGGTCCACCGGTAGAACTGTGTCCAATTTCCGGAGGAACCACCAAACTGATTTCCAGAGTGGTTGTACCAGTTTGCAATCCCACCAGCAATGAAGTAAAGTTCCTCTTTCTCCACAACCTCTCCAGTATCTGCGGTCACCTGAGCTTTTTGTCCTAGCCATTCTGACTGGTGTGAGGTGGAATCTCAGGGTTGTTTTGATTTGCATTTCCCTGATGACTAAGGATGTCAAACATTTCTTTAGGTGCTTCTCAGCCATTCGGTGTTCATCAATTGAGAATTCTTTGTTTAGCTCTGTACCCCATTTTTTAATAGGGTTATTTGGTTCTCAGGTGTCTAACTTCTTGAGTTCTTTGTATCTTGGATATTAGCCCTCTATCAGATATAGGGTTGGTAAAGGTCTTATCCATTTTGTCCTATTGACAGTATCTTTTGCCTTACAGAAGCTTTGCAACTTTGTGAGGTCCCATTTGTCAATTCTTGATCTTAGAGCAGA
>NW_022196893.1:1186982-1202238 GCF_008632895.1 Mastomys coucha
GCTCTTTAAGTGCTTCTACTTGTTTACTTGTGATCTCCTGTAATTCTTTATGGGATTTTTTTGTTTACCTGTATTCTCCTGTATTTCTTTAAGGAAGTTATTCATGTCCTTCTTACGTTCCTCTATCAGCATTGTGAGATATGATTTTAGATCCAATTCTTGCTTTTCAGGTGTTTTGGGATATCCAGGACTTGCTGCAGTGGGAGTGCTAGGTTCTGATGAAGCCAAGTAGTCTTGGTTTCTGTTGGTAGGATTCTTGCGTTTGCCTTTCACCATCTCTTGATTTTTGGTATTAGATGTTCTTAGTATCTCTGAGGAGAGCTTGTCCTATCCCTGCTGCCCTGCAAGTCCCCTGCGACTAGTGGGGCCTGCGCTTCCTGGCTGGCTGCTCCTGTCTTAGAAACTCACCAGAGAGAAAATGGCGGCTCTTGTCCGAGTCTCTGGCTTAAGGCATTCCCTGGAGGTAAGCCCTCCACTTGCAGGGAAGGGGCAGAGAAGGACACTGATCCTCCTCTGTCACTCGGAAGCTGAGAGGATCCTGTCCCTGCTTCCCTGCAGCTCCCCTGGTAGTCATGGGACCTGTGCCTCCTGGCTGGCTGCTCTGGTCTTAGAAACTCACCAGAGAGAAAATGGCGGCTCTTGCCCAGGTCTCTGGCTTAAGGCACTCCCTAGAGGTAGGCCCTCCACTTCGAGAGTCTATTTTTTCATTTTTTAATTATATGTTTTATTATTTAAAGCTGTTTTAAATTTTGATATATTTTGATCATCTTATTCCCTCCTCCAAGTCCTTCCAGATCCTTTCCCCATATACCCACTTTAAATACTTTCTTTAAAACAAACAAACAAACAAGCAAAAACCCAATACAACATTCTCCTCAGAACATGAAAACGTTGGTAATTACTCATGTACATGAGCGATACCATGGAGTGGCTGATAGACTCAGTGTCATTTTACTGGAGAAAACTGACTTGCTCTACAGCTGTGTTAGGATATACAGGGCTTGCTGTAGTAGGAGAGCTAGGTTCTGATGGTGCAATATTGCTCTGGCTTCTGTTTACTACATTCTTGTGCTTTCCTTTCCCCATCTTGTTGTCTCTGGTGTTAGATGGGGTCCCTGGGTGTCCTCCCAGGATGCAGGCAGAGCTGTAGAGTAACAAGTGGGGTTTCAATCCAAGATTACAGGTGAAGGTGTGGACTGGAAGAAAGATCTGAGACATTTGCTGCTGCTTCCTTCCTCTCTACCTTCCTCGGGCTCTTTGTACTTCTGACAAGTTATGGGTTGTCAGTAAGACCTGGATCTTTTGGTACAGTTTCCTCTCTTCATCATCTAGGGCATGCATAGAAACTAGACTGTTGCACTTCTGCTATATACTATCTGTGCAAAAATTCTTGTCAGTAGTACGGTCTAGACATTCACACTCCTCCTACTAGCAGTCTATAATCACAGCACTAAATGATAACAGACGCTGCAGGCTTCCAAGGCCACCAAGGCTGTGTTTCCCAACTCTGCTGTGCTGACTGGTAATTCTCCCAGGACACCAGCAAGGAAACTGCCTCTGAGGATAATTTTCCAGTTTCCTGAGAGAACTGGAATGGGGGAAACTTTGACTCCCCCAGGTAATGAAGGGTACGGTGTATCTTCCTGTCATGCAGGCCCAGATCTGTGGACACACTCTCCTAGACACACCCACTACTGAAATAAGCAAATTTCACACATCTTTTCTTCTTTACTTACATTTTTAACTCACCACTGTGATTTTCAACTTCTTTTCTTGGTTGGTTTTATATAGGGTTTTTTTTTAATTAGCATTCACATACTCTTGTCATACTCTTGTCTTAACATACACTTTATAAGAGTTTATTATGTGCCAGACATTCATATCATAGAACCACAGATGACACAGACATTTTGCTTGACCACGTATGTTTAACTTTCTTCTACCAGATGAACAGTGGGGATTCCACTGGAGAAAACTGACTTGCTCTTCAAATGTGTTAGCATATACAGGGCTTGCTGTAGTAGGAGAGCTGGGTTCTGATGGTACGTTATTCCACTGGCTTCTGTTGATTATATTCTTGTGCTTGTCTTTCCTCATCCAGTGGTCTCTGGTGTTGGATGGCCTGGTGGTTCCTTGGTGATCCTAACATTCAGGTTATGACTTGAGGATGTAGGAGTTGATGGTGGTCTTATTTTTCTTGTGTGTCTCTTTTTCATATGCATTTATTACTGAACTTCATTCAAATTAAGGACTTAGCTAACTTTGAATTCTCAAATCTAGCATTCTGAAAAATTTGATGCCAAACTCATGAGCCCATGTTTCAATGTCTCCTAAATTCTTATTTTAAAACTTTAATGTGTGTGTGTGTGTGTGTGTGTGTGTGTGTGTGTATGTGCTATACTTGTGAGTGCAATGCCTGCTGAGGTCAAAAGAAGGTATTCACTCCCTTAGAGCCATTGTTATATGTGGTTGTAAGCTAAGGGTGCTGGGAACTGAACTCAGATCCTTAGCAATAACAGCAAATACACTTAATTGCTGAGCAGTCTTTTCCAGTCTTCTCTGTGGTTTCTTGAAGAGATTAGTTTTCCAGATTTCAGTTCCCTCAATCTTCTAATTGCTCTATAGCATTTAGTGTGCATTTCCACCCAGTCTCCAGGCTTATGCATCACTTATTAAATAGACAATGTCTTCCTGAAAAATGTAGATCCATAAAAATAATTTCATAATAACTAATAGATTCCAGTTACTTTTGAGGATGCCAAAAGTCCTGCTGAATTTTCTTTCCCACCCTAATAGCATCACCTAGTAAGTGCTGAGCCTGATTCTCAGTCTGAACACAGCATCACCCCAGGGAAAATCCCTGGATAAAATTAACTCCCTAGGAAATCTTTTTTTTTTTTCTAGAATTCCCTAACATCTTATTTTGAGATAATTCTGAATTTACAAATTGCAAATACACTACAGGTAGTTTCCATAATCTTATATCAATATATTCTATTTTGGTTAAAAAAAAATAAATCTTTCTTCCAGGAGAATGAATTAGCCTACAAGAAGTCAGCACATAGGTAAATGTTACAAATATATGGAATCAAACTTTCTCATGCTAAAGTGGGTAGTTTAAAAATAATTATAGGAAGATAGATCAGCATCTCTGGAACAAGATCAGAGAGAGAGAGGGATAATCAATGCAAACCTGTGCTTAATATGAAGAACAGATTAAAGGCAATAGTAGGTAGGTAAATAGGTAAATGACATAGGTGATAGATATCTATCAATTTATCTATCATATACCAACCTATCTATCTATCTATCTATCTATCTATCTATCTATCACCTATCATCTATTGATATCTGTATAGATGATGGGTAGATACATAATAATGATTGAATGATGACAGACATTTGCATATATGTTTCAACACTTAATCCAAGCTGGTGTTGATATTTTTAGAGGTTGTATAGCTTTAGATGGTGGGGCCTTGCTGAATAAATTTACTGCGGAACTTACAGTTCGTAGGTGTGACAGTGTACAGCCAGAATTCTTCTGTGCTTTCTAACAGCCAACACTGTGTCACCATACCTACCATCTCCAGTGCAATCTATGTACGCTGTTTCTACTGCCAAACTTTCCTGGCTCTCAGGAGCCTAATCTCTAAAATTTCCCCACACCACAAATAAAATAACTCTGATTGAGACTGGATGCTTTTTAAAAAAGTATTCTATGCCAAAGTACCAGAAAAACATCCACAGTGTAAAAGTAAATGCCAGAGAACCAAGAAGTTGTACCATACTATCAACTCATTCACACAGGCTTCCCTGGACCAAACACAGTCTGGAAACCATCTCAGTCTGTATAAAGATAGGAGTATTTATCTCATAAAATAATTGCTTCTGGTTGCATTGCCTTTAGAAATTCTCAATAAAAAATTCCCTGTACAATAAAAATGGCATAATAGAGAGATTCTGTGGTCTCAGAGAGTCTGCAGCACAATCAGTCCTGACCCTTTAGGGTTTGAGAATCTCTATTGAAAAGTCAGATGCAATACTAGTACTTCTACCTTATATGTTACTTGGTCTTATCCCTTTGCTGCTTGTAATAGTCTTTCTTTATTCTCTAGGTTTAGTGATCTGATTATTACATGGCCAGGAAACTTTTTCTAGTCTAGTCTCCTTGGTATTCTGTGCTACTCGTACCTTAGGTATTTTCTTCTTTAAATTAGGAGAGATTTTATCTACGATTTTGTTGCAATATTTATGGGGCCTTTGAGCCAGGATTCTTCTCCCTCCTCTATTCCCATTTTTCTTAGTTTTGATCTTTTCATTGCATTCCCAGATGTTTTCTGTCAACATTTAGATTCAACATTTTCTTTGACTGACCTACCTGTTTCTTCTATCGCATCTTCAATACCTGATAGACTCTCTTCCTTCTGTATTCTGTTGGTGAAGCTTTCCTCTGTAGTTTCTGTTTGGATTCTTAAATTTTTCATTTCTAGAATATTCCCTCAGTTTGTGATTTCTTTATTGATTCTATTTTCAGTTTGAGGACTTGAACAGTTTTACTAATTTCTTTGCTCTGTTTGCTTGGTGTGTGTGTGTGTGTGTGTGTGTGTGTGTGTGTAAGGGAATTATTTATTTTCTCCAATTTTCTGGGTTTTTTTTCTGAATTTCATTAAGCAGTTTATTCATTTCCTCTTTGAGGACCTGTAACATCTTCATGTAATTGGATTTTAAGGTCTTTTCCTTGTGCTTCAGCTATGCTGGAATATTCAGAGCCTGCCATTGTAGGATAGTTGGGCTCTAATGAAGATATATTGCCTTGCTTGCTACTGAGCTTTTTCTTTTATGATGATATCCAGTCATCTGTATTTGCTGTGATTATAGGCCTAAGTGCTAATTTATGGAATTTTCTTTGGTGGGTAGGTATTTTGTTCCTTGGTTTCTCTTTCCACTTTGAATTTTTTGGTGAGTACAATGACTCTTCTCATGGTTTGCTTAGCTGGGATGTTCACAGGAAATGCCTACTGGTGTAAAAAGCTAGGGTAGTGGAATGATTTAGGAAAGGGAAGGCTGAAAGTGAAGGTATTTGTGACCTGTTGCAGATGGGATCAGAGGGTCAGAAAGATATGGGAGACCACAGCAGGCTTCCTATAGCAGAGCTGGGGATGAGACTGTGAGGAATGTATTTCAGGAGCAGTAGGAGAGGCATAGCTCCATCATCAGTCTTCTTGTTGCCCCTGGAAGAGCAGTCATTGGCTTAGTAGGGGGTTGCTTGATAGACTTCAAATGAATAGGAAGTGGGAGAACTGTGTGACCCACATGGGATGGGTACAAGGCAGAGCTAAGTCTCACAAAGATGTTCTGCTACAGAGCTAGTAAGGAGATTGGGGAATTGGATCTGGGGTAACAGAGAAAGAAAAGAAAATTTGCAAGCAGCCTACCTGGTTTTCTCTCATGCATGGCCTCTGGTTTAGCAGGGGATGCCTGCTAGAGTTGGTGGTTGGGATATAGTGACCAAATGGGAGGAGAACATTAGGAGGGTATGATCTGTGGGATCTACAAGATGTGGGTACAAAGGCTATAACTGGTGTTCTGTTGCAGCAGTAAAAACTTGACTGGGGTGGATTTGGAGTGGAGGAGAGAATGGTTCTGCTTAGCTCCTGTGTTCCTTGTGGCCACCTGATGGTGATGCATAATGGGATGAGTTCCTGGAAAAAGGTTGGTGGAGATCTTCATGTTCCACTCAGGATGGTGTCAGAGAGAGAAGGAAGAGTAGGGAAGTTTTCCCACTACAGAGTTGGGAATGAGACTGGGGAAAGGTTGTTGGATCTCTGGAGCAATAGGAGAGATGTGGGTCCTCCCTTAGGCTACTTGATATCCTGAGAAAAGAGGCCCTTAATTTAACAGGAGGTTCCTGCTGGGGTTAGAGTCTTGGGTAAAGGAACAACTAGGGGAAGAACATAAAAAGGGAAAGAGAGTGAGTTCCAGGACAGCCAGGGCTATACAGAGAAACCCTGTCTCAGGAAAAACAAGGTGGGGGACAGCCATAGAATATGGAGAAGACAGAGATGGAGTTCGGGGGACACATTGAATGTTGCCACAGGCATTCTACTGCAGAGGTGGGGATAAGATTGGAGGACTGAATCTGGGGGAACAGAGAGTGAGGAGAAGGTTTGCAGGCAACATCAAAGGAGATAATTTATTTAGACCTGGGATGAATTGCAGGATAGACTAATATATTTAATCAACAGAGGCTCCACACCCTGGATATCTCTATTTTAGTACTCATATGTTTATTTTAGGAACCATCCATCTTGAAACTCTATCAGCTCCCCTGATTTGTATTAGTTCACTATTGTGATCCTGATTAGAGTTATGTTTATGGGGATTTTATATTTGCTCTATATTGCCTGGGTAACCTTAGAAGTATTAGCATTTTCTGAAATCCCACATAAAGAAGTAGAAAATAATATGCAACTTAAAGGCTCCCTTCAGGTTTAATAGGTATTTCCCATTTTGCTTGTGATTTGCAGAATCTGAACTTGTCTTATATAATATTATTTTTGGTTATCAAAAATTGTGACAAAATATCATTGATTCTCACATGTCTGTGTTCTTGGCCCATGTATTATCTCTTCCTTCTCTTTTCTCCCCTCCCCTGGGGTTGCTCCTATGATCTCAAGACACATGCATGTTGTTTAGAGAGCATTTCTGCATACACTGACAGTTCTTTTTTTAAAATTTTTTATTGTATATTTTCATTATTTCCATTTCAAATGTTATCCCTTTCCCTGGTTTCCCCTCTGGCCCCTTATCCCATCCCCCCCACCCTGCTTCTATAAGAGTGTTCCCTGTTTCCCAATGCTGGCTTTCCCCTACACTGGGACATAGAACTTTCACGGGTCCAAAGTCCTCTCCTCCCACTGATGTCTGACAAGGCCATTCTGTGCTACATAGGCAGCTGGAGCCATGAGTTGATTGATGTGTACTCTTGGTGATTTAGTCCCTGGGAGTTCTTGGGGGTCTGGTTGGTTGATATTGTTGTTCCTCCTGTGAGGTTGCAAACACCTTCAGCTTCTTCAGTCAGTTCTTTAGTCTGTTCTCTGGAGCTCATACTGAATCAAGAAAATTTATATTTTGTTTGTGTGAAAAAGAGACAGCAACTTATAAGATACATTTTAAGTTTATGTACTAGTTTTTCTTTTCCATTGTATTTGATTATTTGCAACTATGCTAAAAGTATGTGTGACATGTGTGTTATTATACTTTAAATATGAAGGAATTAAATCATGACACTCAGAAGAAATGACTGATTAGCCATAGACAGAGCTGAAATATTAGAAAAAATGAACAGTTCCATACAACTCTTTAAATAAGAAACATTTTAACTGAGCACAAATGAACAAAGTTGGTAAGAACTGAATATGCAGTGATATACAATGGTTTCTCTTTCCTACTATCTTGTTTTATCTTTTCTTCTCTTTAATTCTCTCAAACTTACAGAGCCCATGAGCTCAGAGGCTTTGAATCCTCAAACGTAAAATTTAGAGAAAATTCAATCTACTACAATGAAGGGTTCAAGAAGAATATCATGTCTAATTTCACTGACCAACAAAGATTAGACCTTACCTTTCAAATGAGGACTGGAATTAAATTTATAATATGAACTAGTTGAAGTGAGTATAAGATTTTGAAAATTATGAAAGGAGAAGAACTTAGGAAAACAATAATACTAGGCTAGTTACAAGAACACCAGAGCTCCCATGGTCATTCTCTCCCACATACTTCATTTTAGTATGTGGAGGAAGACTCTGTTAAATGTCAAGAATGTTTTCACATTCTTCCCTTATTTCTGATTTTCCACTATAACCTCTGACATAGCATAAGCTCATTGAGGATATGGATAGGCCAAAGTGCAAATTTAAAGGAAAGTACCTTTAGAATTTCACAGGAAAAATTAGGAAATTGTAAAAAGACTAAAAACTGTTGAGATGGCCTTGCCATGTCAGGCTTTGAGTTATTTTGTTTTTTTCTTGAGATATTTTATTATCTGTACTAAGCCAAGAATACTATAGATCATGTACATGTTCTTAAGTCTAAATATCTAACCTACTCATACAACTGTGAGGAGAGACTTCTATTCATGAAAGACTATGACAGAATTGTAGATAGTACATTCCTGTTGCTTTCAGTTTAAAATTTAAAGTTCATAGTAGTTTATTTAAAGGAACAAAAGTGACTTCTTCTTCCTCCTCCTCCTCTCCCTTTTTCTCCTCTTCCTCCTCTTCTATCCTTCCATCCATCTCATCTCTCTCTTATTCTGTTCTAGCTTCCTCTTTGCCTCTAATTCTTAACTCCAAAATCTATGTTAACTCGACCTATGTTTCACTTTTATGCTTATGTTTAGTTCTTCCTTTACACAAACAAATCTGTATTCACCTCCTTGATTTGCCATTCTTAAACATTCTCTAACATTGGATAGTAAATTATACAACATCCCAGATCACACTGGTCATGTTTGACCTGCATTTTTGCTGCCCATCACAGTGGTGGCAGAGAAAAGGTGACCTAATCAATAACTTCAGAACAAATAAATCCATCATGATTGTATAAAAGTTGCTAGTCAGTGAATTAAACTGCTTGTTTAGAGTTAATCCTTGAAAACATGAATCACTCTTCTGAGATTTATATCTGACCTGATTCTATTGTTTTACCTAATGACACTTTCAATATAAGAACTACAATATGACTTAACAACATAACTCTGGGTATATTTCCAAAACTAATGAGATCCCTACACTGGACATACATTTTGACCCATGTTCACTATAGCACTATGCTTAATAACTAAGATAAGAAATCAACTATGACTCTCAAGTCTATAAGAATGAAGTGAAAAGAAATTCTCTCTCTCTCTCTCTCTCTCTCTCTCTCTCTCTCTCTCTTTCTCTCTCTCTCTCTCTCTCTCCCTCATACACACACACACACACACACACACACACACACACACACACTCACACACACTGAACACATATCCAAATGAAATAATTTTAGAGATACATGTATAAATTTAGGGAATGCTATATCATATGCAACAAGCCAGAAACAGAAAGACAAATGCCACATCATTTTACCTTTGTGTGGACTATAAAAGAGTGGAACACATAGACATAAATAACTTGATGGCCATAGAGAAGCATGACAGAGAGGGGTTGGGGAGACATGGAACAAGATGTAGGAAAGGTGAATAAGCTCAATAGATATGATATTTAATGTGGTAACTATACTAATATTTTATTATGTTGAGATATCTGTACTTCTCATATAAAATCATGATAAGCATCTGAGAGAACATATACACTAATTAGCTTAATTTAGCCAGTAGATTGTGTCTATATCGAAATATTATGCTGTATGTCAGTATGTTAGGAGTACATTCAATTATTTGTCAGTTAGAAAAGAACCGTAAAATGAAAACAGTGAGAAATGAATTATGTCAGGAAAGAGGGCTATAAATATCATATCTAAAAATTTCAGACAAATGAATTTTTTAAGACAAGTAGATCAGAAAATACGATGAGATTTAAGTTTCTCAAGTGAAAGTTCTGCTGCTTCTTGAACCAAGCCTTACAAAAGTAATTATCATATAATTTGTTGATTTGGATCCCAAGTGAATGTTTGCCAAACACTCCCCATTATAGATCTCTTGTGCATTAAATATTTATGCCCAAGCTGTTTCATGGAAATCTTGAGTCTATACTTTGCTTTTAGCATTAATTTATTTCTAAATTTTTTAATGCAATGTAATTATCTGAATTGCTCTTAGAATATAATCACTTGTTATATATTTGAATAGTTAATCATGGCTTTGTGGAAATGTGACTGGCTTATAATCATCTACATGGCTGTCATGTTCTTTTTGGCTAGAAAAGTGTGATTGAATTTCATGTCTGTTTAGAAGGAAGCACATGAGCAGTGACTGAAATCAAGAATGAAAATGTAAGGTTTTAGAAATGCCCTTTGCAACTATTTATATCAAAGTAAATGGTTAATTAGCACATTGGAGGGAGACAAGATTTGACATAACCTTGACCCAGGTTAGTGAAATGACTCAGCTTTGATTTGTGCGTGCAGACAATTGCCACATTAGATGACAGTGTCTGGGAAACTTCCTTACACTTTCCATACATTTATACACTTTTAAAGATAGGCCTTAGGTTACACTAGGCTCACTCACATTTGTGGCTCTAATTTTCCCATTTGCATGAAGATTTCTGATTTGCAAAGGCTATTTATCTCACAGTTCTTTCTTCCTGAATTTTCACAAGGCATGGTGACAGTACATCTATTTTACACCTTATGGAATGAAGTTCAAATGAGGTTATACTTTGGCTGAAAGCTAACAATTTCAAGCCTTTATAGGCAGAGCTGCTATCCTGTATCTATCTCCTTTCATTTCTGACCTTATTTAAAAAAATGACCCTTTTGTTTCTGACCCCTTTGAACACTGTAATTTATCTGCACTCAACCAGGTGATCTGTGATTCTTTCCTCTTTCAGAGTCAGACTTCAGAGTGTCCTTTGACATGTTCAAGTTCAATCAGAAGTTTGACCATGTCTAGGAACAGGTCTTCAATGCCTTTGCCTTCTTGATCTTTAAGAAATGTAGAAGGGGGTGCTGACTGACAGCTGAGCTTTTTGCCTTTGCCCAGGTGTCAGTCTCACTGTTGCTTGTGTTTTATCCCTTGGCTATGCTGACAAGGGAAAAACAAAGCCCTCAAAATTGGGTGTGTCTTACAGGACACATTTCTTGGTGTATCAGTATTCCTGAAGAGGGCTGGGGGGGAGAGGAGGTATAGCTTAGGAAATGTCTTACCTAACCAGCTGGTAACAGCTACTTCTGATCACAAAGACAGTAAGGAGGATTTCTATTCCTTTTCTATATTTTTCTCTACGCTAAACAATACACTAAGCAATTTTATAGCCACAAATCCATTTAAGTTTCCAAAATGCTTTATCAATAAAGATTCCATTTACTGCTTATCAAAGATATCATATATCAAGGATAGTGAGAGGAAGTCTAAAATGAAATTGAGTTCAGGTACAAGTCTCTATCATGCCCAGGGTGGGCCTGATGAAGGCTCACTCAGTAAGTTTGAAATCATTAATACATCCACATTTTCTCATTTCTTCAATTAGACTTCACTTGTCATTCTACTATTCAGCTTGTCTTAGTTTTGGTCCCCAATGTTGTCATGCAATACCATGACAAATGCACCTTGGGGAGGAATAGGTCTATTTCAACTTCTGATTCCATAGCACATTCCATGATGGAGGAAACTCAGAGCAGGAACTGT
Organism: Mastomys coucha; assembly: GCF_008632895.1. NCBI lineage: Eukaryota > Metazoa > Chordata > Mammalia > Rodentia > Muridae > Mastomys > Mastomys coucha. Next base: position 1,198,336 of record NW_022196893.1, read on the forward strand.
CACCATGTAAGTAGATGTATGTGCTGATGCAGAGACCACAGAAGAGTGCTGCTTGCTGGCTTGCTCCCCATGGCTTGTTCAGCCTGATGTCTTATAGCACCCAGGATCACCAGTCCAGAGATAGTACTACCTTAAGTGAGCTTGGTCTTCCAGCATCAATCACCAATCAAGAAAATGCACTGAAGGTTTGCCTAGAGGCCAGACTGGTGGGGTTATTTTCTCAACTGAGGTTCTCTCTATCCTAATGACTCTTACTTTGTGTCAAGCTGATATAAAACCAGACAGCACAGTTTTGGATACAAGAATGCTACCTTATTATGTTTAATTCTGCAAAAGGACAGATGTTTATGTTGAAAGAAATCTGCTGACTTTCTAAATTACCATGACCCAAAAAGAAAACCAATAGCATTGTAGCTTACTCTACTCTTCACGCAGAGAATTCAAGCCTTCAGGAAAATATAGCTTCTACTGAAGGATGTGTTGGGCACCGTCTCTTGTCTCTACCCTGCCTTTCAGTGTGCTCTAGTTCACATTTGTTTTGCATGCCATGAGAGCATATTGATAACTTTGGAAGCTTCATTATCTACTTTTGGTTCCTTGGGGAAGTTCCTCTCAGCCTTACTAAGGAAGCTTGAGATAAACATGAAAACAAACTCCCACCTCTGAAACTATGACCTTAGAGTTTGCTGCTGGGAAAACCATAACTGAGATAATAAACTTACGTTTTTGAAGTTTCCATAGTCTATACTCATTACAGGCTAATTAAACTCCTCAGTTTCTTCTTATTGACCCTTCCTACTTTCCGGAGTGATCATTTCTGACCTTGCCTCTGAAGGAAAGCAGATAAATACTCTGATTACTTGCTTTGTCCCTGTGAAATCCTCACCCAGTAATTAATGCCTATGACAACTGCATGTAGTAAAATGGTGTCTAAGGCAATATTTGCTTGTTTGGCTATTCTGTGGACTTTTAAGATCATGTTTTTTTTTCAAAAAGCCTCAGGGCACATGTACAATGAAGAAGTCAGCTAATTAAGATGCAGCTGCTACATCAATAAAACATCAGATGAAAACAGCAGAAGACATGGGCATGTGAAGGTCCCACTGTTTTGTCAAATCGGAATTTTAACAGTTTTAAATTTCTTTCCTTAATAGGCTTGTGATATTCCCTGAGGTATATAATTGGGGTTAGGATAATAACAACCCAGGTCCTCTGTAAAAGCAGCACTGATTTCAGAGTAGCCAAAGTAGATGTCACAGCTCATGGTTAGAATTTTATGGATGAAACAGGAAATAGGAAACCGGATACCCCAAGGTCTAAGAGGAAGGGTGTTTTGGCCTGTTAACTTTATGTTACTTCCATAGGAAACTTGGATTCCTCCATAGCAGTAGGCAAAACCTGTGTTCTCATGTCCCAGAGGATCAAAGCATGTGATCCTAGTCAATATAAATCACCCTTTCTGCACCTAAACTTCTGTCAATCCCTGAGCCAACTATGTCTGACTTCTTCATACAACCTTGGGTGGGAGTTGGTTACAACATACAGTATTTTATTGTTGTTGTTCGTTTGTTTGGACTTTTTGTTGTGTTTCTTTTGGAAAGGTTGTTAGCTCAAGCTGACCTTAAATTACCTGTATAGCCAAGGGTGACCTTGAAATTATTGTCACTTTAAAATAGTGATCATTTATTTATGAATAACAATAATATTATCTGTACCTACAATATTCAATCTTTATTGTATTAAACGGCATTTCTTCAGTATTCCTTTTCTCAGATTTTTTTTAAATCATGATGGAGTATTGAAATCTGTCCAAATAATTTTTGTGCATCTATTGAACTTACAAATCACATTTCTTTATTAAAATCATATATATGAAATTATTTGTTTACATGTTATGTCCTAGGGAAAAAAATCTACTAGAACATGAGGTGCTCTCCTTTGAATGTGCTATGCAATCAGTTGCATTTGTCAGGGTCATTGAACTATAATATTCATCCTATAATTTCCTTATATTGTTTGACTTGCTTACAGCACTAGCTTCACAAAATGAGTTTTAAAGCTGGGCATCCTTAAATGTTAGAAGTTTGAGAAGGACAGAGTCTGATCTCTTTTTAATATTAGGTGAAATTCCCAGTAAAGCCATTTCACAGGCTGTTTTGAAAAGCTTTGATCTTTCTGGATGTGATACATTTTATCCATTTCATTTGGATTATAAAGTGTTGTTCTCTAATTCTTCACAGTGGTCCCTAATGATTTTTTTCTGCATCCATTGTCATAATTGTTTACCTTATTTTCAGTTCTGTTTATATTTATTTGAATTTGAATTGATTCACTATAATTTCAGTCTAGTTAAAAGGTTTAGACATGTTGTTTGCTTAAAAAACATATTTTGTTTTTAAAAGTGTTTCATTTCTATTTTTCCCTGAGTTTTCTTACATATGCTTTTGCTTTCTCCCCCTTTGGATTAGTTCTTTGCAATATGTGATCTTGGTTCTGTTTCTACTTCTTAATATATAGATTTTATTGTTTGGTTGGAAGCAATGACTTCCCTCCTTTGTCTTCACTGTTTACTTCTTGCCACAAATAACCCCTTCTTTTTTTTCTGCATTGTCTAAACTATTGCAAGTTAGGTTTTGATAGTTTGTACCTTAGTTTTTAAAATTATAATACAATTATATTTATCTTCTCTGTTCATTTCCTTTAAATTCTCCTATATACATATTCTGGATCTCTTTGAAATTGATAGCCTTTTACTAAATTGATTGTTATTACATCCTTTTTAGTACATGCCTATTTATATTCATATATGTATGAATATAAGTACATATTAAGGAATATATATGAATATACATTCATGATATATATTCATAATATACATTCATAATATATTCATAATATTCACACACATTCCTTAATACAACTTAGTCAGTCTGAACAGTGCTCTTTGTATATATGCTATCAGTTTTGACTATTTGATAATGTAAAATCAACTGGAGCATTCTCTCTTGAGAAGGATTACTCTCCTACTCTGCATTCCTTAGCTGTTCATAGATTTTTGTGCCAGTTTGAGCCCTTGTGGGCTTTTTCTTGTCCACACTGGCATGTCTGTTATTTTCATTGTGGTTCAGTTCATGTGTTTGTGTTAACATCACTAAAATTTCATGGGTAAAGCTGCTGACACTACAGTATTTTTCTTGCTCAGTTACATATATAACTAATTCTTATCATTCTAATTTCATATGCATCAGATTTTCTCTGTTTTATCTTTGACTTCTGTGACTCATGGATAGCTAAGGAGTATATTGTGGATTTTATGTTTTTTCTCCAATTGTTTATTTCCATTTTCATATCATTTTGATCACAGAGGGTGCATGTTATGATTTCAAACTTTTGAAACATATTAAAATATACTAATAATTGTTTTGTGACTGGACATGGGCATGTGATATTTCTTTTGAACAGTTTTGTTAGTGTTTAAGAAGGGTGTTTTTTTGCTGTTCAATTGAATGTTTATGTGTGTGTGTGTGTGTGTGTGTGTGTGTGTGTGTGTATCTTAAGAATCCAGTTGTTCCGCTGCTCAAGCTTTATACATCCTTAATGATTTTCTGTCTAAATTGTTTGTACCATGAAAAGTCAACACTGAAACCTTTTAATATGTTTCTACCATTATCTTCATTGCCTTCTATTAACATTTATTTTATATATTTTAAGTGTATATATCCTAGGAATTTATATATTTAAAACTTTTATAGCAAGTTGACAACCTGATTCCTTTATAATTTTCTGGTGAGCATGTTTTTTCTTGTAACATTTTTTGGCTGAAAATTAATTTTTCTGCAACTTTCTTAGTTTACTTTTTCCTTGCATAGGAAAAAACCTTTTTTTTTTTTTTAATTTTAGTTT
>NW_022196893.1:1203578-1211334 GCF_008632895.1 Mastomys coucha
CTTTGTGTATAGGAAGGCCTCTGATTTGCTTGAGTTAATTTTATATCCAGCTACTTTGCTGAAGTTGAAAAAAACCTTTTTATCCATCCATATTCAGCCTTGTGTCCTTAAAGAACCAGTTAATTTCACGTAGGCAGAGTACAGGTGTCTCTTCTTTTCCAATATAACATATTCAGCTGCTTTATATATTTGATTGTAGAATCTAACCTATTTACATTTAAAATAACTATGAATAAAGAAGGATGGCCTATTCAGTTGAAGCTGTTTGAAGAACTTCGAAGTTCATATTCCTGGAAGCATGCACATTTCCATAATATGGAAATCTTCAAGTATTAACTATTTAAATAATCCTTTCCCTGTTTTGATAATACCTTTTTATTTTAAGGCTCCCATAATCTATAAATTAGTTATTATGACAGTTCTTAATTATCATAATCAAATATTGGACATTCTAAATTATAGTTTTGGACTTCTTGTTCTGTGACAGTTATTATCCACTGCACTAGAACTTGTAAGGAGCCATTCCCATGTTAGAAACATGTAGTGAAGAATACCGTATACCACATGGTTGGGACATAAGGATAATGAGAGAGATCTGCACCAATCATCTAAAAAGGCATGCCCTACTGGCATAATCTCTTCGACTAGATTTCACCTTCAATAGCTCTATACACTATGCATAGTATCCAAGGTCTTGTCCCAAGCCTTTAATTCATGAGGATAGGGTCATTGCAGATACAATCTAATAATATAATTAATGAGACTTTGGATTCCATTTTATTCTCAAATGTATCTTTGAAACAACATTATTTATTGGCACTTTAAAAATTTATTTCTGAGATCCTTATGGTTCCACTCTGGACATGATAACCTAACATTAATTTTTCCTAAACTAGAAATATCCATGGTCATGAATCCAGTGTACTGTCAGGGCAACATGTCAGGAATTTAACCCAAAATAAATCATGAAGCATCATATTTAACCAGATATGTCCACAGATAATGCCATGTCCTTGAAATGTAAGGAGTTGTTTTTACAGTTTTGGGTCTTTGCTTTGTTGTTCGGACTTCTCAATGTCTAAAAAAAGACAAAGTTGTTCTGGTCTTGACTTAATCTCTCCTTTCAAGCTATGTCTGCCCAGGTGCTATAACATGTATTGAATCACAACAACTACAATTCCATACCAAAATCTTCAATGTCTCCTCATACTAGCTGTACACCCAACTAAATATTATTCTTCTAAGTCTTCTGTTGCTTCTATGTCCACTGTTGAGGCAGTCTGATCAGTCACTGACTTTATGTCCATAGGAAATATTACAGTGCAAACTCATTTATGGACAAGAAGTTTGTACTACACAGAAATATTTTTTGAGAAAGGGGAATATTACACTATAAATCTGTCACATAAAAGTGATTTCCGATTTCTGTCTTCACTTGGATGCATCTGAACAAGAAATATTACCTTTCTTCTATGTACAGTGTTGTCTAACTGTCCTGTTTGTATGTTTAATGACTATATTTAATGACAAAGCTAGCGAAGGGATGACAAATGAGAATGCAGGGAGCTAAAGATACATATAGATATAGAAGGTAAGAAATCATAACACATACACACACTACCACAGCTAAATTTCACAAACTTCTCTTACCCCTAAAAGAAATAATTTGCTTTATTGCATTATAACCCCTTCGTGACACTGAATAGGTGTTCCTTTATTCAGAGTAGGAGTTTCATCCACCTATTCACAAAAAGCATTAAATGGGACTAGAGGCTGATATATGGATATAATATGCCAAATATTGAGACATGGGGCAAACATTTTTAAGAAGCACAAATAAGAGAGGATTTACTAAAAAACATGAAAATGTATAACAATTTCTAAATCCAAGTTAAGGGATATAGTTCTGAAAAATAAAACTAAAATAGTTATAGCTGATAGGAAAGTCAGGATTTTCTTTTGCATCCTCATTTTATCTTGCACATTTTAAAATTGTTTACACCAGCAAAATATTATATCAAAGCTGAGACACTGTCCCATATAAATTTATTTCTTTTCATATACTGCTCTCCTTGTCCACTATGTAGGTACTTTTACAGATCTATGTTTGGAAACTTTATGTCTTTGCTGGTTCACCAGTTGTTTTGGGACAATGTGTTCATATCCATAGCTATAATTATATGTCTATTTCTCGGTTTAGCAGTAAGTAAGAAAAAGTCTTTTATTGTTCTGTTTTGAAGTATGGAGTGGGGATTTAACTGTCTGAAACTCACTCCATACGCCTGGATATTTTTATTTCATCAAATGTACATTTTTTCAGCCATCATATTTTCCAATACTCTTTGTTCTCATTTATAACTCATCTTTGAGAACTGTCCAGCAGAGAGGGAGGATGGACCTCACTTTCCTACACATCCCTGAGTTTTGCTCATTCTCTTTCCCTTGTCCTGTGTTGTCCTCATACATACAAATTAATACCTTTATCACCTTCTCTTATTCTTATTCTCTTCAAACCAAATAAAAAATATCTTTATTCCCTATTCATTTTTCTTGAAATTTCTTTACTTCAGTTATTTTCCTCAAGTACATTTTCACTTTTTTCTCTCCTTCATATTTTCTATACTACTTGTTATTCATTTAAAACAACCCCTCATGATGAATTATTAAAGTACATCATTATTTTATGGCTGATGTTAGTTTCTTATTAGATGACTCCACCATCTAATTTGGGGTAGTTTTGATTTGCTGAAACAGAAGCTAGATCCATAGTCTATGCTATTCTCAAATTCATGATCCTCCTATCCCTGCACCCAGAGTGCAGGAACCACTGGCACATGCCAGCATGATTGGCTCCAGCATTGTATTCATCTTTGTCGTGACATGAGTTAAGATATTTTTGATACATACTACAATACTATATCATAGTTTTTAACACACCAGTTTTTTTTCTTTACTTTGTATCTACTATACTACAAGATTCAGTTTAGCATGGGCCTTATCTGCCCTCCATAGGTGTTAGTCCAAGGACAATTTTATTTTTAGATCCCATGAAGAGCTATTTTAGTATCCCGAGTTTATTATCTACTACTTCTATGATGACCATGCCAAGGTCATGTCTCCAATTGTCACTTTGCCTGTGAGAGCTGTTCACAGTTCCCACTGAATCCTCCTGATTTGTGTTGAAAGAGATCTTAAGATACTGAAGCATCTGTCCTTGGACATACATTTTTCTGGGTCCTGTTTGACCCCTATAAACCAGCATTAAGAATCTTTCAGTAGGGAGGATTAGGTTTGCCTCATCAGCCAAGTATTTACTTTGCAAGTACAAGGGCCAGAGTTCAAAATCCAGTACTATAGAAAAAGCTGACTATGGCAATGAGTAAGGTATCCTTTTTCAAGGAAGTCAAAGGTGGTCAGTGTGTAGACACCTGAGGAATGTTACCTTAAGGTTGTCTTCTGGACTCCAGAGACATAGTCACACCTATATAGTAGGTGTTTGTGCTTGCACACATGCATACACATGCACACACATACCCCACACACAAACACACACACATACATACATACATACATATATATATATATATATATACACACACACACACATACACATACACACACACACAGACATACACACACACACATGCACACACACACACACACACACGCACACACAAAGGGTATGAGAACCAGTGTGAAGGAAGAACATCTACCTCTCCACAGTTACAACATGGTTTCTGCTGATGTGCTCCCTTTGTTAGTGTTCTAAGTTGTCTCCACTGCTTTGACGTGGGTTCTTGGTCTATCCAGAGGCATGAGACTTAGATTAGGAGGCTTGGACACACTGAGGTTAGACAACTGAAATTTTATGTTGAATAAGAAAGCTCTAGATACTCCAGGTATTGGAACTTAAAACATCTTACACTCTTAGTACTTTCTTTTTTCTTCCCGTGTAACTTGAAGAAATCCTAGTGTTTACCATCGATGCCAGAGAACAAAAGTGGCCTATACCATGTTCAGACCAGAACTATGAAACAGGCATTTTAACATGATTCCTATATTCTAAACAAATTTTATCTCCAGGGACAAGAAATCAAATTAGGACATAATATTGTGTGATATTCGCTATTGATTGTATTTGACAAGTTATTATAAGGGAAAGATGAGCTGAAAAATTTATCCTATCTTAAAGCATGGAAAAACATAGGAGAAGATGGACCAATCGGAGCAGTGGTGGCATATGCCTTTAATCTCAGCACTTGGGAGGCAGAGGAAGGCAGATTTCTGATTTTGAGGTCAGCCTAGTCCACAGAGTGAGTTCCAGGACAGCCAGGGATACACAGAGAAACCCTGTCTCAAACAAACAAACAAACAACAAACAAAAAACCCAAACAACACAACAACAACAAAAAGATGGACCAGAAGTCAGAGTAATTTTAGTTTCTAGAGGTGCCTGACTTTCCAAGACCAATGTAAAACTGAAGTGAGAAAAGGCCATTGGCAAAACCTAAATCTTCCCAGGACTGCCAGACCTATTGTTGAATCAGCTTGAAGAAAGCAAGTATAGGAATCTTGATTTTTTTTTTTTTTACTTAAGATAAAGGTGTTTCTTCTTCTTTTTGCAAACACCTTTAAGAATAATGCTGTTGTTGGTTAGTCTGGCAAGACACATGTATGCCATTGCTGTCTTCTTGACTAAATAAACAATAACATTATAGAAATGGGAAGTTGAAATTTTTATCTATTTAAACTTCTATTCAGTTTCATGCTATTATTTCACATTTCACCCTTTCTAGTTGAAGAGCACCAATGTGTATATGCATGTGCATGTGCATGTGTGTATAACATGCCCCGAGGATGTGGGTTGGCTTAAGAATGTGTATGTCCTCAGAATCAATTTTTACCTCATTTACCCTGTGCTGGTGACAAAAGCAATAAACAACTATGCTCAACATGTTACATGGACCCTGGGGATTTGAACTCAGGTTCTCATTCTTTTTTTTTTTTTTTTTGGTTTTTTTTTTCGAGACAGGGTTTCTCTGTATAGCTCTGGCTGTCCTGGAACTCACTCTGTAGACCAGGCTGGCCTCGAACTCAGAAATCCGCCTGCCTCTGCCTCCTAAGTGCTAGGATTAAAGGCGTGCGCCACCACCGCCCGGCCAGGTTCTCATTCTTGAAGATTAAGTAGTCTGAAGCACTGAGCCATCCACATAGCTCTAAGGAAATTCTCAATCTCTAGATCAGTCCATGCTTTCATGGAGAAAATCAGGAATTCATTTCACAGTGACCTTCCTCTTTAACTTAGAAGGTGCTTCTCCAGTCTATGGTGATATGATTGGTATCTTCTGCAATTAGTTGGTCCTGCTAGCTTTATCATCCTTGTTCCATGTCTAGATCCAATATTTTGAACGACTAATAAGTGTGAAGTCATGATATATATATATATATATATATATATATATATATATATATATATATATATATATAATCTAATACTGAAACCTTTTTAAAGACCCTAAGTGAATATTTGCACTAACCAAGTTATAAATTAAAACATTTCAGAATGAAAGCAATGGAGTTCCACCTTGCTTTTGACAACCAAACTTTAAAATCCTCTTGGTTCCCCTGTCCTCTTTGCCTGCCTCACTCTTCAGGCAGTTATTCTCTTTGACTTTTCCTAAGACACTTTCAGGAACTTCTTCCTCCATCATGTCCTTGCTTGTCCTCTTGCTCATCCTGGAGACGTTCCTTTCTTTGTTCCAGAGTCTCACTACCATTTCTAGAATTATGTCCTTCCTTCACAGTGGATGTTCACTATTCAAAACACTTTTGTCATCTTTTCTTTTTATACCAGTTAAATTAGTGAACTTGAAGAAATTTAAAGTGTGATATTTCTTGAATTTGTGTTCAATTGAGCAAAAGAGAATTAGTCTGTTGCTATCACATTTCTATTTAAAGAACCATACATAAGTACTTAGTAAATCAAAGAGAAATAAGCTGTGTGGTGGTGGTGCTTGCACTTAATCCCAACACAAGAGGCAGAGGCAGAGGCAGAGGCAGGTAGATCTCTGAGTTTGAAACCACCCTAGTCTACAGAACAAGTTCCAAGACAGCCAAGACTACCCAGAGAAATCTTGTTTTAAACAAACAAACAAACAAAAAACAGAAGTAAATTGGATCCTTTGTATAATTTACTTAATAAAATGAATGTTTCATTATAGATCAATTATTTGGTGAATAAATTCATTCAAAGAAACAGAATTTATTTCAAGGAAGGCAATTGTTTTAAAACTACATTTCGAGTTCTATTTATTAGCAAAATTACTATTTATATCCTTGCTTAACAAAAGCTATAAATCTAATCTACAGGCCATCCAACTCTCTCAGTGGGAGTGAAATTCTTCCATTGTGCACAAAATCGAAGGGGCATAAACCATGCCAGCTGCCAACACTCCAACCTTTGAAGGAATTTGGAAAAGAATCTCACTATTAACATCAGACAGATTAAACAGTGGCTTTTCAATGAAGTATTCTTTTTCAGCATGGCAGGGCACAGAAGGTTGCTGTGTGACTCTGCCCTTCATAAGGTGCTAGGCCACATGAAAGATTCCCATACTGAGGAAGGAAACAGATTGTCCTGGTGTTGCATCTTGGCCATGGTCCTTGTGAGTATTTAACATGAATGCAAAGGACTTGAACCTTTCTCAAAAGCTTGCTCAGCCATTATAGCCTTCTAACCTCTGCAATCACAATTTTATTAGCATAGTTTATAAAGGGATATGAACAAGTAAATTCCAAACCTTATATGCTAAAAGGATAAAAGCTTCGTTTATTTATCATATTGACTGTTTGCAAAACATGTAAGCCCTACCTATGGGGAATGGTTCAAAGACACAAGTTAATATTACTAGCTTTGCTCTCACTAACAGGTGGTTTTTAAACCGTATCCGAGAAGGACAGAGTCTGATCTCTTTTTAATATTAGATGAAATTCCCAGTAAAGCCATTTCAATTGTCATTGCAATCAGGAAATCCATGACTAGGTGTCATGGAAGGATGTTAGTCCTAGACAGAAAATGCCATAAGTAAGTCATGTTTATACCCCAACTGCAAAGAAGCCAGGGAATGTGAACAACTGTGCAAACTGAAGATGATGGACACTTTAAACAGTGATCCAACTGCAAAACTGTTGTTAGTAAAGACACAAATTTACTTAGTGTTCATTATACCCATAATGATGCAATCTAATACATGCAGGTATTTATAAGTTACTTCAACTATGCTCAGAATTAAATAGTTTGTGCATGTATGGGACTGTGTATAACTGTGTGAGGCATATGTGTATATATGCCCATACATGCATTTATGTTTATGTGCAGAGGCCATAGGAGGAAGCAAATGTCTCCTATTGTTCTTCTTGCTCATTTGAAGTAAACACTCTCACTGACCAATAGCTAAATCAGAGACAAGAAAAGTTCCATGATCCTCCTTTCTTTTACCCTCCTGGTACTAAGTTAACAGGCAGGAGTACCTTTTACTTGGGCTGGTTCTCATACTTGCAAATCAAGCACTTATTCATTGAGCCATGTCTCTAGTTCCTGTACTGAAGATTTTGTATACTCAACAAACAAACAAACAAACAAACAAAAATTTAAAAATGAGGGCATGGAATAGTAGTGATATCCACAAATTAAGATCACTGAAACTTTAGTTAAAAACTAGAGCACTTATTTTTTTTTTCTTTCTTTTTTTTTTTT
>NW_022196893.1:1212538-1226331 GCF_008632895.1 Mastomys coucha
AATTAGAGAAAAGACCAATGGAGCTTAGGGGTTTGTAGCCCCTTAGGATGAACAACAACATGAAAAAACTAGAGCACTTATAATGTAACATTATTCTGCTAGTAGGATTAAATTAAGAATAAACAAATATTAATCTAAATGAGTAATAAACTATACTGTATCTTATATCTAGAAATACAGTTAATAATCTTGACTATGAAACCACTTGCATTTAAAAAATACTAGTGATAATAAACATATATTTAGGGTTACTATTCTGTTATCTGAAGTGCATAGTATTTCCTATTCTGTACCATGGCCCAAACAGTATGTAGTGTATGTGTACCAAGTATCAGAACTCAACTTAGCTTTGTATACTATGGCTTGATATATGAAAGGGAGCTAGATAATTATTGAAATGTTTCTTTCCCATCCCTTATATAGATGGCAGTCACCATATTCTAAACACTTCTCAGATTCCATGAATAGACCCTGACCATGAGTGAGTTATTGTCATCAGAATGCAGTAGCTTTCACATCATTAGAGAACTGGTAATTTTTAGGAAGTAAGTAGTAGTTCCCCCTTTTTTTTTACTCTTTCTGTATGGAAAACTTCAAAACCCTATCATGATGGAGCCACAGTATAATGGTTGCCCATATTCCCATAGGACTGTGGATTAAAAAGCCACTTTGTAACCAGAAATAACACACCATCACAGAATTATAAAAGGAAATACTCTATTCTCATATCCAAACCTGACATTGTCTGGTTGATTTGACTCTGCAAATTGCTATTGTAACTAATTCTTTGCTTAATCAAAGTTGTAATGCAACAAAATATCAAATTAATGTTTTGAATACTATACTAAATGTTAATATTGTCTGTATTAATGTTACTACTAGCACAGTTTTAGAGATCTCAGAAGAATAATGATGTGATTAAAGCACTAAGTAAGGGCTGTTCAAGTTCTTTATCATTCTCACATCCTTTGCTGTACAGGTGTTAGAGTCATGCCTTTCGCGAAAAAAAAAAAAAAAAAAAAAAAAGACTTAAGAAATCCTGGCTTACTATCATGTGTTCCTATCCTTCAGAAATTCACTACATGTAATGATTTTATTTTTGCTTTTTATATAAAATTTCATCAAAAAGCCTCATTATGTCCAATGTTGCACTGGTATGAAGATATACCTATGAGCAAAGAAAAGAGAGCAGTATTGTTTTGTTTGTCTTCTCATAGTGTACCATAGATTGAATTCCTAGAAGTGAATATTAATTAAAACCCACACTGCAACTATTTAGATACAGGAGCCAAATGATACTGTTGTGTCTCCTATGCCATTCCCATTCTCTGATCATCAATATTGCTCAAGATTTGACAGTTCATTGCCTGAGGGGTTCTGTTTCTGTTCTACTTTCATTAAGACTGGAATCAAGCTTACATATAAACTATTGGTAACTTAAGTTTCCTTTTGTGTCATTTTTGTGTAAAACTGTCTAATTTGAAAAAATGTAGGTTATGAAAAATAAAGATTTAGGCACTGTTAAAAAAAAGATTTGACAGTTCAACTTTTTCTGAACCTAGTTAAAAAATAATTATAAACTGATACATTCAGCCATATTAAAGAATACTAATTTTAAGAAAACCCATCACAACTAATGACTTTGTACCAATTAATAAGTAATAAAATTAGACTATTGAGTTTCAAATGCACTTGGCAGGCATGTTTCATCATGGGTTGCTGGATTATAATTATTTATTTTGTTTCATTCTTCATTTTAATGGTAGTTTTCAAACGGGGAAGAACCCTACATTATAATAGAGTGTGGAGTAATTTGGCATGCATCTGAAATGTGTTCTTTCTGCCTCATAAAGCAATCTCTGTAAGTGTTTCTCCACACCCAAGGACCTAGAAGCAAAGCTAGGAATGTTAAGTTGAGTATAATTTCAAGACTGCCATCACTGTTTTCTTCTGCTGGAATTCTGTATCACCAAAGCTTTAACTCCAGTTCTTTGAACTGCTGTATCCCAGAATGCCTTTTTACTCAGTGTGTTTTGGTTTTATTTCATAGAGAAGATGGTTAGTTTCACTTCATAAAAGAAATGTAAGAGTGACTCTACTTCACAGTAAAATTATTACACTTTAGATTTTTTTCAAACAAGGATGAGCAGCACATAACTGTCAATCAAGCAGCTCTTAACAATGGCCAATGGCAACATATTCTAAAGAGTTCCCTTTGGTATTCTCAAACTAAGATTTTTATGAAACAATCATTACTTCCAATGATGTTTCTGTGGGACTCTGAATGGTGGATGCAAAAGTGTCTCTGACTCTTTTTCATGGGACTCTCTTTCTTCAATTGAGGTGCCTTGTCCAGCCTCAATATGAGAAATTTAGCCTTGTTTTATTTTATTTTGTTTTGAAAGGTTTGATTGTTTTCTCTTGGTCACCTGCTCCCTTCTGAAAAGAATTGGAAGGCTCGTAGACCTTGGGGGAAAAGGAGTTGGTGGAGAGATCAGAAGAGTAGAGGGAGGGGAAGCTTTTGGTCATAACATATTATATGAGAGAACTATCTATTTTAAAATTTTAAAAACTCAAAGATAAAATTCACAAAGGTATAAAATATGTGCTCCAAAATTAATAACTAGATGTTAGCCATCCCCCATTTCAATAGTCAATGAACAAGTTCATAAATACCTCAAAATACTTCTAAAGGACTTATTCTCTCTTACTGGAAAAGTAATATTTAAATAAGAAACATGCATCCATTCCTCTATGGAGGGGCATCTGTATTGTTTCCAGATTCTGGCTATTATAAATAAGACTGTTATGAATATAATAGAGCATGTGTCCTTATTAAATGTTGGAGCATCTTCTGGGTATATGTCCAGGAGTGGTATTGTTGGGTTCTCAGGTAGTAATATGTCCAATTTTCTGAGGAACTGTCAAACTGATTTCCAGAGTGGTTGTACCAGCTTGCAATCCCACCAGCAATGAAGGAGTGTTCCTCTTTCTACACAACCTCTCCAGCATCTGCTGTCACCTGAATTTTTTATCCTAGCCATTCTGACTGGTGTGAGGTGAAATCTCAGGGTTGTTTTGATTTGCATTTCCCTGATGACTAAGGATGTTGAACATTTTTTAGGTGCTTCTCAGCCATTTGGTATTCATCAATTGAGAATTCTTTGTTTAGCTCTACACCCCATTTTTAATAGGGTTATTTGGTTCTCTGGTGTCTATCGTCTTGAGTTCTTTGTATATATTGGATATTAGCCCTCTATCAGATGTAGGATTGGTATAGATCTTTTCCCAAGTTGCTGGTTGCTGTTTTGTCCTATTGACAGTGTATTCAGTGTATTTTGCCTTACAGAATGTTTGCAATTTTATGAGGTTCCATTTGTCAATTCTTGATCTTAAAGCATAAGCTATTGGTGTTCTGTTCAGAAAATTTTCCTCTGTGCCTATGTGCTTGAGGCTCTTCCCCACTATCTTTTCTATTAGTTTCGGTGTATCTGGTTTTATGTGGAGGTCCTTGATCCACTTGGACTTGAGCTTTGTACAAGGAGATAAGAATGGATCGATCTGCATTCTTCTACATGTTAACTACCAGCTGAGCTAGCACCATTTGTTGAAAATGCTATCTTTTTTCTGCTGGATGGATTTAGCTCCTTTGTCAAATATCAAGTGACTATAGGTGTGTGGGTTCATTTCTGAGTCTTCAATTTTATTCCAATTATCTACCTGCCTGTCGCTGTGCCAATACCATGAAGTTTTTATCAAAATTGCTCTGGAGTACAGCTTGAAGTCAAGGACGGTAATTCCACCAGAAGTTCTTTTATTGTTAAGAATAGTTTTTGCTATCCTACTTTTTTTTTGTCATTCCAGATGAATTTGCAAATTGCTCTTTCTAACTCTATGAAGAATTGAGTTGGAATTTTGATGGGGATTGCACTGAATCTGTTGATTGCTTTCAGCAAGATGGCCATTTTTACTATATTAATCCTGCCAATCCATGACCATGTCCTTCAACAGAAGAACGGATACAGAAAATATGGTACATTTACACAATGGAGTACTACTCAGATATCAAAAACAATGAATTTGTGAAATTCTTAGGGAAATTGATGGATCTAGAGAATATCATCCTGAGTGAGGTAACCCAATCACAAAAGAACACACATGGTATGCACTGATTGATAAGTAGATATTAGTCTAGAAGTTCGGAATACCCAAGATACAATCCACAAACCAAAGAAACTCAAGAAGAAGGAAGAGGAAAGTGTGGATACTTCGATCTTTCTTTTAAGGGGGAAACCAAATAATCATGGAAAGAGTTGCAGAGACAAAGTGTGGTTCAGAGACTGAAAGAAGGACAATACAGAGACTGCTCTACCTGGGGATCTTTCCCATATACAATCACCAAACCCATAGACTATTGTGGATGCCAGCAAGTCCTGGATGGCAGGAGCCTGATATAGCTGTCTCCTGAGAGTCTCTGCCAGTGCTGAAGTAATACAGAAGTGGATGCTCACAGCCATCCATTGAAGTGAACACAGGGTCCTCAATGAAGGAGCTAGAGAAAGAAACCAAGGAGCTGAAGGAAGTTTGTAGCCCCATCGAAGGAACAATATGTACTAACCAGTACCTCCAGAATTCCCAGTGACTAAACCACCAACCAAAGGATACATATGCTATTACTCATGGCTCCAACTGCATATGTAGCAGAGGCTGTCCTAGTTGCTCATCAATGAGAGGAGAGGCTGTTGGTCCTGTGAAGGCTCTATGCCCCAGTGTTGGGGAATGCCAGGCCCAGGAAACAGAAGAGAGTAGGTTGGTGAGCAAGGGGAGGGGAGAGCGAATAGGGTTTTTTTTTTTTTTTTTCAGAGGGGAAACCAGGAAAGGGGATAACATTTGAAATATAAATAAAGAAAATATCTAATAAATATAAATACATTGGTATTTGGATACATTTTCCAAGATGAAGTGATTCTTCTTATTATCTCTACTAACAGAAATCCCAGGCAATCTTCCCTTTACATCCTAGAGTCCCCAGCTCCCACTGTATTTCCTCTGGTCCTCAGGTCAGTTTTTCTGCTAATTTCTTCATGTCAGAAAGTCTAGCTTCTGTGAGGTAGCTACTCCAAAGTACAGAAACACAGTAGTTCCTCACAAAGATTAAGACGGGTAGAGCTTGAATTATTTACCCTACTTTTTTTATTTCTTCTTATCTTTCAACAGACTTACAGTGTCTTCTCATCCACAAGGGCATTGTGTTAGAGTTAACCTCATCTTTGAATTACCCTGTTGAAGTCATTGAGTATGCATATCTATTTAACAGAGAGCATTTTCAATAATTTATAATATCATTAATGTAAAAACAAAGATAATATTGTTATGAAATATAATAGAGTACAGGGGATGTACCTGGTGAGCTCATGCCAAGGTGTCACCCCCCTGAGAAATAACCCCATAAAACAGACCTGGCATAATGGTGGAAGGGGAGTGATTGAGGGCATGGAGAAAGGGTAGAAAAAGACAGGAAGAAGGACATGAGGATAGAGAGTGGGTGGGCAAAGAGAGACAGAGACTGAAAGAAGTACAGAGAGGGGAATAAGGAAATCCACTCCAAAACATATGGGCACATGGGGTGAGAGAGAGAAAGAGAGAGAGAAAGAGAGAGAGAGAGAGAGAGAGAGAGAGAGAGAGAGAGAGAGAGAGAGAGAGAGAGAGAGAAGAGAGAGAAGAAGAAGAAGAAGAAGAAGAAGAAGAAGAAGAAGAAGAAGAAGAAGAAGAAGAAGAAGGTGAAGAAGAAGAAGGAGAAGAAGGTGAAGAAGGTGAAGAAGATGAAGAAGATGAAGAAGATGAAGGAGAAGGAGAAGGAGAAAAAGAAGGGAGAAGAGGAGGAGGAGAGTTGAGGCAAGAAGAGAAGAGAAGAGAAGAGAAGAGAAGAGAGCATCTAGAAAAGAGAACTGGAGTGAGGAGTAGTCCTTTTATACACTATGCCACCCTCACCTGGCAGCTGCAGGTAATGGAGGCATTTGATAACTTAAGCTGATGCTAGGTCCCTGGGGGGAACCTAGTGGAATCATCTGAAGCTAACAAATAAAAAACTTAAACATGTTTGACTTCCAAATGTCATAGAACATTTAACTCAGAGCATTTATTTAATACATTGTTAAAATATATTTTTACATGTTGGAGTATCTTCTGGGTATATGCCAAGGAGTGGTATAGTTGGGTCCTCTGGTAGTACTATGTCTAGTTTCCAGAGGAACCGCCAAACTGATTTTCAGAGTGGTTATACCAGCTTGCAGTCTCACCAGCAATGGAGTGTTCCTCTTTCTCCAAAACCTCGCCAGCATCTGCTGTCACCTGAATTTTTTATCCTAGCCATTCTGACTGGTGTGAGGTAGAATCTCATGCTCCAATATGTTCATAGCAGCCTTATTTATAATAGCCAGAAACTGGAAACAACCCAGATGTCCCTCAAACAAAGAATGGATACAGAAAATGTAGTACATCTACACAATGGAGTACTACTCACCTATTAAAGACAATGAATTTATGAAATTCTTGGGGAAATGGATGGACCTGGAGAATATAATCCTGAGTGAGGTAACCCAATCACAAAAGAACACACATGGTATGCAATCTCTGATAAGTGGATATTAGCCCAGAATATCAGAATACACAAAGTATAAACCACAAACCACAAGAAACTCAGGAAGAAGGAAGACCAAAGTGTGGATACTTTGTTCCTTCTTAAAAGGGGGAACAAAATACCCATGGAAGGAGTTGTAGAGACTAACTATGGAGCAGAGACTAAAGGAAGGACAATACAGAAACTGCTCCACCTGGGAATCCTTCCCATTTTCATTCATCAAATCTAGACACTATTGTGGATGCCAGCAAGTTCTGGATGACAGGAGCCTGATATAGCTGTCTCATGAGAGGCTCTGACAGTACCCAAATAATACAGAAGTAGAGACTCACAGTTATCCATTGGACTGAGTACAAGATCTGCAATGAAGGAGATAGAGAAAGTATCCAAGGAGCTGAAGTATCCATAGGACGAACAACAATATGAACTACCTAGTACCCTCAGAGCTCCCAGGGACTAAAACACCAACCAAAGAATACACATGATGGGACTAATGGCTCCAGCAGCATATGTACAGCAGAGGATGGCCAAGTTGGTCATCAATAAGAGGAGAGGCCCTTGGCCCTGTGAAGGTTCTATGCCCCAGTGTAGGGGAATGCCAGGGCCAGTAAGCAGGAGGGGGTGGGATGTTGAGCAGACAGAGGTAGGAGGGAACAGGGGTATGTTTTAGGTTTGGGGTTTTTTCTTTTTTCTTTTCTTTTTTCTTCTTTTTATTTATTTATTTTTTGAGGGGAACCTTGGAAAGAGATATTGTAAATAAAGAAAACATCTAATAAAAATATTTTTACAATTACACTTAAAGGAATATTGATAACCAAGTTTGAGATATCAAGAGGCCATAATAAGCACATCTTTCCCAGTGTGGAATAGGTGATTGTAAATTAAACTCAGTGTTTAGCTATGTGATAAAAATGTTATCATGGGTGACATAAATTATATCCTAAGAACCAGTTCTTAGATACAGCTACTGAGATCACTTTGCAGAGGTTTTATTTTTTTCTCTAATAGTCCTTTAATTCACAGAAAGCTGTAAATCTACACTCAAAAGGTTTCCAGGGGAACAGCATTAGATAGCGTATTAATTAACTAGTTACATGTTACTTGTACTGATTAATTGCTTAAAACCAATTAAGCAGTCAGAAAAACAGTCCATATTCTTGATAAAAAGACACCAACTGTAGTAACATACATTTTTGTTAAAACATGTATTTCTGTCAGTTTCAGAAAACAGAATTGGATTTTATTTCAAATGATTTTGAGGTTAAATTTTGATTCAAAATAATCAATATTACTTTTATTTATCAATAATATTTATATAAGTATACATTAAAAGCTATAAATCTTTATTCCTTAATTTATTTAATTAATCCAATTTATTTAATGAAAATCTTCTTAGAAAGCATGCTGGATTGAGGAGTAAAGGTCAGTGTCATTAACGTGCCCAAAATTTACCCAAGTTTAGAGGTATACTCACGTAATCATAGCTCTGGAAGCACATACAAGAGGACTGCTCTAAGTCTGTGTCATGGACTACAAGTTCCTGGTTTCTAGAACTACATAAAGAAACCCTAAATAAAAAAAAGAACACCAAAATGATAACAAATCCAAAATGTTTCTAATAAAATTAGCACAATCAGTAAAGTAATTTTCTAGACTTCCCAACAGAATGTCACCATTCTCTCCCGCAAACTATTCTCCTACTCATTTAATATGGGAGATTTAAGTACCATGCAGGTGAGGAAAATACCAAAGAGATTTCCCCAATTGAAAGAATCATATTCTCATCAGAATTTAATTAAGTTGGAACAATTTCAGGGGATTTTTTTTCTTGGAAATTGGAGATATCTTGTGGTATGTAAAAGGAATACTATAACATGTGATTGTTGGATCCATCTTTAAAATCTTAGCTTGGTATTCAGAGGGTAAAGTTTTATTGATACTCATAAGGAAAAACCCACCTAGGAACATCATTGGATTAAACTATAATTTGTCTGGTGAGATATAAGCTCAGTTGTTGTCTTTGAATGGTAGAAAATCTGAAAATTAATTCAGAGCCTGTTGCACAACATGTGTGAAGATGGAGAAGTCATTGTAGTTTCTTATTGGCTGATTTGACTAATAAGGAGTGTTCTGGTAATTGGACATTATCACAGAACCTTAGGGATCATATCAGGTACAGACACATGTTTCACTAATTGAATTTTTACCCTACATCCCTCTGATTTTGACAATCTGCAATGAACTAGAGAGTGTAAGAAGGAAGCAGTGTACTTCCAGGTACTCATTTCATTCTGTCTGACAGCACCCTTATTATTGATCATATTTAGATCATCTTTGGACTGATTAAAACATCATAAAAACATTGGCCCACTGTAAGAACTCACTAAAATCTATTCATTCAGCAATGATTAGAGAAAACTTACCTAAAATGTACAGTAGAAAGTTAAACTCCTATTATTTGGGATATTCTACCTATTTTAAAGACATCCTGAGCTGCTTAATACTCTCATGTGTACAGGGAAACATTATAGAGGTTTCAATGATTTGGATTTCTCCTGAGTGAAGGAAGATGCTCCAACTTCTTATAACATGTTTCCTGATTGGATATAAGAGATCAAGTTTAACAGACTAGAAAACTTACCATCTACAATGGTTCACAGATCTTATTTTAACAGAAAGAATAAACAAAACAGCAGTGCTAAAGATTTAGGAATATTAGGAGAAAACAACTAGGTGAGGACCCTTGTTGTAGCACTTTGATTGTTTACCTGAATCACAAGTGCACATAAGATAAGGCATACTTTATAGAGTCTTAGGAAAATAAAATATACAATGCAAGCAGAAATATCAAAAGATATCAATGTAAACAACAGCATCCCACAATGGCTTTTTAAAAGGCATTAAAGAGAAATATTATCTCTAAATCCAAGGATTTATGGAATGGAAAGCAATTTGTTTTCTATATACTAACCAATCATTTGTGTGCCCCATTTAAGGAATATTAAATCTGTCTGCTAGGAAACAAAGTACAACACAGTGAGTAATTTAATACAATATCCCTTTTTAACCCTGAAGATTGACTTAGCTGGACTCAGTCTGATTGGGATGCTATGCATGTCTTATTTGTGTCTTACTTTCAGTGAAGACTGGGACAATATTCCCCATTTACCCATTCACAGGAAGCTAGTGTTTCTCTTATTGAAGCTATAAGATAATTCAACTTCTTCCGACTGGGCTGCAGACCGACCTAAGGTCCAGTGGTTTCCTGCTATTTCTTTCCATACATAAGTGATTCCTTCCTTTTTTCATACATAAGTAATTCACTACATATGATTTCTTCATTTTTTACAGTAATTTACCAACAGTTCTTGAAGATATGCATGAATTATAACTCAGTTGCTGAATACCACCCTACATTTGTCTTCTGTTGTTGACAAGAAGCAAGTCACACTCATGTGCAAGAGAACTTTAGAACATGATAAATAAACATCAGGACACAGGAATTAAAGGCCATCCTAAGATGTTCTGCCACATGGTTTGGTTGTGTACTGTTGAAAACTCTTCATTAAGAGCTGAGGTACCTGGAACTATAGTGTCTAACTTGCAGGAAGGAAGAAAAGCAGAAGCAGAGTTAGTAGCTGACATTTATATTATATACATATAATATATTACATATGCATGTTATACATATTAAATATGTAAAATGTATTTAATAAAAAATAAATATTTAGACAAAAAGGAAAATACAAAAGATTGTGCTCTATAGCGTTTATTCAAACTATCCCCATGATTAAAGCCTGAAAAAAAATACATATATATTTGTGTGTAAGAGTGAGGTTTCACATGTGACTGTATGCATAATAAAAAATGTTCACTTATATATTGGCAATGAGACCCTAAAAAGTATCATATACCTGATCATTACAAAGATTCTCCAAAAGCATCAAACATTAATCTACCTCTTTCCACTTATAGACAGCATACACATTCATAGTCAATCCTAATATACAAACCCTCTTCTGGGAATGACACAACTGTTAAATTTTAATCTTATAGCAGCAGTAGTTGCTTAAATTAGTCCTACACTGCATTATACCTGTTGAAAACTCATCACACACATTAGAAGGAGCTCCCATGCCCTGGGAAACTATTTGGCTGTTTATGAATCTTTGGGGAAGTGGAGTCATTGTAATTACATGTGTTGGGACTGATAAACCCACTATTATTGTTGTTTTTCTTTTTAAATAGAGAGAGCCAGAACATGGAGTTTGGTGGGTGATAAGGTAATGGTGATGTATGGAGAGCAGGGAAGTAGAAGAATATGATCAAAATATATTATGTAAAAATAAAAATAAATAAATAAAATATGCCTTTTAATTTCTCTTAAATTTTTCACTCTTTTACCAAAGCTCCTTTAATTATTTTAGGTTTGTAAAAGCCAAGGGCTTTAAAGCCAAGCGCTGCTGTCATAAACCTTGTACTTTCGGATGAGGGTACTTTACAGACCTGAGTAGTACAATTTCATTTTGCTCAACTCCCCACTTGACACCAGTAGCTCTTCCCAGGAGCCAGTGAGTTCTTAGCTCTTTCTTCTGAGAGTTGATGTGGGACTGTAGATTGCCCTTCTAATTCACTCCTGCAGCTTTCATGTAAATGTCAAGGACCACTTCACAGAGCTTTAGGAGACCTGGTGCAGACACCAGCAGAGATGGATTAGAAGTGTAAACTGAGCCCATGTCTTCTGCAGCAGTGACCCAGGCTAAGAAAAAATAAAGATGTCAAATATGCCCCTGCTGGATTATGGTATTTGTGACCATACCTTTCCATGGGACCAACACTTATAAGCCAAAACGTCTTTAAAGTAATTATTAATTCTTGTTCCTTACAAAAGGAAATAACTTTTGGCTGATTATTTTTCCATGCATAAGTTTTTTTTTTGAAATGATGATTGATGTAACTTTTAGAAAAAAGGTTCAGGCATAAATTATCATGCTAATAATTTATGTTTTATTTTTAAATAATCTTGTCCTCTTTGAGATCATCAAGGAGCTAACTCTGAGGTTAAGCTTGTCCCCAACCCATTTAAAGACATAAGCTTGTTTCAAAGTGTCCTCCAAGCACTCTTGTCTTAGAATGGAATGGACTCTTCTAATACAAAGACAGATGAAAGAGAACAGTAAGGCAGCATAAAAGTAAAAACAGTATGTATGCCTTTGAGAAATGCAGGCTATCTCTAGCAGATATTACCATTGTCTATTTCATGATATAAAACTGTGGTGAGAAAAGAAGCTATAATCTCAGCCATAAGAAATTTTAGCCATAGAGAGGAAGATTAATGAGAAACTTTATTAACTGACTTTGTTTGCTCTAGCTAATTACTGATAATAGTTTTATAAATCCACTTTGCTGCTGTTTGGTTTCTATCTATCTTTCTATCATCTATCTATCTATCATCTATCAACTATGTATATATGTGTGTGTGTATATGTGTGTACATATATATATAATTCTCTATCTATCTACCTATCTGTGGTGGCTAAAATATACTTGGCTCATGTGAAGTGTCCCTACTAGGAGGTGTAGCCTTGTTGGAACAGATGTGGCCTTGTTGGAGGAAGTGTGTCACTGTGTAGGTAGGGTTTAAGGGCTCCTATTGCTCAAGCTCTGCGCAGTGTGGAAGAAATAGCCCCCTGGCTGCCTGCAGAAGCCATACTCTCCTGGTTGCTTTCCAATCAAGATGTAGAACTTTTGACTCCTCCAGCACCATGTCTACCTGCAAGGTACCTTGTTCTCCCTCCTTCTCCCCCGCCCATTATGATAATGGAATGAACCTCTGAAGTTATTTGCCAATCTCAATTAAACGTTTTGCTTTATAAGAGTTGCCTTGGTCATGGTGTCTCTTCATAACAATAAAACCTTAACAAAGATACTATCATCTATCTATCCACCTATGTCTTTATCTACTACTTGCTTTTCGTCTATCTATGTATCTATTTAACTGCTATCTATTTGTTCTTTTACTTTGGTTTGTTGTATACTCAATAAACTCACTCATTTAAAAACCCAAATATAGCAATTGTAGAACATTCTCTGTAAATGTCTCTTTTATTTCCTGTAATTAAGGGATGAGATAAGAGCTGTATACAAGGTGTATGAATATACAGCTTGGGCTGTGCCCAGTATTTCATTCTCTCTTCTACCTATCCATATGCCTAGGCCTAGAAGCTTCAACTCTCCATACAATCCAATCTTCCAAACTGCCTGATTTAATCTGGTTTTCTTGGCTTCTGCCAAGATCATGATGTAATCGTCTGGCTTCTCATTCTCTGGCTCATTCTGTCTTCAGTTGTATCTATTTTGTTCTTTCTGCAACCTGTTTCTGTAAAACTGCCATACACATACACATTCTCTCCTGCTGCTTTTAAGTAGCCTCTCCTTTCAGTGCTGTTTTCATGTGAGTTGGGCATATTCTTCCTCTGAGTCTTTCTGTCAAATCTTCCTCTTTTCATTTTGTCTGCTCCTCAACTAGATGCCACTTTCAAGTATGACTGCTTCCTTCTTCAAGTGAATTTTACCTTCATTGTCAGGGATTAAAGGTGTCTACTAAGGGCATGTTGGTAACCCTGTCAGTTCATACTGTAATCCAGGGTGTGTCTGAATTCTGGCCACATGATGTAGATGGGGAAGGTCTTTGGATGTGATCCTTTGCCAGAGAAGTCATGTTACTGGATTAAAATTCTTCTACAGTTCTCTGGACTACATAATACTTCATTTATGAGAAAGTTTTTATTCAAAGGTATAAAAGGTTTAAAAAATTCAGAGTTATCCCAGCACCAAGCAATAAACATTAATAGGTGAAAATATCTTGGTTTTGCTTCCATTCTCAATAAGTCTTTTATCTGTATGTTGACTTGATTTCATTTCAAGGCCATTTGATTATCTATCATTCAATAAAATGGGGTAGAATACATAAAAGATAAACGTGAATAACTGATTTTAGACAGATCACTAATGAAGATTACCTGAGTTGTGGGGACAAGATCAAGAAAAATAAAGCAGCAAACTGGAGAAGCCGCCACTGTGACCAATCTTTGTCAGGGATCTGTTGTGTGACTTACAATCTTTGTCAGGGATCTGTTGTGTGACTTACAAT
>NW_022196893.1:1226437-1229031 GCF_008632895.1 Mastomys coucha
TTACAATCTTTGTCAGGGATCTGTTGTGTGACTTACAATCTTTGTCAGGGATCTGTTGTGTGACTTACCAATCTTTGTCAGGGATCTGTTGTTTTGTCTGCCTGTGCATATTTGCTATTATTTAAAATTTGCTCCAAACTCATAGGTAAGCATAAGCAATCATCAATATACATTTACTTGCTTGTCAGATTAAAAGTTTAACTATTTGACATCCTTATTAACATGTATTTTGTTGAGACTAACTTCATGGTGAGGAAGAAAGACATTGAAGTGAAGGGGATGGGATGGATTTAATCCAAACACAATACAAGTAGGAATGAGATTCTCAAACAATAAAAAAGTCACTTAAACATACAAAGAGATTTGTTCTTCTGCTGCTTCCTAAAGACAGTATCCCTCATCTGTCTATAATATCTGCAGTCTTATTTCTACATTTTTGCTTTGTTATTTTTAACTAAGATAATAAATATCAAAAACTAATTAAAAACATACTTTTCCATTGTCTTAGGATTTACATAAATGTTATTATGGCATATTCATACTTTTCCAAAGAATTTTTCTATTTAACCATCATTTAAGTTGTTTTAATAAAATAAATATTTCACATTCTTCTACTTTAGCAATATGTGCTTTCTACTTAGGCTTTAATGATATCAATTTATACATGTCCGTATTAAATAAAAAGGTGTGCCAGTTTTTGTATGTGTTTATTATAACTGTACTCTTGTCACTGTCCTTATATACAATTTCTGCTCCAGAAGAAAATTACCAGGCTATTGGACGCATCTACTTCAACATCAACAAATACTGTAGAATTGTACCACAAAGTGATTGTACCAACCACTGTGTTAATCAACTGGAAGACTGAGTTACCAATTTCTAAATTCTTATTAATATTTGGTACTTGAGGTTGATCCAGCCAGGAGTTAGTAAATTCTACATGCCAATATTTTTTGTAAGAAATCAATCAAATAAAATTTGAAAAAAAATTATGGTTTATGCATTTTAGTTCACAAACACAAATAATATAAATTAGATAGTAAAGTGTTAAGGAGAAAATAAGGCAGGATAAAATAATAGGAAGCAAAAGTATGATAGTAAGGATGTTCTTTTAGAAACAAAGGAATCTTACTAAAGAATCATACAAACAAAGTTGTGCTGACCTTAGCAGGACACAAGCATTCACAACTTGGTTACCTAGAAACTGCCATGTGCCCATAGGAAAGAACAAATTTTCTGGAAACCATTTGCATTGGTTATTTCAGAGGTAGAAAGATTGCTCATATATGAGGAAGTCAGAGCAATGGTGATAGAAAACCTGAAAGAATAACCAAGACATATGCTGAGTTCTTGGAGAACATTTTCATGATTTTTTGTTTACATTTGAGTGCCTAAAGCTCTTATGCAGGGGTACTGTCTTAGTCAGGGTTTCTATTCCTGCACAAACATCATGACCAAGAAGCAAGTTGGAGAGGAAAGGGTTTATTGAGCTTACACTTCCACACTGCTGTTGATCAGCAGAGGAAGTCAAGACTGGAATTCAAGCAGGTCAGGAAGCAGGAGCTGATGCAGAGGCTATGGAGAGATGTACCTTACTGGCTTGCTTCTCCTGGCTAGCTCAGCCTATGTTCTTATAGAACCCAAGACTTCCAGCCCAGGGATGGCACCACCCACAAGGGGCTCTACCCCCTTGATCACTATTTGAGAAAATGCCCCACAGCTGGATCTCATGGAGGCACTTCCCCAACTGAAGCTCCCTTCTCTGTGATAACTCCAGCCAGTGTCAAGTTGGCACACAAAACCAGTCAGTACAGGCACTAAACACAGTATTGTCTTATGCCATCCCACGATTGGAAGTTGCCTATGTGGGTCAAGAATCTTTAGCCCTGAAATAACATTGGAATTGTGGAGTTGATGGTGGTTGGGGGGGGTGAAGCACTGTTCTTAACATTGTTCCCAATATGATGCTTCCAAGAACTGCTTTGAACTGAAAATTCCAAAATTATTGTGGTTTGGCTTATTCCTTCACTCGACTCTTTCCAGTTATTTACCCATCAGCTAAACACAATCCTTTTGACAAAAATACAACAATTGTTCCCATTTAAAAAAAAATACTCATTGCAGTCAAAATACAATAGTTTTATGAAAATAAGAGTAGTAAAATGCCCATTGGAAAATGGCTCTATGCAACAAAGAAGGTATTAGACCAGTATAGTAGCAACATGGTGAAAAATGAGTGGATATTCAGTGGACAATTCAAAAACTGTCATCAATGAAGACACAAAAGGCAGGCCATGTATCGTCCAATGATGAAACATAAAGAAATGACTGAAAAGAGCAAACTGCTGACATATTGGCAGGTGTTTGTTTATTTTTGCTATATAACAAACAGGAAGAACAGTTGAGACAGAGACTTGGAAAGACTGTGGAAGTAAATAGAAAAGGAAGATGATTAATCAGTCCAAAAACTTTGGAATATTAGGATTAGTGACTTTATAGTGGCTTCTCATTTGCTGATATCTCACAAGGACAAAAAACTCAGGTGACAGCAGATGCTGGAGAGGTTGTGGAGAAAGAGGAACATTACTTCATTG
>NW_022196893.1:1229816-1268810 GCF_008632895.1 Mastomys coucha
TGTGCCCCAGTGTAGGGGAATGCCAGGGCCAATAAGTGGGAGAGGGTGGGGTGGCAGGCTTGGGGAGGCGGGGCAACAGGGGTTTGTTTTTGTTGTTTTTGTTTGTTTCTTTGTTTTTTGGAATGGAGAAATTTACATGTAAATAAAGAAATTATCTAATTAAAAAAAGAAAATATTCAATAAAAAATCAATAAAGTAAAAAAGAATTTTTGATTTAACAGAATTTATCAGTTTTGATTAAAAGAAGAATGAGGGAGCTAGAAAGATAAGTCCCTTGATAAAGTGCTATGTGACCAAAAAAATATATATATATCCTGAGTTTGGATGGTAAAATGTTAAGATTGGTGGCACCTACAGATAAATTCCAGCACTGGGGAGAAAAAGATAGAAGGATCACTGGGCTTCCTGGAGAGTCACTGTTGACAAATCACTAACTACTTGAAATTTCAAAATACAGGATGGATAGGAATTGCAGAGGATCCATGAGACTAGCACAAGCATATATACATATCTGTGCACACACACACACATACACACACACGAGAGAGACACACACACACATGCACATGAAACCATGCAGTGATAAATACAAATAATAATAAAATTATAATAAAAATAAGAATGAAGATGTGAAGCCAGATGGTGAATGTGGATGTGCCTATTTGGCTATTGTTTAGCTGGTCTTCAGTTTGGGTGTATGATCTTGGTTTACTGTGTTTTGCCTTCATACATGTTTCTCAGTGTTATTATTGCTTCTCTACTCTCAGTACTGTCTTTGTTAAAATGATGTGTAAGGGCAAAATCAAAAAGTATTAGAATGATAAAGGTAGAAAAATGCAAGGATGAAGAACAGAAATGAGAAATATACAACTTGTTGGCACACCAGCAGGCACTGAACAAGGAAGGAATAGGAAAGTCATCAGCCAATACTCAAAAGACCTGTGGTTGTTGAGGCCTCACAACAACTGTTCTTGAGCAAGGGTCATCATGTCACTAACCAATTCATCCCAATCATACAAAGCTACTGGACAAGGGAGAAACTCTCCAAGAGTAGGTTCTGGTGGATTTCAACAATTTTATACCCTTGTAGCTGCAGGAGCTTGCCTTTTTAGTTTGTTTTATTTATCCTGATGCAATTTGCCATTACATATTGACTGAAAAAAGATTCTAGAACTTGTGTTCCCCACATATTTACCTATATACTACCTAACAACACACACACATACACACACATACACGCACACACAGAGAGAGAGAGAGAATTTATTTTAATTATATGCATGTTTTGTCTGTGTGTATGTGTATATTTATATTATATCTAGTCATTGTCCTTGAAAGCCAGAATCCAGAATCCCATGGAATTGGAGCTATAGATGGTTGTGTGCCACCACATAGGCATGGGAATCAATTCCTATCTCCCTAGAAGAGCACCCAGTGCACCTAAGCACAGAACCATCTTTCTATGCCCCAATATTATATTTTTAAACTATCACACCCTTTTCAATAGATGTTCAGCATTGCTGTTTTTGTTGTTTTGTGAACTCACAATAAAACCTCTAGAAAGTACTACAGAGACAGAAACGTCTTCCTGTGTACCCATACTTATTGTCCAACCACCTCTAATTTAAAAGACTTAAACTTTGCCCAATAAATTGTATCCATCATGCTGCTGACATTTATTTAATTTTCTGTCTTTATGCCATCATCATGCTTTCCTGGTTATTCTGAGTGATGAATTTAAATATTTCAAAACTTGATCACTTCATAGGGACGATTCCATTATGAAGTAGTTTCTAATATGGTTGAACTCAATTATTCAATACTTTTGTTCTTTCTATCTTCCCACATTAAGTCTATAAACAATGGATTCATCTAAGATAGCCTGAGTCAGCTAGCAATATTTCCCAAAGAATGATGAACCTGTTGGGCCCAGCATAAAAGGGACAAAATTGTAGCAAAAGAAATATCAATGCTTTGGTGGGTGTTCTCATGTCAATGAAAGTTTAAAAAGGCTGTGATACAAATACAATGGAACTTCTCATGACTAGCAACCAAAGAGGGAAAGCCTGCAGCTAACTTCACCAGTAAGAGAGCCTCTGGGTTTATTTACATCCCACAAAAAAAAAAAAAAAAAAAAAAAAGATACTCATGGAGAGTTTAACAGTCAAAGCAGAATACTCTAGGATCTGGAGAACTGTCTCAGTGACATTTGCAGACAAGTCTGATGATCTAAGTTCAAGTCTCAGTATTCACATTGTGGAGGAAGGAATTCAATCTGCAAATATCCTTTGACCTGCACATATGCATATGTGAACAATCATTCACAGATGCACACACATGTGTATATACACAGAGAGAAACAGAGACAGCAAAAGAAAGATAATTTTAAAAAGAATGCTCTAGAAATATTTAATAGTGAATCCCGTTTTCTATGCCACTAATTCTGAGTTTTCTGATTTCTCTGACCCACTAAAACCCATCAAAAGCCATTCACAGCCACTAACAAATGGATGCTTCCTCATCCTTTCTTTTTCTTTGCTGTAAGAGCTGATTCTCCTGGTTCTGCTTTTCTACCAAGGAAAGAACTTCAGCTCCTTTCCAGTAGTCCTTGAACATTGCTAAGATGTTTTTGTTGTTTTGAGACCTCAAAATGAAGCCACTACAAAATATTACAGGGAGAGTAAGGTTTTTCTATGGACTATTAACCTTCAGTGCCACAAAGTCCTTCAGTTTAATTACCCAAATTTACTGGTGAAGAAATTCAGGCTTTGTGCTGGTTTAAGAACACAGTTCAGATCTAATTAATAATCGAAGAACTATCATATAGGAACTACATGTAGAATTATGCTGCACTGCATATGAAAGTTGTTTTATGATATAAGGGGTCTACATTTCCAGATTATAAAATTATTTTATATAAAAATGTCAACAAATAATTAATGTTTTCTAGTCAGGTCCATATCATGAAACAGTAAGCATCCCCTTTTACTTCACTTTGATTCCCTTGGAATGTTAGCTCTTGCACTTCATTTAATGGCAATTAGATTTTTCATAGGTTTGCATTAAATAATGTATTAATGAACAGCACATTATGAATGTTCTGTCATTATGATCTGCAATTAAAATGTCCCAGAGAGTCTTGTGCTAATGATAATGACTAAATTACTGACACCTTTATAATTGTTACGTATTTAAAATACTGGGGCCTGATATGGAAATTTCGTTTGGTCAATATTAACTTCAGCTGTCACAAAATGTTAAATGCTTCATGAATAAGCATTGTTCAGCTTATTTCAAAATATATTTCAAACACCTGTTTTCAAGTCAAAATAGAAACTTGTCTTCAAAAGAACTAGTCAAAGGTGTGAGCATATTAATTAAGAGCATATTCCACATTCATCAGTTATTTTGTAACTATAATCTGTGCAGTATTAACTATTGATTGCTAATACACAGTGGTTATTCTGGGATCTGAATTTAAAATTTGACTCTTCATTGGCCCTTAAAGTACTCCCATCTACTAACCTAACCTGTCAAAAGCTGTATATACCCTTAATAACAATATTAATATCTAAATTTTGGATACCACTATCTTTCATTTAGGAGTACTTTCATACCAGACCTCATAAACACATTAGTGAAGTAGAAGTATAGATCAATGTTTAGCATGCTTCCCATTAACAAGAACCAGCATTCAATCCCTGCACCAAATGAAGTGTAACATAGAACAGATAAATGGCATTTTGGTGTAGTTCAGTCATAGTATTTTAGCAACTTGGATATTGAGACATGGAATTATTAACCTCAAAAGCATAGAATACAATCTAGGGCATTGCATGGCAAAATGAAATTCTCACCAAATCAAAAAGAAAATCATGAGTCAAAGGCATGTAATGAAGAGAAGCATTCTGTGGTATGCCAGGATAAATTAATTAGCATTTAGAAACCTTTACTAATTGGTTCTGTGGTAGGAGATATGAACTTGAGATGGAAAGATCACGATCAACATACACCTTTTTACTGGAGTATTGAGAACATAAACATTCATAGTCATCACTGAACCTTCATGAAACCAAAACAATTCTGTGCAGGAAAGAACACTACCATCATGCCAGATTGATAAAAGCCTATAGAATGGGGGAAAATCTTTATCAGATATTCATCTAAATAAGGACATGTTTCTAGAATATACAAATATATTTTTATTGTTATTATTATTAATAAAAATAATAATTCCAATGGAAAAATTAGGCATGGAACTAAACAGTGCTCTCAAAAGATGAAATACATTTGGGAAACATTTTAAAAATGTTCAACATTATTAACCACCAGAGAAATACAAACACTTTGAACTTTTGTCATACACCAGTCACAATGGCCAAGATCAAAAGAACAAATGCTGGACCAGATGTAGGGAATGGAAAATACTTTTTAATGGTTTGTGGTATTTAAACTGGTGTAGCCTCTATGAAAATCAGTGTGGGAGTTCCAAAACAAAAACAAAAACAAAAACAAAAACAAAACCTAGACATGGGTCTAATACATGACTTAGCACTAATCTAATACATGAATATGTCACTACTGAGAATATGCTCCAAAGACTCTATATCCTCTTATAGTAATACTGGTTCATCCATGTTCATCACTTCTCTGTTCACAATAGGCAAGTTATAGAGACAGTACTGCACTGGCTTTGATGAACTCACAGCAGTTCTGAAGCATGCAAAAGACCTGTGCAAATTCAAACCAGAGAAAATCCCAGCATGGAAAAGGGAAGTGGACATGAAATGTCACTTCTAGCTGGGAAGCTATTTGTAATCAAGTGTTTCTGGTAAAAGGACAGTCATTCCCTCATTGTAGGTAAAGGTGTACCTACAGTTAGGTCAACTATTATATCTACCAGTAGAAAACCAGGCATCCAAGAATACCTAGGTAACACAAACAGCGTTTGACAGAGTTTATAAAATGATGAGGACCTAAATTTGGGGGAGGATGGAAAAGGTGATGATTATCATCAAGATACGTTACATTGCATAAAACTCTCAAAGAGACAATAATAAGAGACTAAGATTAACATGTAGAAGAGGCAGTTTGTAGACTGGGACCATAAGCCCTTCCCTACATGGTTTTCATTTAGCAGACCATACAGAAGGAAAGCCTATGCTATAGAAGAAAGAGGCAGGTGCAATGTAAATATGCTCTGTAATGTAAAAGTTCCTGGTCCTTATGGTTCAGCACTTTGGAGGCTCTTCCCTCAGCTAACTGGAGAACTTTTCCTTTCTAAGAAAACTGCCAGTATTTCAGCTTCTAGTCATGTGCTTACTGTTAGTCTTTGTTCAGGGATAGGTAACTTTGAATATGATGCATGATGAACTCAGCCCAACACTGAGAGTATCTTCACATTCTCTTTATTGTGTTCCCAGACACTGGCAAGAAGACTAATTGTTATTTTACTAAAGCTTGGCTTATTCACTGCGTATTTTCTTACTTCTCTTCTGTCATATATTTGTACACCAGCTTCCATTGTTTTTTGCTTTTGTTTATTTGTTTCTTACTTTTTTGTTTTATTTATTCACTTTACATCCTACTCACTGACTCTACTCCTGGCCCCTCCCAGATTCCTTCCCCTCTCCCCCTCCCTTCTCCTCTGAATGGATGGGGAAACCCTTGGGTCTTCCACTAACCTGGTACATCAAGTCTTGGTGAGTCAAGGTGCATCCTCACCCACTGAGGCCAGACAAGGCAGTCCAACAGGAAGAACATATCCCATGTACCAGCACCAACATTTGGGATAGTCTCCATTCTAGTTGTTCAGGACACACATGAAGACCAAGTTTTGCATCTGCTACATATGTGTAGGAAGGCCTAGGTCCAACCTGTATATGTTCTTTAGTTGGTGGTTCAGTCTTTGAGAACCCCAAGTGTCCAGGTTAGTTGACTCTTTTGGTATTCTTGTGGAGTTCCTATCCCCTAGAGGGACTACAATCCTTCCTCTTTTACTTCCTTAAGAGTTCCCAAGGTCCATTCATTGTTTGACTGTGGGTGTCTGCATCTATCTGAGTCTGCTGTAATGTGGAGTTTCTTGGAGAACACCCTGATAGACAACTGTCTGTAAGCATAAACGAGTATCATTAATATAGTGTTAGAGATTGGTGCTTGCCCACTGATGGGACACAGATTGGGCTTGCTTAGCCATTCTCTCCATCTTTGCTTCATCTCCCATCCCCATATTTCCTATAGACAGGATCAAATTTGGATGGAAACTTTTATGGGTGTGTTGGTGTCCCTATTGCTTCACTGGGTCTCCTGGCAGCTACAGAAGGGAACCTTTTCAGGTTCCATATCCCTAATGTTGTGAGTCATACTGCCATTGATTCTTGGGCATTGCCATAATCCCATGTCTCTGTCATGTCCTAGAGATGTCCCCAACCTCTCCAACCCTGGCAGTTACAGATTTCCATTCATTTTCATGGCCATCTGACTATCTCTCCTGTCTCTGCACACACCTGATCATAACCAACCCCTATCCCCGCAACCCATTCACCAACCAATCCCTTCTCCCACTCTGGCCCCTCCCACCATCTGTCTCTTATGACTATATTATTCCCCTTTCTAAGTGAGATTATAAGATTAACATCCTCACTTGTATCTTCCTTCATGTTTAGCTGAATTGGGTCTGTGGAGTATGGCATGGGTACCCAGTATTTTATGGCTAATATTCACTTATAAGTGAATAAATAACATGTATATCTTTTGGGTCTGGGCTACCATATACATAGGATGATATTCTCTAGTTCTATACATTTGCCTACAAAATGTGTGATGTCCTTGTTATGTATAGCTGAGTAGTATTCCACTGTGTAAATTAACCATATTATTTTTTATCCATTCATTAGTTGAGGAACATTTAGGTTGCTTTGATTCTCTAGCTATTACAAATAAAGCTTTTAAGAACATAGCTAAACAAATGTCTTTGTGAGATAGTGGAGCAACTTTTGGGTATATTCCCAGGACCAGTGTAGCTGGGTCTTGAGGTAGAAGTATTCCCATGAGAAAGCATGAAATTGATTTTCCAAGCTGGTTGTACACTTTTGTACTCTCCCCAGCAATGGATGAATTTTCCTATTGCTCCATATCTTCACCAGCATGTGCTATGACTTGAGTGTTTGATCTTAGCCATTCTGAGTGGTGTAAGATGGAATTTCAGTTGCATGGATTGGTACAGAAACAGACATGTTGACTAATGAAATTGAATTGAAGATCCTGAAATATATGTACACACCTATGTACACTTGGTATTTGACAAAGAAGTCAAAAGCATACAATGGGCAAATCAAAGCATCTTCATAAAATGTTGCTATTCTGACAGGATTCTAAATATAAAAAATTGAAAATAGTTCCATTTTTATCTCCCTGCATAAAGTTCAAGTCCAAGCAAATCAAGGACCTCAACATAAAACTGGATAGACTAAATCTCATAGAAGAGAAAGTGGGAAATAATCATTAACACATCGATACAGGAGACAAGTTCCTGAACAGAACACCAATGCCTCAGGCTCTAAGATCAGCAAGTGATAAATGGGACCCCACAAAACTGAAAAGCTTCTGTAAGGCAAAGAACTCTAGCAATAGAACAAAATGGCAGCCTACAGAATGGAAAACAATCTTCACCAACCCTAAGTCTGACAGAAGGCTAATATCTAAAATTTATAAAGAACTCAAGAAGTTAGGCAACCAAAATAACTCAATGTAAAGATGGAGTACAAATGAGCGGAACTAGAAAATATCATCCTGGGTGAGATAATCCAGTCACAAAAGAACACACATGGTATGTGCTCACTGATAAGTGGATATGAAGAAAAAGCTTGGAATATGCACAATACACAGATCATATGAAGCTCAAGAAGTTAGGAAGACCAAAGTGTGGGTGCTTCAATACTACTTAGAAGAAGAGGGAA
This sequence comes from Mastomys coucha, assembly GCF_008632895.1. Taxonomy (NCBI): domain Eukaryota; kingdom Metazoa; phylum Chordata; class Mammalia; order Rodentia; family Muridae; genus Mastomys; species Mastomys coucha. Next base: position 1,237,775 of record NW_022196893.1, read on the forward strand.
CAAAATAATCCAGAGAGATAAAGGGTGGGAGGAACTTTGAAGGAAGAGAGGAGGGGAGGAGAAAAATGTGGGGCAGGATCAAGTATGGGAGGAGATACGGGAGATGTACAGAATGTCAGGAATTTCAACAGAGGTCTGTAGACATGGGGGATTGAGAACTGGGGGTAGCCACCAGAAAGCTTCAGATGCCAGGAAAACAAGAGGCTCCCAGACCTCAACAAGGATGGCATTAGCTGAAATATCCCCCCCAAAAGGGGAAAGAGAACCCTTGTTCTCATGAAGATTTGATGCCCCAGTGTAAGGTGGTGAGGTAGGAATCTGTGGGGTGTGGGGAGGACAGGTTGTAGGGAGTACCCTCATAGAAACAGGGGAGAAAAAAGGATGAAATAGCTGGTTTGTAGAGGGTAAACCAGAAAGGGGAATAACATTTGAAATGTAAATAAAGAAAATAACCAATGAAATGTTTTTAAAAATGGAGTACAGAACTAAACAGAGAGTTCTCAACAGAGGACTCTCAAATGGCTGAGAAACACTTAAAGAAATGTTCAAAGCCCTTAGTCACCCAGCCTCTGTTGATAAACAAGCCTTATTTTGAACTAAAAGGGAATGACTTTCTCTCTCAAATTCCAGCCACTGCAGAAAATTACAGCTTGACCTCTGCTGTTTCTCTCAAATTCATAATAAAATTGTCCTTAATCTTTCTTCTGAGGCCATTTTCAAGTTCTTTTATTAATATTGAAGCAAAAACCTAAAAGAGAGCACCAAGTAACCAAAATCAATCTTAATTCTACCTGTGACAGTACTTACACTAACTCGGGGAGTGTAGTTGTTACTGGAGAAGGAACATGAATTTTGAAATACACTAGTTTTAAATCATGAAATACCCTAAGTGATCATGCAATGGATTTCTAAAATGATTTCATGAAACATTTGGTTCAGTAGACTTGTATTAAACAATGTTTTGCTATTGCAGCAAACACAGGAGACTATTAGCTTAAAAAAAGGTCTTTCTTAGCTGGATATAGTGGTTCATGTTTGTAATCCCACAGTTCAGAGGAAGACTGAATCAGGAGCATTCACTTTAAGTCTAGCTTTGCCTACATAGTGAATTCTAGCTGAGGGCTGCAGAGTGAAATTCTGTCTCAATAACAACAAAAATTAAACAATGCTGCACCAGAGAAAAAGAAGCAGCATGTAATAATGTAAGCATGTTGGAGAGGGATGATGCTTAACTTACTTCTTGATAGTTAGATGGATTGGGATAAGGAGAAACAAACAGATGGAGAGACAGACAGAGGGACAGAGGCCAACAGACAGGGACTGAAACAAAGAGACAGTGACATTGTGTCTGAGATTGAGACAGAGAAAAAGAGGCAGAGACAGAGACAAAAGAACATGGGGTTGGGAGGGGGAACTAAAGGCCAGAACCTCCTTTTTACAGATGTGTCCTCAGTGACTTGTTTATCCTGCATTAGACACTGTCTCCTGAGGATTTCTCTACCTCACAATAGCAGCACATGCTGGGAAACAAAAACTACACATGGTGTCCAAGGGTTGGTGCTGGCTAATGGCTTGAATCTTAATTAGGCTCTTAAAATATAACTATATTAGTGACCTCCTTTACCCCATCACAGAAAGCTGAAGCTTGGAACTATCTGAAGCAAATATCACAAGGTGGTTATTTTTGTTGTTTTTGTTTTACTTTGGTTTTTTTTTTTTTTTTGAAAGATGTGACTATGGAAGTTTTATTACCAAAGTGAGTTAGTGCCACTTCCACCAGCTTCTATTTTAGTATTTCTTGTTCAATGTCTAAATTGTGCCCACATTGCCAGAAAGGATAATTATATTTCTTTGTTGAAAGCAGGTATAAAATATAGAATATATTTAAAACCAGGGATTTTTTCTTAGATTTATTTTTAATTACATATAATTGAATGTATCTATATATGGGTTTGGACAGGTGAGTACAGGTACCACTGAGGACCTGAAATGGGTGTCAAATATCCTATATTTTCAGGTGAAAATATAGGTGACAGTGAACAAGTTCATGCACCACATATCTTTTAATATATGGCTTGAAAATATTACAAAGGTATAAAATGATGTGCAGAAACTGATATTTTTCACAATTAATGTAAAAGTAAAAACATCTTTATTTATATTATCTTACTTATCCTAAAATATAACCTGTACCTCATTAAATGTGTCTTAAATGATTGGACGCTGAGTAAGTCCATAACAGGTATATTTCTGCCATTTATCTGAGTGCTATCAAAGCACTGAATCAATAGTAACCATTTTATCCAGAGTATCACAGGGAGATGCACTCCAAGAAGACATTTGAGGAATGTTTGCTTCTGTTTGACTGACTGATTGATTAACTGATTGATTGATTGTTTTAATATGTTTTTACTCTGCATCTCAGGCTTTCCAGGAAGTTACTGTGCATCCCCTGGCGACCATGATCTCTGGTGATGCCCCTGTCTCAGCCTCCTCACTGTTGAGCCTACAACTGAACCCACAACATCTCTCTTGACCCCTTTAAGAGAGTTCTTAGAGTGTGTGATGCTCAATCTTAATTGTCAAATGGATTATGTTATTGCTGAGGAGATTAGTGAAGATAAGATTTAGAGGCATATGACTGGGTATGATTGTGATAATATTTGTAGAGATACTAAATTTGTGAGAACTTTGATTTGAGGTTATTAATGCCTTGATAGATTCTTGTGATGGAATTACTGTGAAGTGATGAGAAACAGGAGGTTAGATCTAGTTGGAGGAAGTCATTCAATACAGGTGTCTTCTTAGGTATATAGGTTTCCCTGGATTTTTTTGTAGGTCCCTTTCTGTGCCTTCTGGACACTCTGAAACAAAGTCATACTCTTTCCTCCATTATTGACTGATGTTCTGTAACTGTGAGTCAAAATAAATCACCAGCACCAACAACAACACCAACACTGTTGTTTCTCTCAGTTATTTGTTGCAGTGACAAAAAGTAACTAAAACAATGCATAGATATGAGGATATCTCTGATTTCCTTGGTTTCACAGTGGCATCTGGGTCTTTAGCACAAAATGAAATAGAAAATGGGAAATGGGCAAATGATAAGTAGACAAGAATCATGACTACATTAGAGGAAAGAGTGACCATCTTAAGATCCAAGATTAAAAGAGAAATAAATTTTACCTTTAATGCCTTTCTGAGAAATAAGGAAGCATTGAAAAGAAATTTTATCAGTCCAGATGGTGGAATGGCTTGAATTTACTCCAGCTAAATGTGGGAATGGTAAGGAGCTGTAAATGTGCTGACTAGAGTAGAAAGGATAAAGATTCATGTCCAATGTTCATCTGAGTTAACTAAGCTGGTGACCTAGGCAAAAGTGCACTGACTTAAACAATGGTATTTGTCATCCTGACACTGTGATGCACAATGAACTAATTTTATACAGCAAATATTTTATATACAATAACAAATACTTTTATATACAAGAACACTTTTATATATTCATAGATCAGACACAATCCTGATGTTTGAGAAATACTAACTTGTACAAACTTTATGACATTTTGAGAAGGACAGAGCTATTATTTTGTTGTTTTGATAAAAAAACATGGGCTTTATGAAGTTAGACATTAATTTAGATTCAGAGGCACTACATATATAAAATCACTATATGACTATTTGGAAAAGCTCCCTCCCAGAAATTTTGTATATATATATATGTATATATATATATATATATACATATATATATATACACATATATGTGTATATATATACATAGATAATATAATATACTACGTATGTGTATATGTATGTAGGTATGTATAGAACAGAAATCGACACTGGGTATCTTCCACTATGTCACTCTTGTCTTTTGAGGCAGTCTTGAATCCAGAATTAATCAGCTGTATAGAATGGTTGAGAAAGGACTAGGGATCTAAATCACTTCCTGAATGCCAGAGCCTTTGCTAGAATTGTAGATCTGCAATTATGTCCAACTTTTCCATGTGTGCTTAGGCCCTAGGTCAATATTCCCATACTGGTTTGGAAGATACTTTACCAATACATCTATTTTTCTAGCCCATAAACTTCACATAAAATAGTTCAATGAATAATTATTAGTAAAATTATAATCTGGTAATCATCTCTTACATTCCTTCTTTTACACAGGAGGTCTCAATCCAAGAAATAAGGCAAGTGCCTATGAAAAGTCAAATTTTAAGAATACACAATTTATTAAAATTACCACCATACTGATATTACAATTTCATTTAGTGATTTGTCTTTGAGGGTAAAGAATGCAGCAATAGATTGAATGTGACTAGTTTTTAATACCCTTGTTCATACTCATGTAGTGAAATCTGTCATCTGTCTGTCTGACTCCAGCTCGTGTTTATTACACCAGAACATAGGGGATGATTGGCAACTGTCTCTTTCATGCCTTTATTGCATGAATAGGTCTTGTTTGTTTTCTGTCTTTTTAAAGGTGATTCACTAAGCATTATGATAGACATCCTGATTAGAGTCTCTAACAGCAGCAAATTGACTTCAGAATAAGATCAAAACAATAGAGACCCATTTCTACTTTCTCTCCTGGGGACTCTCATGAGGAAATGCCCACAGAGCTATATTGAAAACACCTCCATTCAGCTGATAGTACATCTCTATTTCCTTCTGAGTGTGATTTATTTATTTTTTTGTGTATTAATGTAATACACACAAGTATGTATCTTCACCAGAGTACCTATGGGTGCACAATGCCTTTGCAGACCATAAGAGGGTATTGAATTGCCTAGAATTAGAGTTATAGACGTGTTTCTGTGTTCGTGCTTTAAACCAAACTCAAGTCCTCTGAGAGAGCAGTAAATGCTCTTAACCTCTGTGCCATGTCTCTAGATTCCAATGATCAGAACTTCTTATAATAGAAGATTCTATTTTTCCTGAGAAAATAATCTTGTAGATAAACAACATCCTTTCCTACTATTATTCTTCATTCTTCACTTCTCTCCTCATTTCCCATCATCTACATTTTATGATGATGTAACCATGCTAATGAACAAAGGTACCTAATTACTAAGATTCATCCCCTACAGGAAAGTAAAGCCTAGTAAAGCAGACAGCCATCAGCATGCCTGCATTCTGGAGTGCTTTGCTCCATCTTTTGTACCTTATTCTGCATTCTCCACATAGCAAATATTCCTCCTTGTGGCTGAGCTTATATTCCTTCCTTGTGTTGCAGCCACCTGCTGCTACATACCAATGGGTCTTTTGGAAGAGGAGAAGGGGCCTGTGGGAAATGAAGGGAATTGGAAGGTGAGAGGCATAAATAAAAAATAGAATTGAGATGTGGTTTCTGCTCACAGTCCAAAGTGGATTATCCAAACTGAGAAATCAAGCAGGCAAGTAAAACCCCGCCCTCTATCTGCCATCATCCCGTAGCCAAATTAGCATCTGGATGCTCATGCTCGTCTCAAATGCAGGTGAAACAATTCTGCAGGGCATAGCTCCTAGCAGAAACTTCTAGGCAGAGAAGTGGCAGGAACAAAAAGGGCTTTGTTTAAGTCAGGAAGCCTCATCCCAGGTGGGCTGGCTGTTTGCAGCAAGGCAAGGTCTGAGACAGCCAGCTCCTGGCTAGGGGAAGGTCACATTTCCTCCTTATTTATTTATTAAAAATTAGCTTGACTGAGGCATAAGATATATTTATGTACCATAGTCCTGTCTGGAAATTATGGTGGCTTGTCGGCCCTGTGTGTCTTAGGTGTGGATCTACTGGTCTTTCCCTTGCCCATCTTGGAAATCACGTGTAACTAGTTTGTCTGTATTTGCACAAACTGTCTCTCTTAGTGTTTATTATTAATAAACAAGGCCTCTGGACATATGTCTTAGGTTGGTGAAAGCCATAGATCTATTAATTCATCCTTGACTGTAGGCTTTCACAGCACAGCTTTTCCCATACAGACCAAAGACATGACATGCCTATAATGCCTTTTCTTTATCACTATGAATAACTGCCACATAGAGACTCTTTGAAGTCTAGCCCACGCACAGCCTGTGTGTCTGTAATGAACCTGTTTGGGATAAAAGCTCAAAAATTTAAAAGCTGAAAGCTGTACATTATCTATGGGGATGTCTCAGACACTCAACTTAGTTGTAAATTAGCAACAGTGAGACCCAAGATTTGACTTCTAGGTGTAGGCACTCAATTTAGTTGCAAATTAGCAATGCTCAGACCCAAAGTCTGACCTCCAGGTGTTGGGGGAGGTGGAGGGAGCACTCTGAGAGAACAAAGGAACTTTTGGCTCTCAGGAAAGTATTGGATGCTATTTTGTTGGCTAAAAAGGAAAAAAAAAAATCAGCCATAATTTTAGTTGGAAGCATGTTAACTGAAAAGACTTTGGACTTGTATATACTTGAAGAACCAATGTTTTAGGCAGTCATTGTGTTCTGACACAAACAGAGCCTCTTCCCCAAATTAAGACTGGGTCAGGACCATACCACGTGTTAGTAAGTGGATCTTGCCATTTTATCATAGCATAAGAACTGGGAATGTGTGGATGCCAATGGCAATCTGAGACAGACTGACATTTAGTATCAGACTGCAAAAAAAGATTTTTAAAACAAGCAAAAAGTGAGATATGCCATTGGAGGGTATGATTCCCCCTCCTTTAATTGTTAAAAATCAAATTTTCAAAGTGCGAAGTACACATTGAGTAATTTATTGTCTCTGAGAATTATAAATTATCCCAGTAATATGAGTAACATTAAATTGTTGACAAAACATTTTAAATGTTTGACTGTAATAGTCAGTTCCATAATCTGTTTTAATCTGATTAGGAACATCAAGTCTAGGAATATAATGTAGGCAATAACCAATTACATTTTTTGTTGCTTTTCATGTTAAGGTAATTACAACTTGAAAGCCTGAGAAGGAATTAATAGTCACATGCATATATTTTACTTTTAATTTTTAAATCAGAATTATAATTTAAAAATGCCAAATTATCATAAGCAATTGTAAGCTCTGATATATGCATTTACTCATATATCAATATACAAATTAAGGCTTAATTTTAGCCCCTGATAAATAGTGACTACAGCAAATAGTTCAATTGTTTGTACTGAAGTAGGGGGAAATCATGAAATTAAACATGGGATTTAAATATAATTTTCTCCCATAAAAGTATATACTATTATGGGATGCATACATAAATGTATAAGAAATATAATAGCATGCATTTAAGCAAATCTTAACAATTTGTCTATTGGATAAATATCAATTTTGCATAAAAATCTTTACTATGTAATAGGCCAAATATCAATTAATATTTTGTAATAACCAATTTAATTGTTGTTTGAACAAGAAATAGACATTAGATTTTTTTTTTTTTTTTGGTTTTTTGAGACAGGGTTTCTCTGTATAGTACTGGCTGTTCTGGAACTCACTAAGTAGACCAGGATGGCCTCAAACTAAGAAATCCACCAGCCTCTGTCCACCAAGTGCTTGGATTAAAGGTGTGTGCCACCACCACCTGGCTATCTCATGAGATTTTTAAGAGATGTTTTCTAAAATATTTTTATGATTTTATTATGTATTTTTATTAATATCACCATAACTTCATAATAGGATGTTAAAACTTTTCTTTGAATATGAGAAAAGATGAATTTATATTAATGTGCTCTTTGGCCAAAGAGTTGCTGTGGCCATATTTAAAAACCTAAACATTTGATTATAGTTGATAGCAATTGTTTATAGAAGCTTTCTTTACTTTCTGCAAAAAGCTCTGAGTCTCTCAAGGCCTAAGTCTTGTGGTGAGCTTAAGTAAGTCTTAGTCAAAAATAATTTGAAATAAGCAACTCATCTTTTCTTACTTAATATAATTTTTTGATATAATTTTTGTTTTAGAGCAACCAGTACTCATATTTAAAGCTCATGGTATAAGAGCAAAGGTCTTATTATAGGGATTAGATAATAAATAATGTACATGGAAAAACTCAAAGTCCTAGCCTCTTGTACTGAAGCAGGGACAAAAAAAAATTATATATAATGTAAGGCTATCAGTCATTTTTAAAGGCAAAATTTTCTAATGAGTATAAACTAGAAGCAAAATATTTAAAATTACTAGGATGTAGAGGGAGAAACAAACTTTTAAATACACAATAACTTTATATGAAGTAGGCAGGCCAGATTGCAATGTTTCTACAAATTCTATGGCTTCATTGACCTGTTATAAATTTTAAATTTAAATTGTATTTTCAACAGCACCTGGACAGAACTGTGATAATGTTGTTTTGTCTTAAAAACAATTTTTTAGCTGATAGGAGACACAAAGTCATGAAGACCTATTTATGTAGGGTTTGTATAACAAAGGAAATGTCTCACTGGCCTTCTCTGTGTTTTTGTATTATCTCAAATGTAAATATTTTTGTATCTGACCATATCACCTGAGTCACCCCTTAAAGATTACACTTTTAAATTTTTTTGAAATATTAACCATAACTTTTGGAGAGTAAAATTCAATTTCAAAGAATCTGTCCTCTTTAAAATCAATATCAAAAACACTATATCTACCGCCTGGTAAATGGCCTGTAACTTAAACCGTGGCTGCTAGATGGTGTCAAGTGGCTCTCAAACTTTAGCTGGAGTCTGTTGAGATTTTGGCCATTTTGCCTGACTCATGCTACATGTTTTTAAGCTTCGTTACCAGTTTTTAAGCTAACTTTTTGTTAACAGTGTTACGATTTTTTATCATACTCAATAACTTATAAGCCAATAATCATGTAGAATGTATTTATACCTTTAAGACTAGTTAGAAACCAAATGCAGCAGCTACACAAATCTTATAAATTTAGATCAATCTAAGAATTTACAGATTTCTCTAGGAAATGGTAATTATCAGCTTATTTCTTTTAGAACTTAAGTTGTTGACTCTTTTTAAAAAGCAGATTTTCCAGTGGGGAAACTTGACTTAGACTTTGCTATGTACACTGAGATGGAATCAAGAGCTAGACAGTCAGTAGATGAGGTTTCAAACACCTTTTATGTTTAACATTAAACATAGAACCACAATCATTTATACCACAAGACGAAGATAGACACAAATTGAGATGCAGACACATCAGTGTACAGATGACAGACAAGTCAGAGAATGTAGAGACTAAGTACTTTTCTTGTATAGGGCAGAGAGAAAGTAAAGCATCTCTTGGTTTCTCTGTTTCTCTAGAGCAACCTCGAAATCTATATTTTGTTTTATTTTTGTATTTTACTACTTTCATCTTATTTTTTATTTTATTTAGGTCTTATTTTTCACACCTAACTGTAGTTCTTTGACTATGGACAATTGTCTATTTGAAGTTTTTGATTTTAATTGTTGTTGTCAAACTTTAAATGAGATCAACACCGGGCTAGTGTAGTATCATTTTAGCTGATATTTTTAACACTTTGTAAGTTGTTTACTTGTGCAGGATACCATCTTTTTTGTTGTTGTTTTCTGAGGAGATCCATCTAGTCAGCACTGTCTTTTTTTTTAACCCCCTGGTTTTTAGGCTCCACATTGGGGGCCAACTGTTGCAGCCACCTGCAGCTACATATGAACAGGTCTTTTGGAAAAGGGGAAAGGGTCTGCAGGAAATTAAGGGAATCGGACAGAGAGATAAATAAATAAAAAATGGGACCAAGTCATGGTTTGTGTTCACAGTCCAAAGTGTATTCTCCAAACTGAGAAATCAAGCAGACAGGCAAAACCCTGCCCTCTATCTGCCAGCATCCTGTGGCCAAATTAGCATCTGGATGCTCGGTCTCAAAAGCAGGCAAAACAATTCCAAAAGGAGTAGCTGTTAGCAGAGGCAAAAATGTGACAAGAACAAAAAGGGCTTTGCTTAAGTCAAGAAGCCTTGCCCCAGGTGGGCCAATTGTTTGTGACAAGACAAGGTCTGAGACAGCCAGCTCCTGGCTGGAAAAAGATCACACCTTGTTTCTCCTTCACACATGCAGTCCTATTCCAACATTTCCACATTACTTTCTTGCCCAGTGTCAGATAGGATGGATAGTACTTGGTAAAAGACTTATGCAGGTTAGAGCACTACTATATAGTTCACTAAATTTGGGAAGATTTTATGCTACACCTTTTCCCAGTATTGTGTGCTTGTTCATTTTGATGTTGCCAAAAGGAATGAAATCATTTATAAAGTTGAATGTGTCCACAAAATAGTTTTTGAAGATTCTTCTCTTTGTCTTTTGGTATCAAAGTACCATGAGAGAAAAACATAGGCCATACTCTATGAGTTCAAAGAATCACTTCTCTGGAAATATTTATTTTCAATAGATTTTCTATGTATATTTGACCTGATGTTTATGTTACCATGGTGAAAAAGACAATGCCCCATACAATGTGTTCTTTTCAGAGAAACACTCTGGATTGTTTCAGATGAAGAGGCCTCACAATTGGATTACTAGATGGTCAAAGATGAAGGATACTTGAGATACTTATCATTACAACCCATTCTAGAATTGGGATGATGAGATTCTAAATAATATAGATTCTGCTGACATTTAGACTCCTTACAATAGGCATAAAATGGGTTAACAATGAGGAAGTCAAAAACACAGAGAACATCTAAGGACTTACTGTCTGGACTTCAGTTTTGATAATATGACTGTGTTGTCCAATTGAAATGACATCTTAGCCTTTGCTCACCTGTTCATTGTGACAGATCTATGTACAAGTGTTCAGAATTGGATCATTTGAACCAATTCCCATCTGTAACACTAATTCTAATTACATCTACAAATTTCCCTAAGTATTACTCCAACATCACTTTTCCTTCTTTGAGGTCAGAAAGTCAAAATGAATGTACTGGCTGGTTTGACATCAACTTCTCATAGCTAGAGTCATCAGACAAGAGAGCTTCAAAAAAGATGTCTCCATAAAATCAGGTTGTATATAAGCCTACAGGTCATGTTCTTAATTAGTGACTGATGAGGGAGGGCCCAGCTTGTTATGGTAGTGTTGACCCTAGCCTGATGATCGTGTGTTCTACACACAATCAGGCTGAGAAAGCCATGTGGAGCAAACCAGTAAGAAGCACTGCTCTATGGCCTCTGCTTCAGCTCCTGCGTCCAAGTTCCTGGACTGATTGATTCCCTGTCCTGACTTCCTTTGGTGATGAACAGTGATGTGGAAGTAAAAGGTGGATAAATCTAAATTTCTTTGGTCATGGTGTCTCATCATAGCAAGATAAAACCTTAGTAAGTTAGTGAGTATAGATCTGAGAGTTGTCTGAGCCCTGCCTTGAGTATCAAACACAAACACACACACACACCACACACGCACATACACATACACATACACACACACATACACACACACACACACACACACACACACACACACACACACACACACACACACACACACACACACACACACACACACACACACACACACACACACACACATATATATATATATATATATATATATATATACAGTCATAAACAGAAGAAAAAAATATACTGAAACCTTTATAATTGATGAAATTCCATGGAGAAGAGTAAGTATAGTTAATAGCCTCACTTCAGCAGGGAGTAGTACAGAAGATAAGAAATGATCCAATTTAGTTACTTTAAAACAAGCAAATGTAATATTTGAGGAAGGAGCCTAAATTCTTCTAACATATTCTGAAGTATGCCTTGTGTGCTGGATAGTTTTTTATCAGCTTGACACAAGTTAAGGTCATCTTAGAGGAGAGAACCTCAATTCTGAAAAATGCTTCCTTAAGATTGGGCTGTAGGCAAGCCTGTAAGGCATTTTCTTAATTGGTGATGGAAAAGTGCTATTATGTGTCATACAACTGTGCTGTTGGCCTTAAGTTTTAGAGAAAAGCAAGATAAGCAAGTGGTAAGGAGCAAGTCAGAAAGCAGCACCTTCCTTGCTCTCGGCATCAGATCCTGCCTCAGGTTTCTGCTCTGCTTGAGTTCCTTCCTGTCTTAACTTTCTTGAATGTTAGAAAACAATGTGCAAGTGTAAGTCAAATAAACCCTTCCCTCTCCTAGTTGATTTTGTTCATAGCCATAATGTTTCATTAGATCAATAATAACTCTAAATATGATTGCCTGTTTATATTTTCCCATGAAAATATATTTCTGCTACTGTTTTAGTATCCTTTTTACTATGACTAAAATTATGTTTCATATTTTTTGAATCCAAGGAAATTTGCTCCAACTGGGAAATAAATTGTATATTAATATATACTTAGAGATGGTTCTGCCTCTTAAGAATGTACCTTTTCATCACTTCTGCACATAAACATAAGAATGAGTTAATTAACCATGGCCTTAGTCATGGCTATGAATGACAGCTACAGTAGGTATAGGAAGGTCACTGGATCCTTGACCCAAAGAAATAAAAAATTCACTACTCCAAAGTGTACCTAAAGACTAAGGCAAGCACAGAGCTCTAATCCCAGTTCTCTGAGTTATATTTTTTCCAGTACACTATGGAGCCCAAAACACCTCTCTGTTCAAACTGTGTTACCTCCTTGTGACTTTATCCATTCACTTTAGAAGGAATCATACAGAGTAAATAATGAGATCCCCACCATTTGAGAGAGATAAGTCCTTATGCAATCAGATCAAGCAGATGTCTACAAAGTTCACATTTTAAAAGCCTACTTGGTTCCTTAAAAGTCATCTCTGGAAGACGAATTAATCCTCTTATGTTCTCTGAGCTGTCAGAGTGTTTTAAGTATCATTATCTTCCTGAATAAAACAGTACTATGGTGAAGAGCCTAGTTTATTACAGTCCTAAAACTTACCACATGTTCAGCTTGCCGACAGTTTCAAATTTTTTATATGGTATTTAAATATGTGGATTTGTATCAGAATCTTAATGGGTGGGTAAAATTTAAACACAAAAACAATAAGGTCATTTTCCCAAGCCACATAATTACAATGTAAGATTCTAGTTCTCAAGCCAGGTCACCTGAACCAAAACCAGTATTTAGTAATCAGTAAAAATAATCCTGATACAGAAGAGACAAAGATAGTCATATCTTTGTCAATGTGGATGTTACTAATAAGCTTTATTTGTGGTTTCATTTTTCAAAACTGTTTAAGTCTCTTTGTGCACATTTGTAGATACACAATAATATAGAACAGTCTTATAAGATGTGGGCACAAGTTCTTCAATGTTTACTGTTTTGAAAGTTTTGTTTATGTACTTTATTCTTTTCCATGTGCCACAAGGATTCTTGTGTTTAAATTCTAGCCCTAACACCTCAGAGTAGAAAATGTCATTTAGAATATTTGTAAGACAAGCTTTGTCTAAAAATATTTCTATTTTATATGTATGAATGTTATGGCTGCATGTGCACTGTACATATTTGGTGCTTATGTAGGGCAAGGGAGGGCTTCAGATCCTGAACATGTAATTAGGGGCCATTTAAAGCCTCTATGAGGGCTCTATGACTTATGAGTTGGGGGCGGGAAACTCCTTCTTCCTTGCTGTTGTCTTTATGAAGAAACCACCAATGTATTTCCAATTTGCCTTGATTTATGACTTTCTTTGTTTAGCAAAACTACAACTTCATGAAGCTGTTTTCACATTAGAAAATGAAATCTGGGTAACCTACATCTATATGTTTTGGGCTATGGTCACTCAAAAGGGCTCTAGAATAAAATATCTCTTATTTCCTTTAAAGTGAGATCTATTTTTTCATCAACATATCTATGTGGTGAGAATAGATTGGGCTACAGGACTATAGTCTCTCTGAAAGTAGTTATAGTTTTTTCTTCATGCTGTTGTGCATATTGACCATTGAATTACCTAGTTCTTAATAGGCAGTGAATATTAATTTATAAAAAATGAAATAAATTAAGCAAATATACAGTTTTGTGCCAGCCATGATCCTGACTGCTGTGACATAATGAAGGAGCTGCTGCCTGATGGTAAAATGTGTCAGTTTGTAGCATATGGCACCAAATTCCATTTCATTCACTCACTGAATAAATTTGGTAATCTTTCTATACTTTGTCTTAATCACACAGAAATGATATTGAGATTTTTTAAAAAAAATATTTATATAGTAGTTTTGATTGTCCAACTGCTGTGGACTGTTAAAGATTTATTTCTGTATAGTTGAATATTACTTAGAATTTTTTTTATTTTATTCTATGAATGTTTTGCTAGCATGTGTCTGCCTAATATCCCTGGAGGTAAGAAAAGGAGTTATCAGAGGTTGTAAACAATTTAATGGTTGCTGGAAATTGAACCCAAGTCCTCTGTAAGAACAGGTACTCTTTTTTGTTTATTTGTTTTAATTATTTTATTTTGGGGAGATGAATGAGGGCAGAACAGGTGCTCATAACTATTTTGACATCAGTTTAGTTCCTCATTCAGGAATCCTGATGATCTTGATGAACTTCCTTTATGATCCCTTTTCTGAAAATTTCTCTACCAAAACAAACAAACAAACAAACAAAAAACAAAGAAAGAAACAACAAAAATACAGGATTACAAACATGTAAAGGCAATAATGGTTATAATGGTTTAACACCATCATTATGCCTCCACCAACAACAAGAGTTTATTAAAAGTTGGGGTACCTGCAACTATCCTTTAGTATTTATATCCTGTGGGCTCAATTCCTTTTTATTTAATTTATTGCTATTTTTCCATATTCAAATTACTTCCCACTAACTTCTCCTCTCCAAGTCACTGGGTCCCTCAATCCTTCCCAACTTCCTCCTCTTCTTCTCCTCTGAGTATGTGTGCATCCCCTTGGGTATTTCCCTCCACTCTGGCACTTCAAGTCCCTGCCAGACTAGGTGTTTCCTCTCCCAGTGAGTCCTGACAAGGCAGCCCAGCTAGTAAAACCAATCCCACATTCAGGTAACAGATTTTGTGACAGATTTTTGGCTCCAGTTGTTTGGGACCTACATGAAGGTCAAGCTGCACATCTGCTACATATGAGGCAGAGAGGGTAGTCATCAGAGGCAGATGGAGGGAGAGAACTTGGTGAGGAGGGAAACTGGGAGGGGAATGGGGAGAAGAATGTGAGATTCGGGATCAAGCGGGGGGAAATAGCAGGAGAGATACTTAGATGCCATTAGAATGAATGGAAATCTGCAACTGACAGTGGTGGAGAGGTTTAGGATATCTCCAAGATGAGATAGAGATCTGAGATAAGGGTTGTGTCCAAGAATTAATGAGTGTAACCTGAGCTATTACCCACTACATTGAGGATATGGAACCTGAAATGGCCACCTGCTGTGTAGCCAGACAGGAACCCCAGTGGAGTGAATAATAAAGACACCAGATACTCACAAAAATTTCAACCCAAAATGTATCCTGTCTACAAATAAATCCAGAGACAGGAGGAGGAGCAGAGACTGAGGAAATGGCCATCCAATATGTAGCCTAACTTGATCCCATCCCATGGACAAGCACCAATCCCTAACACTACTAATGATTCTCTGTTATACTTGCAGATAGGAGTATGTTGTCCTCTGAGAGACTCTATCCAGCAGCTGACTCAGGCAGATACACACACCCACAGCCAAACTGGATGGAGCTTTCTTGACTCTTATGGAAGAATAGGAGGAAGGAGTGTGGAGTCCTGAAGGAGATAGAAACTCCACAGGAAGATTAATAGGGTCAACTAACCTGAATCCTTTGGAGCTCTTTAGAGTCTGAACCACCAACCAAAGACATATACAGGCTGTACCTAGCTTCCCTTCTTCCTGTGTAATAGATGTGCAGTTTGACCTTCATGTGGGCTCAATTCTTTAAACATTTCATTTCATTCAATTCTTCTCCAAATCCTACTACGTATGACTAGTTCATCCCCATTCTTCCTGAAGTCTCAGATCAGTTATTCCTTCATGGAATGCTTCCTGGGACTCTTGACTTGATCATGTTTGCATATCAAATCTATAAACAGTTGTATTAGCCAGACAGTGGTGGCACACATCTTTAATCCCAGTACTTGGGAGGCAAAGGCAGGTAGATTTCTGAGTTTGAGGCCAGCCTGGACTACAGAGTGACTTCCAGGGCAGCCAGGGCTACACAGAGAAACCCTGTCTCAAACAAACAAACAAAACAAACAAAAAAGCAGTTGTATTATTATTAACATATATAAAAGTTTCCCACAGTATACAAAGTTATGCTTTATGTTTTCGTTCTAGTAGAAATGGGATTTTGTGTTTTAAAAAGCATATAGCAGTTATATATATTTTTTTCTAAATTATATTTTTTTTCCTAAATTACTTGAGGTGAATTATCTAAGAAACTTTGGTCAATCAAATATAAAAATCCTACTGTGGTAGCATAAGTGGCCATATAGGAACATAACTAGCAAAAAGAACATGGACAGGAACCATGTTATTTACTGTTTCCCATTAAGAAAAAAAACAGTGTATCTATCCAGTATCATGCTGTGGTCTCAAAGCATCATAACAAGCCCTCAATATCTTACTTCTAAGAGTCTTTGCCTATGTGCATCTGTGTGTGTCTTTAACACACCCTATAATAAACTCATTTGGCCTGGATATAACTGTGTGTGAGTCTACCAGATCTTATAGGGAACTCGTGTGGCCTGATTGTATCTGTACCCACAAGATCCTCCCTCTGTCACACTTGTTCTCTAAGTTCCTGTGCTTATCTAATACTAACTCTACCTCATTTGGCTTGAGTGTCCCTGTGTCTACCATGTCCTGTGTGTGACATGATCTTTGAGTGAGTCCTTCAGATCCTACTCATATTGCCCTTGTGCCTCCTCTATTCATTCAGACATGGCCTTGAAGGTTCCTGCTTAGTCCAGTACCAGTAAGAGTCTTCTAACTTTGTAACACTGCCAAAACAGACAACAGTATTTGGACTCAGTCAGAGTTTGAATGTCCAATGTCAAGAACATGTGTTGTGCTGGTTGTATAGACATACTTTTCAGGTGAGCAGAAATGATGCAATATCATCTCATCTCTGTATTCCAATATAGAACCAGATGTATGCCTGTCCATCTTCTCCAGTACATCTTTTTCAACCACACCTTCCTAGATCCATTCATCACCTTCATATACTACCACCATTTATTGCCTATCATATGTGTTCCAAATCCCTTGTGGTATAATAACTCTTTTACCAGTATAAGTATATTTGTAGTCTTCAATAGGTTTCTTCTTATGCCAGGAATAGAAAACTGGCATCATCTCCAAATTCTTAGCCATATAGATGATTATTCTCTACAGTGAATATTAGAGTAACCTAACTACACAGAATGTAATTTATATCACATGTCATGCATTAACTGCAAAGTTGTGTGGGGGTATTAAGAACCCCACTTCATTAATCTCAGCAATAAAGATAATAGCCTCTGTGGATATCTAACTTCAGCAAACTAACTAAATGCACTGTCATTTTGGTAATAAACTGTTTGACTTGAAGCACGCATCCATACGGGAGGAAAGATTCTCTTAATATACTCATTTTGGTTCCATCATTGTGCTGTCCCATTAAGGTACCTAAATCATTTCACTATTGATTTACACAGGCATGCATAAACATTTTTGACAAATTTTTAATGATGGGAAAATATTCACCCTCTAATATTAATTGAAAATGGGAAGACATAAAATATGTACTGAGAGCTTGTTCCTGTATAATATAAAATTACAAATTACAGACTAACAGGGAAGTCATTAAATATTAACAGAGTCTGACTTTGTGTGATTTTAAATATGATATTTAAATATTTTTACATTCATTAGTGTTATTTTTTTAATCCATATAATAAATGCCTATTACATTTGTAGTTAGAGGAATCAGGTTATGTTATATAGACTGAAGATATGGATGTAAGCACATATTATAAATTATCAGTGTAATTTAATATTTTATATGAAAATCATCAACATACTCATTTATTACTTATAATCACTTTAATTTATTTTTTAAATAGAAGGAGTGTTGATTTATTAAGGAAAGATCCAGAGAGCAACAGAGATTCTCAAGGAGAAATACTTGAAGCTTCTTAAGAGTATTTTTTTGTGTATCTCAACCAGGGCAGAGTGTAATCTACATGTAAAACCAACTGTAAATCCTCAAGGATTTATGTTTAGATTATGGCACAAGAAATCTCCTTGATCTATAAGTTGTGGCAAATAAAATGTGGTAGCAGTCTCCCACTAATAATTGGAATCAGAGGAATCTTCTGAAATCTATGATGATTAAAATAAAATAGGTTTGAGAAGGCAGAGGCACCACCTGGGTATGAACCTAGCTGGGCACATAAAGTCACTGCAGAACTAAGTGCATTCCTCTCCCACCATGGAGGGTGGGCTGTGTAAGGGAGGGGGCCTGTGATTGGGATGTAAAATGAATAAATAAGTTAACTAATGAAAATAAAGCAGGTTTTGTCCATGCAATGGAAATTAGGCTGCATGTAAATTTATGTGTACATGCTTATATCTGCATATGAATGTGCCATGGTGGTAGGGACTATATTAGATCCCATGTCACAAACTCATGTTGATTTGACTTTGAGATTTCTGTATGTAGAAAACATCAAGTAAAACTGTCATAAAGTGCACAAGAGTTCAGAATAGACATGGAGGAGTACTGGATACATATTCTTGGAAAGTATCTCTGAGATTTAACTGATAAATATAACTTGGTTAATTACAGCACACATGTATATGTAATTATTGTATGCATAATTGTGTCTTATATACAATGGTTATACAGACACAGAAATTAGTCTGAGTCTAACAAAGTTCAATTTATTATTTATCTTTAACTTTATTCATTTATTTAAAAAATGTCAAGAAAACATTGATCTGACTCAAGTTTGGCTTAAATATTGTAAACAAATCATAGAAACAATTTTTTATTATTTTAGAATTATAAGTTAATGGTTTTTATTATTTTAGAATTATAAAGACACTTTTATTATGCTTACTTATTTAGTTTCTTGAGCAGGGTGGGGATTTATTTTTAAGTAGTAGTCTCTCTGTAACCCAAGCTGATGTCAAATTTCAAATTCTCCCATTTTATCCTCCTCCATGCTGGGATTGAGCATGTGCCAAATTTCCCAGCTTGATCATTTCCTTTATTTTCTTTATCCCATTTAGTCTATAAAACATTTTATTTCTGTTTAACAATATTGTAAGTCAACTATAATATATGTCTTCTTTAAGGCATCTTTAGATTGAATACAATTTAGCATGTTATAAATCAGCTTATTCTGTTTGCTTCCAATAAAAATTTGTGTTAATTGTCATTCTTTCTCTATGGGCAAGGCTCTAAAATATGAGCTCATTTATTCACATACGTATCTCTGTTGTTACTACTCTGATTTACCCAAAGGAGAAAACTTGGGAATCCTTTATTAGAAACAAAGGTCTCAGAGTAAAAGACTATTTGAAAAGGATGTAATTTTTTTTTACAGGAAAGCTTATTCTTAGTTGAGTCTTTAAGACTCAATGAAATATCAAAGTACAGTCAGATAAAAAATAGAGCTACAAATATGCACTGTGTCTACCCCATCATGATGGCAGCAAAACACTGCACTTTCTCAGGGTCTGTAAGACTCCCTGACCAAATGCCATGCATTGTTTTAATTGAGCAACAGACTTGTGCCATCTCACAGATCTAAAGATGGGGAGGCTAAGTCTAAGGGCTGATCAAGCTTAGTTCCGGTGAGATTCTTTGCTTCTGTTGCAGCTAAGCAACTACTTTCAGGTGCACCCACATGGTATGCACTCTTAGGGTTAGTTTTTAAAACTGCATTTGCTAGTTTGTTTATGGGAGCGGGCACTTGCAGTAGTGCCACAGCATGAGGTGATGAGAAAACAATTTGTTTGAATCAGTTTTCTCCTTTCACAACATCGGTCCTGTAGGTCAAACCCGAGTATTAGGTCTGGTGGCAAGCAACTTTACCTGATGAGGCACCTTGCCAAACTTAATTTCTGAAACCAAATTTATTTATTTTGTTAGGTGAAAGCATGTGTACATGTGTGGCAAAATGTACAGGTGGAAGTTACAGAACATCTTGAGTGACTTGGTTCTCTCCTTTCACCATAATACAACAGACACACACAAACACACACACTTCCCACATTTCATAGATTATACTCTTAACAAACATACCTTCCAACCACACAAAATGCTTGCTGCATGGTTGTTGAATGCAAATAATATTTTCTTGATAAAGACAATCCAATAACAATCATATATTTTAAATTTTTATACATACATACACATAATGTATTATCTATAAAACAAAAACATATTAAGTTTCTTACATATCGATGTGATGTTGTTTCAAACAATTATTGTTTGAATACATCTTGAACTTATTTACCAGATATATGGCTCACATGTAAATGACTTAATATTGTTGACCTGGTATTCTAGGAAAAGATGAATTTCAGATAGCTTCAATAAGAACAAAAACTAAGAGTTCCAACTAAATGAGCTCAAATTTCTGAATTTAGATGCTCTTGGTTAACATTATCATTGCATAGTGACCAAAGAATGTGTCCTGTGTATATCTGTTATGCACACACCCTAATCACCATATTCCAATGGGCAACAGCCTTTGCCCAGGGATGTTCTGCATTGCTCATATGCATCCTTTCTTTTTTTTTTAAATTGGATATATTATTTATTTACATTTCAAATGTTATCCTCTTTCCTGATTTCCCCTCCAGAATTCCCCTATCCTACCCACCCCTTCTGCTGCTGCTGTTTCTTTGAGGAGCAACTATTCCCATCTCACTGCCCAGGCATTCCCTTACTCTGGGGCATTGAGCCTTCACAGAACCAAGGGCCTGTCCTCTCACTGCTGCTCGACAAGGCCATCCTCTGATATATATACAGCTGTAGCCATGAGTCTCACCATGTATATTATTTGATTGTTGGTTTAGTCCCTGGGAGCCCTGGGGGGGGTGTCTTGTTGGTTGATATTGTTGTTCTTCCTATGGGGTTGCAAATCTATTGAAAAATAATTACCTTACATTTTCATCAGAACTTCTGACATAGCCTCTTCTTTTATCCAAAAGTATCCCTATGAGTTAGAAGGTGCTGAATGTTAATGTATATTTTATCATTGAATTAATGTTGGCCTTCACTAGTGTGAAAATTGTCAAAAATTAGCTGCAAAGTTCGGGCCATTGTTGAGCCTTGAAAAAAGATTCCTTAATGTGTTTTTCCTTACTGACCTCTGAGGAGAAATCATATGAACTTGGGTT
Source organism: Mastomys coucha (assembly GCF_008632895.1). NCBI lineage: Eukaryota > Metazoa > Chordata > Mammalia > Rodentia > Muridae > Mastomys > Mastomys coucha. The sequence continues at coordinate 1,259,022 of NW_022196893.1, forward strand.
ATGTAGAAGTGATAGTATGTGTTCTGGTTAGACTCTTTGTCAACCTGCCACAAATGTAGACCTATATGAGAAGAGGAAACTACAGCTGAGGAGATTTTGATTACTGAAGACTGTTAGGGGAGGAAGAGAGACTTTTTTTCAGTGATATGGGAAATGACCAGCTGTGGATGTTCCAGTAGATGGTCCTAAATCTATTGATGTGAATGTAGCAATAAGTTGCTTTCTGTTCTGCCTCTATAAGATTAGCCTGTAGGTAAGCATGTGGGGCAGTTCCTTAATTAGTGTTTAAAGTGGGAGAGCTCAATACCTTGAGAGTGATGCCTCACTTGGACAGGTACTCCTAGATGCTAAAAGAAATAAGGCTGAGGAAGTCATGGGGAATAAGCCAGTAAGGAAACTTTCTCCATTGTTTCTGCTTAAGTTCCTGTCTTCAGGTTCCTGTCTCATGTTCCTAGTCTACCTTACTTTAATGATTATGGGCTGTGATGTGGATGTATAAGCAAAATAAATGGTTTCCTCCTCAAGTGGATTTTTGGTGGTGTTGACTTACAACAGCAATAATTTATATAAGAGATCACTAAATTGAAAACTATGAATACAGTGTGTTTATGTGAAATCTACCCTCTCTAATTCCCCCTCTATACCCTCTTTACCACATTTCCTTTCCACTGTCATGTGTTTTGTGACATTTTGTTGTTGTTGTTGTTGGTGGTGGTGGTGGTGTTTTATTTTGTTTTGAATCCACAGAAAGCAACTTATTGCTGCATTCAATAGATTTAGGACCACCTACTGGAACATCTACAGCTGATCATTTCCCATATCACTGAAAACAAGTATCTCTTCCTCCCCTAACAGTCTTCAGTAATCAAAATCTCCTCAGCTAATGGTAGAATTTCATGCCAATCTCCACCTCTCTTGCTGGGATTTTGTCTGACTTGAGATTGCTTAGGTCCTATTCGTGTTGCCAAATATGTTATGAGTTAATATGTCCAAATGACCTGTGTATTAAAAAAATATCATTTTCTTGTATTCATCTACCATCTCTGGATTATACAGTTTTTCCAATTCCTCTTCCACAATGATACCAAATTTTAGGAGGATGGGGATTGATATAAATATCCCATTTAAGGCTGAGTTATTTTCACTTATTACTGGACTCACTATTTCATTAGTATAATTATTGACTCACTAATTCACTCATTTATTGATACACTTTGAGGACTGTTAAAAATACATAGTGTATATCTAGTCACTGGGTTTCCATCTTGCTCTCCCAGTATTGAGCCATATGAGATGCTAATTTCTTCTCCAAAGAATGAAATAAGTCACAGAATCTATGTCATGATTTAAGATGATTAAGAAGTTAATGAGTAATATAACTTAGTCCTTTCCTACATCTTCCTGTACCTCTGGATTGTCTATGCCTGAAATTCATGAAATGGCAAAGATAACTTGCAACTGGAAGTAGTCAAATAGATGGGGAGAGACAACTAGTAATTTCACTTGAAAATAGTTTCAGGATAGTTTTTAAGATGCTGTGAAAGGAGTAAGAGCATTCTGAAAGCAGGTGGACCTTTATGCTAAAGTTTCTAAACTTCCACGAGAGTTTTTCACTAACACCATTGAGTTCTGACCACATATATAGAGCATTAAGGCTGGTAGAATTCCTCGTTTCCTTGCAGGGTCTCATTTAAAATTTTTCTGCTGTATGTCATGCATATACTTTAGTGACATCTTTTCCATGTAGACAGCAACTTCAGAGTGGTTACAGTTGACTCCTTCACATTCTGGCTTCAGTGCTCTGTAGAGTCCATTCTTCCTAGCTATGTAGGTCCAAGATGTGTTTAAACTCTTGAATAGAGTTGCTGCCACTGGAAGGCTACAAAGATAAGAAAGAACTCTTAAATAATTTTTGGTCTAATGAAACAATCTTAGACTTAACTCAGCTACAATTTTGGACTCTACAGTAATTACTTCAATTGACCCAGAAACTAGTTTCTATTTTCTAAATGAGTTCAGGCTCTGCTGTGGCTTGCAAAAATATTTTTCCTAACTCACACACTGTACTTTCCAGGAGAAGTGACCTCAATATCCAAACAGTACATCCTACTGCAACTGCTGCTGCCGTGGTCATTACGACAGTGCCTTTCTCCGAGTAAGATCTCAAATGAACGATAAGCCTTGATCCTCAGTTTTGGGTTCACCTCTAATATCAAGGACTTCTGGTTTATTATACGTCTTACCTTCCTTGTACATCTGTTTGCCCACTCTACAGACAAATGCGTTAAAATTTGATCATACTCTATATTTCATATTCTTTTCAGTGTACAAAATATGATCTTTTTATCTTTTGCTAACATATAAGATATGCAAGCTAATGGACATAGTGATGTGAATATATACATTTATATACTTTCATAAAATATAAAAAAAATAGATGGATAAATTTTAGGATCAAAGGCTCCATAGTCACTATAGTATTATGATTCTAACAAGGGTATATCAAAATTCTGCTGCAAATACTTCCTTTCTTTTATTATTATAGTCCATCTTCTCAGACTATTAGAAATATCTTATATTTTGAAGACTAGCTTATTTCATTCCCTGTACAATATATGAATATTTTTAAGTGCCCATGGTTTTCTCATGTACATATCTAATCATTTCCAACATAAACTGAAAAATCTTGCCATTTTTCTCCTTTAACTAATAATTCCCACCCTTATCCTTTAAATTAAAATGTCTATATAAAATTCTTATTTTTCATATATATTGATATCTCTTTCTTTTTCTGGCTCTCCAATTTTCCAGGATGACTTCAGTAAATTCACTTCCATTTCTTTGTGGTAAATGGAATTTCTTTAACCTTTCTTTCTCTAAGGCACATTACAAAGGAATATATTCACAGTGCTTAATTCTTTCCTGCCTTTCCAGCAATTTTATGCTCAGTGAAGTACTATTAAATGCTACAGAGAATCCATCAAGTCATGTATAATCTTAAATTTATTCAGAAGAAATAGATTCTTCTGTAGTTGGACTTATCTTAAGAGTTTTAGCTACTATAGTATTTATTCTATCAGCACTTTATTTCAGAGTACTATCATTTTTTCTTAGGAAGAAACAGAAGAGGGTGTGCTTATTAAAAACACTGTAGATTTTCTTAGATGACATATATATACATATATACATATGTATTCATATATATGTATATATACATATACATATATATATATATATGAACTTAGATTGGTGAATACTTATTAATGGGAAGCCATTATTGTGTCCAATAATAGATACATAGAAATTTATGTACAAATGCATACCTTCAGCCTATTGTTTGTCCCCCCTAATTTGGTAGCCCCAGTGTAGTGTCAAAATAATCATGTGCAAATTAAATTTCCTTTTTGTCTTCCCCTACAGATTCCACTGAAATCATTTCTTAATTTTATCCCTTGTTTGCACATATAATACAATACAAAAGTGTTTCTATATTTCATAAAAAATATCACCTAAATGTTGTGACTTCTTGCCATTCTCACCAGAACTCCTGCCAGTATAATCCATATGAAATATGGCCTAGATTTCTGCTCTATCTTTTAACTTTTCAGCCCCCAGCAGATCACTTCTCTGAGCATCTTTGCTGTGGTCTGTGTATCAAATAGCTGATGTCCATGAATGATGATTCTCCAACTGGATTTCTGACTGTTATACACTGTGCTGGAATCTTTAATCAGACATTAGATGACTTCTCTGTTATAATAACCCCTTCTCTGTACTTGATATTCTATGATTTCTGCTATCTCTGAGCTCTGATATGGCTCATTCTTTGTAGTGAGAATTTTGCATTTTAAGTCAGCAAACTAACAATCAGATATGTTATCTGAATATGTATTTGTTTTAATCCCAGGTCTGAGAAATTGGGCTTTTTCAGACTGTTTTCAGCTCTGGCAGGAGTATAATTCTGCCAGCTGAAGATAGTTAATATTTGAAATTCTGAGAACTCATGAGAGGGTATAAAAATATAAAGAGCCCTTAAAGGTTGCAGTACTGCTACTGCCCCTGCCACTGCTGCTTTAACTGTTTGTCAGGTTGTTGGTTTGCTGTTTGCTGGATTGCTGGCTGTAGATATACTCTTCAAAGATAGGACTTGCCCCAATGGACTTGATGTCCCTAATCAGCAGAAAGTTATTTAAAGAGATCTATACCCATATCCCTTCATCCACTCTAACATTATTTCTAATTTACCTAGTGTTAGAGGGTAGAAATGTGGTAGATATAAGACCCCAATATAGTTGCCAAAATTATGGTTACAAGTGACACACAGATGAGGGCCTTAGCAACATGAGAAATCTTGGTAGGTACAGGAACCAGTGTGACTTTCATTTGTAAAAATGTCTGGGATTTTGAATGGATGACTCCAAAAGGTTTATACACAGTTATAGGAATTGCTAAATCATCTCAAATAAAACAAAGTGTGCTATGGGTTGAATATTACCCTTTTGTTAGGCCAGAAGTGAAAACAGGAAACTTGGAATTTTATGTGGATGACAAAACCATAAATTTATGGAGAAAGAAGCTTTAAACCAATGTTGTACTCAATTTACTATTTCTGCAATCAAAGAGACAGCTCATGATTAAATTAGGGTTGATAGAATGTGTAATCAAAAATAATTACAGAGACTGAGATTGTTTTCCATGCACAGGATATCACAGGGATTGAGCTTCCAGATTTATAAGAGGGGTCAGTGCTGAAAAATCACTGGCCCAAGCCTTAAAGTTGCTGAATGATAAATGTGTATGGGTAAATCAGTGGCCTTCAACAAAAGAAAAATTGCAGACACTTGAACAGCTGATACAAGAGAAGCTAGAGACTCAACATATAGAATAGTCTACCAACCAATGGAATTGCTGTGTATTTTTTATAAATAAGAAATCAGTAAAAGGGAGGATGTTAACATATTTAAGAGAAATGGATAAAGTAATTCAGTCAAAAGATCATTGATAGCCTGGAATTCCTTTACTTTCTTTATTATGTAAGTCATGGCCTATGACAGGAATTGATTTAAAATATTGCTTTGTCACAATCCCTTTGCATGTGTATTACAGGGTTTTTTGTCTCAGTCTTCTGCTCATAGAAATGCTCATAGAAAATGAAGAAAATATAGAAACCATGTCCGAAGAATGAACTAGAAGAAGTACAGTTAATATTCCATGTGGATGTCATCTATAGCTTCAAATATATGACTTCAGAAGATTCACAAAGGTTTCAGATTTATGCCTTCAGAGAGACTAATAAAATCTCATAGTGACTGGGTGTAGATGAAGATGGAATCACCAGAGATAAGATAAATACATTACCATACCAAACTTCAAATTCAGAAGACAAATACTAATTTTATCTTCATATACCTGGTGATAGATGGGTAATCCCATACCCATAGAGTTACTGTACATACTAAGAGCCTAGGAATGTTGCTGTTGATCCATGCAAATTACATCTGACTATTATAAGTATCATTTAACAAGCTAATATACCTAAAGTTTAATTTTCCTGGGAAACTAATATAAATACATACCCTTGACAGAATAGACAGTTGGATATATTTAAAGGAGGGTCTTGTGAATCCCACCTTACACATGTGCTACATTCCCCCCGAGAGTTCCAATAAAATGTTTATAAGCTACTGAAATGAAACTTTATACAAGTGAAAAGATATACTAAAACCTTTTGGATATGAAATTGACTTTAGTCCATTAGAACCCCTAATGGTTATGACACAGCTTATGGAAGCAAAGCATTAATCAAAAAAAAAATCTTTCACTGGGCCAATTATATGGTTGAGTCCAATGGGCCCAAGCATCTTTATGTGATTATTTTCTAAGCTCCTCCATGTACAGTTAAAATAGAAACATTCTGCAAGTGATAGTACCTCATTTGAATCTTCAGTATGTTGGATTAAAATCCTAAACTGCTTATAAAAATAATTGTGCATCATAGCTAACATCAGGTGACAGGATGAAATGCAGAATATGGTCTAGGCTTTCCACTTTACAAAAGCAAGAAGAGAGATCTTCATTTTTCTCCCCAGAGACTATCTTAAGATGGGACCACCCAGGAGTACACAGGTCTCAGAAGCAGCAGAGCAGCTGGGACAGGATCCTTCCTGCACCAGCTATCTATCTGCACCCAGGAGATGGGGTTGTTATGCAGCCCTCTGTGCACAGGTTTTGCCAGGAGAGAGCTGGTATCCCAGAAGTGTTGACACAAGCTTACAAACTCACAGGAGGAACAAGTTCCAGCCACAGGCATCAAGAACATCTAACACCAGAGATTATCAGATGGTGAAAGGCAAAAACAAGAATCTTACCAACAGTAACCAATACTACTTGTCCTCATGATAACCCAGTATTCCCATCACGGCAAGTCCTGTATACCACAACACACAGGCAAAGCAAGATTAAGATTTAAAGTGATATATCATGATACTGATAGAGGAGTTTAAGAAGGACATAAATAATGGCCTTAAAGAAATACAAGAGAACAGGTAACCAGGTAGAAGCTCTTAAAGAGGAAACACAAAAATCCCTTAAAGAATTAGAGTAAAACACAACCAAACAGGTGAAAGAGTTAAACAAAACCATCCAGGTTCTAAAAATGGAAGTACAAACAATGAAGAAATCTCAAAGGAACAGAACTCTAGAGATAGAAAACCTAGGAAATAAGTCAGGAGCCATAGGATCACAAACAGAATACAAGAGATAGAAGAGAGAATCTCAGGGGCAGAGGATACCATAGAAAACATTGACACAACTATCAAAGAACGTGCAAAATGAAAAAAGATTCTAACCCAAAACATCCATGAAATTGAGGACAAAATGAGAAGACCATACCTAAGGATAATTGGTACAGAAGAGAGTGGAAATTTCCAACTTAAAGGGCCAGTAAATATCTTCAATAAAATTATAGAAGAAAACTTCGATAACCTAAAGAAATAGATGCCCATAAATATACAAGAAACCTACAGGACTCCAAATAGTTTGGACCAGAAAAGAAATTCCCCCCATCACGTAATAATCAAAACACCAATTGCACTAAACAAAGAAAGAATTTTAAAAGTAGTAAGGGAAAAAGCAAGACAGAAGACAAAGAGCAAGAAAGCGCAAGAGTGCAAGAGAAGAGACAAAGAGCGAGAGAGAGCAAGAGAGGGAGGAGGGGGCAAACCTCTCCTTCTATTGTATGGGGCATGGCTATCTGTCTTTGGTGCAAGGCATGCCTGCATGTGGTAAGATGACTGGGATATGTCCCAGCTAGAATGCTGGGAGCTTGGGGGATTGTCTGCCTGATAAGAGCACACATCTCCTGTGGGAGCAGCTGTGAGGGGTTGTGACTGAAACATTAGCTAAAGACTCAGGAGTTACAGCTTAACTCCTTCCACCCTCCCCCCGCCTTCCCCCATGCTCCACCACAGGCAGAAACTGCCCATTAGTGCTCCTGGGCTCAAGGCCAATTACTTGACTGAGCCTAAGTTATCTGAACAGACCACTGCCCTACATTTATTATATATTCTTTTTGAAAATATAATCATATTAAGTAATTTATTTCTGTGATGCTCAGTAACTAATCAGAAATGATCAGGATTGAAGGTCATTCGGGATGGATCCCCTCCTCAACCAGTCTTGCATTCTTCTTCAGTGAAAATACCAATTTTTTATTTGAAAAAATGTTATGAATTTTCCACCTTGGATCTGAATTAACACAGTTATCAACTACTACATTTTATCAATGTGTGGTCAGTGATTAGAAGCACTTTTGTAGAAGGCAGAAGTATCTCCTGTGATGGGAAGAAAAATATATTTTACAAGAAAGTATCCTGAAGCAAGAATGTGAGAAGTTTGACTCAAAAGAAAACAAAAGCACGGGGGAAAGAATTACCTTGAATCAATTACTTTTCACTTGCTGTGATAAATACCATGGCCAAATGTAACTTATAGAAGGAAGAGTTTATTATGACTTAAAATTCCAGAGAGATGAAGACAGAAAGTGGTTTTATTGGGGTGGAGCCAGAATTTGAGATATTACATCTCAACTGCACATAGGAAGAAGAAAGCATGTATTAGAAGAAGGGTCAGGATACCTCCTCTAAAATGTTATCTCCTAAAGTTTCCATAACTTCCCAAACAATACTACCAATCCAGGATCAAGTACTCAAATGTGTTAGCCTACGCAGGACATATATCATTCTCATTTCAGATACCACTTAATTAGATACAAGTTGATCTATTGCTTGAAGACTCTTCATCCACATAGCTACTTACAAACCCCCACCACTAAGCTTGTTCTTTTCATTTTTCTTTACCCCCTTTCTATATTACTTTACCAGATACTGGGCAAACTCCTAAGACTTCTTGTTATCATAAAACAAGCACTTGAAATCCCTCTCTAAAAGACATCCTATCCCTTATGTCCAACAGAGTAAGCATCTCTCCTCAGACATGCACTGTGGACCCTGCCACCTTGCTTGACTTCTAACTCAGAAACCATGGCTTTCCCTTTTTTCTTATTCAACTCTCTTCTTACACTAGCTATGGAGACCTCTACTTAGCTGCTTGTTTTTGTGCTGTTTGATTGGTTGGTTTTTTTCTCCCCAACCCCTATACAATTGTCCTCAATTTCCTTTCTACTCTTATTGTAAAAATTTTGTCTATGAGACGATTCTGACAAAGGATCCTGCGTTCCCTCATGATAATATGCCATGCTGTCCCAACTAATATTTTAGGAGAGACAGACATAATCTCTACAATCCAGGTTACATCTTATCGAAGAACTAAAATGGTTAGTTGTACATCAATGAATATTTTGAAAATGTAAATAAAGATTTGATATAAATGTAAACATGTTGCCACAACATTATCAGCACCCAGAAAAAGAACTCTTAATTATAATACATATATATTCTGACAGGAAAATAAATGCTTTCTAAACTATTTATGATGAATAAAGTAACAGAGTAAGGTATCTGCTAGTATTTACCTTGATTATCCAGAAATGCTTTTGGATAAGTGTATACTTGATGAAATCAGTAAAAAGAAACTGTCAAGGAAAAACTTTCTACCAGCTTCAATATTGTAGTTTCTATCTAACTTCTATCTTACAAGGTTTTCTGATCCCCTGTGTTTCTATCTATTTGCTCCTAGCAAAATACTTCCATGAGCAATGAAAATGCAGTATCTGCTGCCTTACCTAATTTTTCCTTCTTATCAACCTCCACACTCATTTTTGAGTAAGTTTTATAACCAGCAATTGCTCATGGCAATCAATTTTAGTTTTGTTCTTGTTTCTTTCTTTTTTCAGACACTGGAATGGTTGTCTTATAAAAGGTTCATATTCACAGTCTCTCATGCTTTTAGTTTGGAGCATGACTTCAATGTCTTAGGTTTTAGAGATGCTACATGGTAATGAAAAACTGATGTTGGCCATGTCACATTTTGGATCTGAAGGGCACACTTTGGGATCTCCAAGTTCTTTTGTTTCAGAGAAAGGATTTGGGCAAGGTACATGTGGATCCTGGTAGAATCAGACAGTGTTTTAATGAAATACAGGAATTTCAAATAAGGGAATTATCCAGAAGTGGGAAAGGTTTGGAACTCCTTAGAAAAGGTTATAAAATTATCCTGCCTTGTCCACTAATTTCACTGCTTTGGGGCCATCCTTGTAGATAGTTCTTTTTATGTTATTTTTCTATTTGTGTACATGTCGTTTTAGTGCACAGAGATTTGCAGGGTTTTTTT
>NW_022196893.1:1268820-1291576 GCF_008632895.1 Mastomys coucha
CCAACTGGCTTCCTTAATGTGTATATCTGAACTATTTTCTGACCTATTCCATCCACGTGATGATGAACAAATTTCTTAAAAATTTGTTCACCCAAAGAAAGCCAAGAACCAGGGAGATGAAGTGGAAAAACCTAGTGCAACAAGGGGCACAGAGATAATTTCCCATAGTCATTCCAAAGCCACAGTGTATCAACTGTGGGGCTTTAGAATCTTGACCTTTAAAGATGGCTGAGTGGATAAAGGTGTTTGTATTATTACTCAGAAGCCTTAATGGCAACCACATATTCCACACTGTGACAACCAGAACCTAATTTCACCATACACATGCATAAAATGAAAAAATAAATAATTAAACATTTCTTTTAATGTAAGTCAACATACACTTTAGGGAAAAAAGGTGAATTCAGCCATAATTTCATTCTTAAGGGTGAGTTTTGAGAAATAGCAACTCTGCTCTAATTCAAAAATGGAAGTATTTATTGAGATACTTGAGATTCTATTCCCTAAAGCCTTCATTTTCTTTTTAACTTCTCTGCTTAGTCTATCTTAAGAGAACTCTATTTTTTTTTTTTGATGTTGTATATGGAAAATAAATTACTGAATTTTTTTTCAGAGAAGCAGATTCTTCAAATGCCACAAATATTCAGAGTTTCTGTTATTGATGTTTAATGGCTATTTAAAATTTGTCACATATTTTGTTCACTTTGTGATTTAATAGCAGTAGTGTCTATCAAATTTCAGAATGCCCAAGGTGTGTCTCATTTCCTTGTATCATAATCTTGTCACTTTCTCTGTACCCCTTTCTATCTCTTTGTTTTTTAATTAGGTCACTACCATGAAAGAAATATGTAATTATATAATAATAGTAGAAGAAACTCTGATCTACACTTGGTTAACTGAGTACTTCCGAGATCCACTGCCCACTCCCTTTTATCCTGGCATGAAAACCCCAATGACTATCAGGCTACAGGAGTGAGCATATCTGTGATCCATAAAGCAGTGTTTTGTTTACTTCCTAGGAATTATTACTCACAGGAAATATTTTACTTGCATTTAGACATATGTTCCATGACAAAGTTAAAATCTCTTTGAACTTGTGTAGACTGGTTAGAATTTAAAGAGCCTATGAGTTTTAATATTACTAGTAGCCAAGCAACATTTCACCAAATGTCCATGGGTGATCCTGGCACACCAGTATTTTTAATAGCTAGTATTCCTTTACTGATGAATGATCTCTTAACCCAAAATTAATTCTGAATGACCTCCTAAACCAACAACATGTCAGATTAATTATTATAATTTTAAGGTTCAGAAGCTCTTCATATTTTAAACCAAAGGTAGTGTTTTTATTGTTAGTATTTTCAATGGGACTCTGCTTTATTTTCTAATATTTATCTTATTCACTATTTTTGTGTACAATGAATGACTCTCTGTCTCTGCTTCTCTGTCTGTCTATCTGCCTCTGTCTCTCTGCCTCTCTCTCTCTTGATGTGTGTGTGTGTGTGTGTGTGTGTGTTTGTGTGTGTGTAAATGTACAGGTACATAGACAGGACAGAAGTGGACATAAAGTCCCCTGGAACTGCATGAAGCTGTACCATTGTGAGCTACCCAGCTGGATGCTAGAAACTAAATTCTTTCTTCTTCAAAAGTAACTGTTAAACACTCTACAATCTGTCCATCCTATATAATATCTTTTAAAATCAAGCTGAGACTGTGGGTTTATCCATAAACAGTGTCCTTACTTCAGCTTCAGCCAGGCATGACACTCTGGGCTCACCCTCCTCTTTCCTCACATCTATGTTTGATTTTAACTTGGATTATGCCCCTCCATAAAAATAACTCTACAGCGATTTACCATTTTCAGTCAATTCTGATTGAAAGACCATAGAAAGATATCCATTTATAACATTTTAATATGTTTTTTCTGTTACTGTATGAGTGACACTTTTGAAATATGTGTAAGCCAACCTATGTAGTCTACATCTTTGGAAGAATGTATTAGCACTAGAATATACCCCTAGAATCTGTGCTTCTACAAGACAGGGTACCACACCAAGAAAATCTGCAGTCAGGACTCTTAACTTTATCATTCAGGCCTGACCTTTCCCAGCTTTTTTTTTTTTTCCCATGCTGGGTCATCCTCTGATGATTTTACTTTTTTTTTTTCACCATTTTCTCATACTGGTATATTCAATCAGATGTAAGTCAGCACACATGTAGAACTTCACTCAAATTATAAGTACACAGGCCTGCCCAGAGTCTCATGACACACCAACTTCTAGAAGATCATGGTCCATAGCTTGTTATGATACAATTTTCCCAATACACCTGTAAATTTTTATATAATTGAGTTATTAATATGCAATATGTAATTAGTTTCTATGTCTACAAGAGCACCTTAGTACCTATAATTCCACCATACAAGTAGACTATTGGGTGACTAATTTGATACTGTTTCTCTCATTCTTTAGTCAAACTTTTGACTCCCATGATAATGTCTTCTTGTATAAGCATACATGACTGTTGATTCTTGGAAAATATGACAGGAAACTTCTAATTTTTAACAGTAATTTATTATCCTCTCTATATAACATCTAATAAACAGTTATTTTATATTTTTCACTATAAATTGCATAATTTCAATTTCTCTAAAATGAATTACTGTTTTTAGGTATGTTTTGTGTTATATTTTAAAAAACTTATATTTAATGTTTCCCCTAGCACACAATTATAGACCATTATTATAAGCAATATAAATATTCTAAGGTTTATTGGGACTGTTTTTCTATGAGTTGTATTTTTCCTGTCAGTTTCCAAGTTCCTTTAGGCTCAAAAGCAGAATACACATTTCAGAAAAAAACAAAATGAAAGGATGCCATAATTTTATACCATACAAATATCTGGAATTATAAATAACAATCTCTCACATTTTGTATTGTTGCCATTGATGGTTTTGTTTCTAATCCATTCTATTCAAAAGCTAACTATTGTTTCTCTCCACTGTAAAATATAAACTAGTTGACTTATTTGGATCTTTCTAGCAGGTCTACAGTGTGGATAGAAAGTAATTCACAAGCATGAAACATACATGTTAGGGCAGTTCAAGCTGGATAATTAACAAAGACGTGGCATTAATATGGAGTGCTGTTCTATATTGTCAAGTGGTAGTAAAGTTTGCCAAAGAAAGTCATAACATTAAGACTAGGAATGAGAACAACATGTTTTATTGTATTAATCAGACTCACAGTGACAACATTTGTTTGACATCTTAAAACACAGCTGAGAAATCTCCAAAGTTCTGTGTATGATTTAAAATTATTTTTACAGGCTTCCCTTGAAAGTAGTCCTTAGATTAGATTTAACATAAAAGCATGTTCTTATTTGGTCCATTTGTTAAGAGCATTTACAGGTCATAGCCTTTTCATAGAATTACCAGCACCAGTTTTAGGACTCAATGTAAATCTGTTCTTGTCTGCTCTATGTAATTTGCATAAGAAATTGACAGCTCATTAGAAATGATGAAAGCATAATTATGAAAACAAACTGAGAAGAAAGGATGCTGTCTCAGCTGGGGACTTGGTACTAAGTGTGCACTTCCCTTCACACAGTCAACTTGTTTTTATGGACATTAATTATGTTGTTTTCTTCCAGAATCTTCTCTCTAAAAAATTAGATAATGAAATGGAAACACATACAAAAAAAACTACTGTGAGACAGTACATATAGTACCAGGGGAGGTCAAAGCACAATGATGACTTACAACTATGTTCCCAAGTTGAGGATACAGTGATGTTAAATTTATTCCAAAAGATATACATAGGTTTAGCCCAACAATAAAATTTTACTGGAAGGATTTAAATGTGTTTCCTGAATTAAAAAATATACTAACAATCTTGTAAGAATTCTAATAGTATTTGTGCTGATATAAATATATGTAACAAAGCAAGACATAATAAATAATGCATATCATTTATCCCAGTAATGGAGAAGCTGGAATATAAGGATGCCATGAGCTTGATTGAGGCTAGACTGAGCTACATAATAAGTTCCAGGTCAGCTAAAGGTATAACATGATTGTGACTTCAAGGCAGAGAAAGAAATCCATACCAAGTACTTTTATAGTAATTAAATTTTTATCCTTCATTAATTAATGTAAATTTACTCCCCTTAACAAAAATTTTCCAAAAGACAAAGTAAAAAGGAATAAGATTTTAAAGCTCAAGATTTCCAGAGCTAGAAAAATAGAGAATGTGATTTCTGTACAGGCATAAGAACCTGAATTAAGATTTCAGGCTCCTAAGTAAAAAGGTGAGCATGACAGTATTCCCTGGTGACCCTAGCACTTGAGAAGCAGGGCATGGAGATGAGAGGAGAATACAGGTGAGTCTTGGAAGTTTGATGACTAATGAGTCTAGCTAACATGGTGAGTTACAGAAGTCTGCCTTGACCTCCACATGAACATACATTGACAAGCAGAGCTTTCTGGCTTGAATTTGTAGTGATCCACCTGCTTCTGTCTTCTGAGTGTTGGGACTATACCAGGTTCTATCACAGGCACCTGGCAGTCATATGTAAAGATCTAAAATGATGTTCACTCAAAGGATGAAAATTAGGTAATATGTAATTAGATAGCTGTATCAGGGAAAAACAGAGAGAAATTCCTAACTAGAAAAATAAAGATATTTTTAAAGATTTGAAAAAACTTTTACTCGTGTTATATGTGTTTCTGTGCATGCACATGTGATGTGTGTGCAAGCATGTGTGTGCCTCCAGAGAAAGCTAGTCCTGGAGCTAGAATTACAGACATTTGTGAGCTTGATGTGGGAACTGAAAACTGAAGTCAAGTCCTCTATGTGAAAACCAAGTCCTATTCATTATCTGACAACTGGCGACTTGGGATAGTAAAAGCCTAGCAGTTTGTTTTGGGGTGCTTGGGATGTTGAGGGTCTGCTTTGAAAAAAGAAAAAAAAATGCCTGGTGCATCAGATTAGCTACATTGAGTTCAGCAAGGAGATAGAATTTCTGGTCATCTTGTACATACAATCTCCTCCCTAAATCCCCCGTTGTTTTGGGCCTTAAGTGTCCTACCCTTATTTTCTGGTTCATGAGCACAGTCACATAGTAGACTGACAGCAGTTTCTAACCTTAAGGTAAACTAAAGGGTTCTCAGGCACACAGAACCCAGCTGCTAAGGAGTTAAGAGCAACTGTGCGTGGGTTTCCTGTGACAGCCTATCCTTCTATACCTGAGCCACACCCACAGCTCATTATTTTGTTTTTATTTTTGAGTAAAGAATCCTATAACATGGTAACCAATAGCTATTTTAGTGCACTCACTTCTATCTAATATTGATTCAAATATAAGGAAGATGACCAAATACTTTTATTACTTCCTATTTGTTAATTCAAATGTGTTTCATCCTAGTTGCACTCCCTAGTCAAGAAGCAACGCAGACTCTAGCTCATTTTGTGAACCCTTGAAGAAGAGATTTGTGATACTCTTTGCTCAATACATCAGTTGGTGGTGTCTGCTCTGAAATTTTACATTGGTTCCATGTAGGCCTCCGTATATGAATCCATGTATCTTTCTTTCTCTCGTTTATTGAACAATGCTTAAATTCAGAATGAAATTATCATCTTTTTCCATAAGAACATTAGTGAAACTAGCCTGGGTGTCTTGGGGCTGTTTTTCAGTTCAAGAATAAAAAGCAATATCCTTGCTTAGTGTATACGTAGCTTCTAAGCTATTGAATAAAATGTTTATTTTTTTAAAAAACTTGAAAGGTCTTGAAAGTTTGGGGGGCATTAAATTGAGAGGAAATTTTTCTTAACATCTAAATTTCATTGTTTCGTCTGTGCAAATTACCTGTGGGCTAAATGGCTAGTTGTTCTACATTGTCTCTGGTTCTTTTCGATATTTCAAGTTCTTGTAGCTTGGCCCACAGCTGTGTTGGTTGAATTTATGGAACATTCCAATAGCCTCCTCAATGTTTGTAAAGATAGAACATACAGAATTCAAATAGAAATCACCACAAGTCTTGGTTCAAGCAAATCTAGATATGGCTAGAGACATTGAAGCCATGTGACATGACGAGCATGAAGCCAACATGCTCATGTCCTTATACAAGCTGCTCAGTTTGATCACACAGAGAATTTTATGAGGGTCAGTTTCACTTGCAGTCACATGCTTGCCCTTCTTTCTGAGAATAGCTATAATCTTCATTGTGAGTACAACTGTTCTTGTTGAAAGATGACATAACTGTGCTCTGCAAGTCAGATGTCTTGTTTCATAACCTGTTGTACAGTTTCAGGCTTGCAAGGCTTTTCAAGCCAGCAAGCAATATGGTATGTGTGTGTGTGGGGGGGGGTGCTGTAGCCCATTTGATGAACACTTGAAGATGACATTTGTGATACAAGACATGTCTGCTCAATACATATGTCTGGGGTCTTTTGAAATTTTACACTGAGTCCATGAATGCTTCCTCACAGCTTCCTGGTGATATTTCATTTCATTTTCTTAGTCCTTAGTGCTTAGATTTAGAATTACAGCTAACATGGGCAGATTCTCATTTTTTTTTTAATTCTATCAAAATGGCACTTTACTTTGTTTTTCTGAATGACCAAATTCTGATGACTTCCTGCCTTTTCTCAGCAACTTTTGTGTAGACTTATCATGCACTTGCCAAAGGATGGCCAATGGTCTCCTATATAAGTAGAACTTCAATAGATAGCAACAGTAACTTGGTTTGGAATTGCAAGTGTTATCTCAAAACATTTAAAGGAGTCAACTGCAATAGAGACAGAGACAGACAGATGGACACACACACACACACACACACACACACACACAGAGAGTTCAAATAGAATAAAACTGATATATTTATAAGCAATAACCCATCACATTTTAATAACATTGTCACAAAATGAAAATCAAACATTTAAATTGTGAGTAAAATTAAACCACATAAAGTACTTTAATCCTAAATGTAATAGATGAGATATATATTATGTACCCACACACACATAGATATGTGTGTGTGAGAGAGAAGGGTGGTCTTTAGCATACACAATCAAACATACAGGTATATTTGTGCATGGAAACATATATAAGCATAATGTCATTAGTGATTGTATTAAACTTCATTTTTAAAAGGAAGCAATATGTGTGTATGTATGTGTGTGTGTGTATGTGTGTGCTTAGCATCTATCAAGATTTAGATAATTTGCAAAATATCTTCATCATATCTTTACAATTTTATAAATTTGAAAAGATTACTTTCCTTTACAAAGAAGTCCCTCAAAGTTTCCAGTACATGCGGGTAACTCTTTATTTTTTTTTTATTATTTATTTATTTATTTATTTATTTATTTATTTTTTATTTACATGCAAATTTCTCCATTCCCAGTTTCCCCTCCAAAAAACAAAGAAATGAACAAAAATAACAAAAACAAACCCCTGTTGCCTCCCCCTTCCCCATGCCTGCCACCCTGCCCTCTCCCACTTATTGGCCCTGGCATTCCCCTACACTGGGGCACAGAACCTTCACAGGGCCGAGGTCCTCTCCTCCTATTGATGATCGATTTTGCAATCCTCTACTATACACATGCTGCCAGAACAATCAGACCCCTCCATGTGCAGTCTTTGGTTGGTGGTTGAGACCCTGGGAGCTCTGAGGGTACTAGTTAGTTGATATTGTTGTTCGTCCTAAGGGGCTGCAAACCCCTCAGCTCCATTGGTCCTTTCTCTAATTCCTTCACTGGGGACCCTGTACTCAGTTAGATGGGTGGCTATGAGCCTCTACATCTGTGTTAGTCAGGTACAGTCAGAGCCTCTCAGGAGATAGCTATATTTAGGCTGACTTGCCCTTCCTTCAGTCTCTGCTCCATAGTTAATCTCTGCAGCTCCTCCCATGGGTTATGATCAATTCTTACTACTTCACTTGACAAATTTAATGAACTGGACCCATAACACCAACATAGGAAGTTGCGCAAAATCATTCATGCCCAGGCTTCATCAAAAGGCTTTGTATTTTCTAATATTTCAAGAATGAGAGTTGATGAGAAAACATACAGAGATTTTAAATACACAAATTGTAGTCTTTTCTTTAAATGCTTCTGCATTCACTGAATGAAATTAATGGTGTCATATAAAATATTAATCCTTCTGACATGTGAATCCAGCTTTGCTTCATTCTTCAATGGCTCACTCAGATGCTATCTCTTTTAGGAACTAATACCTTAAACTCTCTTGCCCCCAGTAGGATTCTCAGCACTATGTATGGAGTTGTCTCTTAGTCTTACTCATTTGCATACATTACCCTTACATGTGGGTAAATTTGTGAGCAATATAGTCCAAGACTACATTAAGAAGTGAGTGACGAGAGATGATAGATGACCACTAGTATCCATGTCCATACTAATGGAAACAGAGATTAACATCCTCAAAGTGAACTAGTATGACAAGCTGTATCATATCTATCAAAGACTCCAACTCCAATTTTAAATTATGGACAACAAATTTTACAGGTCTAGTTGACCTTTCTGGAAACATTACCATACATCTAAGGAAAAGACAATTCTCTGCTAAGTAATCAAAGTTTCCCAAACATCAAACATTTCAAAAACTTGTCCTTAATAGTAAAGGGGTAAAAAGAAAAAGTTGATGAAGGGGTGGGACATGAAGCATCTACAGCAGATGATAAAGAGAAAGTGTATGCTGCTTTATAAAGGGTGATTATTTGTAAATACAATTATATCCCATTCTATACTCCATTTCATTTCATTCTCTATTTTAGTTTTTGGGAGTTAGTTTATTGCTTTTTGCTTTTTGAGACATGGTCTCCTATAGCTTAATCTGTACTTGATCTCTTCAATCACTGAGGTAGAAGGTAGAAGGGTGCCTTCTACCACTGAGGTGCAAGGAATGTAAGGATAACACCACCCCAACCACTTTAGTTTTATCTTTATTAATGCAGTTTATGATGAATGATTTGCTGTAACTTCTTCCTCTTATTAATGATGTAGAAATCATTCTATTGAACAACAGCCATTTCTAAGAACATTCTTCTGTTGATTATTTTCAAAGACCTATTTTTAAATTTGTTTTTATTTTTTACTTATTTTTTATGGATATGAATGTTTTACCTGGAATGTATAAATGTGCACCATTTACAAACGTCTAGTACCCATGGAGGTTAGAAGAGTATATTTGGTTCCATGGAACTGGAGTTACAGATAAATGTGAGCTGCCATGTGGATTCCGGGAACTGAAAACAACCTGAGGAACTGTGTTAAAGAATTAGGAAGTATAAAAAGCACTGCTCTAGAGTGACAAGTACTCTAACCACCACTAATTCATTGCTCTAGTCTTCTTAATACAGAAAAAAAATTGATTTGATGACAATAGTAAGTTAAACCCGAATTTGTTTTGTGTTTTATCTAAAATACCCAATATACATATGTATGTATGTATAAACTTCATTTGTAAGTGAAATGAATGTTAGACAGTTTTCCAAGCATTATTAATTAACCAATTGATTTGAGATACTGCACCCTAACATCATAATATTCTAAATAATTATATGACAATCATTAGTTGAATGGAAAGGAAAAACATGACTATTAGATGAGGTTTGAGGCATGTAATGACATGAATTTTAAGTCCCTTTTTTCACTTTTTGCAATGATTTTCTTCTGCTAATAAAGCTCTCATATTAACAAATATTTGTTTATATATTCATATATTTATTATGTATGTATATATGTATGTATTATTTACTGCTTATTTGTTGCTACACAAGGAAACTTGAAATGAGAGAAAAAGAAACAAACTTTTTGTTCTTTCTTTTTTTTATTTTTAGGAAAAGCATTCAGTTATTATTATGTTGTTTGCTTCCTGATTAGATTATCTGAAAATACCATAGTAGTAACATGGTCATTCTAATGCACAAGGTTGTTAAAAATCACTGTTAATGTTTAAAGTAGAGGGTGAAACAATGGAATGTATTGGTTTTTATAACCTCAGTGAAATTGTCAATATAGTGAAACTAATACTTACTAAGTATGTTATGCAAGTTTCACACAACCATGTGACATTTTATCATCGATAAAAGAACATATTTAAAATGTTACCAAAAGAACAATGTAAATACAGTTACATGCCAGGAGCCATGGCCTTAACCATGGCCTTGTGGAAAATTACTAGCTTACACATACAGCCCCGAGAGAGCATGTGTAGTCTAACAGTAAGAATATTTGTGGGTGTGGAGGACACTATGACTGCTGGTTCCAGAGACTGAAGATTGCCACCAGGCCTTTGGAAAGCCCCCAGGGCTCTTCCCCCTCCTTGAAGCTTCCTCTTGTTTATGCTTATATTGCCATCCCTGAAGTAAAGTTTTCAGAGCTTGATCAGACAACTGTCTTGCTCTCATTCTTTATGTCTCTTG
This sequence comes from Mastomys coucha, assembly GCF_008632895.1. Classification (NCBI taxonomy): domain Eukaryota; kingdom Metazoa; phylum Chordata; class Mammalia; order Rodentia; family Muridae; genus Mastomys; species Mastomys coucha. The sequence goes on from NW_022196893.1 coordinate 1,279,265, forward strand.
TCCCATCTCAGTCTCTCTCCCCTGCCCTAGGTCCCTGCTGAATGCCCTGTTGAATGTGTCAGGGTAGTCATAGATATAAGAAAGGAAAAATCACTGAATCAGTATATTGACATTGCTTTGGATTCCAGGGGGAATCATTTTCTATAAAGTCTCAGATGTTTTCAGACTGTGCAGCCCACATAATTTCTGTCATGAGGACTCAACTATCCTATTGTCATGCAAGAAATGATATAGATTACACATAAAAGAGAACACATGGTGTATTGTAATAAAACCTTATTTATGGCCACTGACATGCTTTCAAGCAATTATTTTGTGTCACAAAATATTCTTATTTTCATTTATTTCTACAATGCTCTAAGCAGTTCTTAACTTCTATATTATGTTAGTGTGTATGGGCAGAAAGTTACAGAGTGGATAATGTGTAAGCAACATCTCTATCCTTCCCAGCTCTAGTCCCAGTGATGCCAAGAGAATGGAACCAAGAGACCCAATTCTTGGGCTTGGAAAGGGCACATTTGCTTGCCCCAGATATGGTTATATCTTCATCTTGGGTCACTCTCATATGCACATTAATTCACTCATTATGGCCTTGGTGTTCTGAATTAGGCCATGTAAATGTGTTCGTTTGAAAAATTATAAATTAAGGATTCCATTTTACTTTATGAGTTTTGGATCAGAAATATGGGAAAGTATTATGTAACAAAATATTCAATAGGTGACAATAGGATAGCAATTTGCTGATCCTCTGTATATTCTCTGAACTACACTTCAGTTTTCTCTGACTACAACAAAACATAAGTTCATCACATTGGAACTCAAAGTCCACAGCATTGTACAAGAAATCTTTAATTAAGGACTAAAAATCTGTGGAACCTTATAACCATTATAGGATAATAACTAATTAAAGCAGAATTTCATTAAAGTGGTCCTTGAGGCCCCAAAAGTTTGAAACCATCAAGTACAAACCATCAAGGGTATGCCCTGTGGTATTTACAGTGTATGTATATAATAGTTGTGTTTGCATAAGGCTGCAAATGTGCACATTAAACCTGAGTGCCTTTACCTGTGGATGAGTGCTTTGGCCCCTCTGTAAATAACATGATTAAAATTCAGTATTGTATATTATGAACAGCTGACTAAACATAATCACCACATAAGATAATATCATATAATAGATTGAAATGTTGTACATCCTTTAAAAAACACATGGGCACAAACAATTCACTCACAAAATATACAAGGGGAAGAAAAGTTTCTCCTAACAGATTCATATGCAGAAGGTAGAGGACAAGCAGATGTTGGAAGAGGTGAGACCAGTGCGACCATTTGTGCTCTGCCTATAGGTGACTGTCAGAATGTTAATAGCTTAGGTAACACCCATCTCTCAGATGACAAAGATAATTTCTATCTCAGACATGACTGCTCTTGGGCAGTGCCCAGTTGTCTGTTCTATGGGAAGATTTCAAGTTTCTATCTTTGCCTTGGTCACCATTTTTCTGCTTACTTCCACACCTATGTTTAGCATGTGATTGTTACAACAAGTCTGATGGCACATGTATCCATTTGTTTCCTGTCAGTTGCCCAGGAATTAAGCTCTATAGATTGGCCAGGTCTTCAGTGATCTCTGTGACACCAGGGCCCAGGAAAATGATGGAACTGTTAGAGATTCTATAAATATCTACTATATGAAATGTAACTGTACAGGCTAGTTTTGTGTGTCAACTTGACACAGGCTGAAGTTATCACAGAAGGGAGCTTCAGTTGGGGAAGTGCCTCCATGAGGTCCAGCCATGGGACATTTTCTCAGTTGGTGATCAAGGGGCTAGGGCCCCTTGTGGGTGGTGCCATCCCTGGGCTGGAGGTCTTGGGTCCTATAAGAGACCAGGCTGAGCAAGCCAGGAGAAGCAAGCCAGTAAAGAACATCCCTCCATGGCCTCTGCATCAGCTCCTGCTTCCTGACCTGCTTGAGTTCCAGTCCTGACTTCCTTTGGTGATGAACAGCCATGTGGAAGTGTAAGCTGAATAAGCCCTTTCCTCCCCAATTTGCTTCTTGGTCATGATGTTGTGCAGGAATAGAAACCCTGACTAAGACAGTAACCATGGCAGAAATATGATCTTGTATTCTGATTTTGTCACTCAATAATTTATGATAACATTTTAATCTGTTATATTTTTCTTAATCATTATATTAATAGCTATATAAAAGTCCATCAACTTCACATATCAAAATCTGCTATATTGTTTCTGCTATGTACATTCAAATGTTCCCAGTTTTACCATTAATCAAATATTTAATTTGGTATTACTTTATCATTTGGGTTTTTAAGAACTTGGATATGTAATTTTTTAAAAAAAAACTTAATTGCTTTAAAATGTATAACATAACTTGATGATTTCTTAAAATAAATATTATAGTTAAGAACACATATAAAATGGTATGAAGTATACACTAATGAACATGCAATGAAGTTTAAGAATATCAAGTGTAAATTCTAGATACGAAAAGTTAAATGCAAGAAACATTGATCATTCTGATGGTAAAAGGGTTCTACTAGGCAAGTTGAAAGATTCAATTAGGGGTCATTGTGGAGGACCACTAATGAAAGAAAACACACTATCTAGAGTAAGAAATGGGTATGCTTCGATGATGCTGAACACTTTTCTCTGGAAAAGCTGTATCATTAAGAACTGACAACTGGATACTTCTATTCAATCTATAATGAATTGCTCTTTCTCTTCAGCATTTGGTCCATCATTCAGTAGTGCTCAGTCTTAGGACATCAATATAGAATAACAATTGAAACTGGTTTTCTGAAAGTTATTCTGAAGACCTAATAGTATAACAAATACTAAATACTTTGAAAATACAAATATTAGTCCCTAGAAATCATGTTACTACTGAGACCTACAGTCTGAGAGATCACTCAATTCACTCACCATCCTTGTCCTTCTGTCCTGGTCCCTTTCCCTTTCAAATCTATAGCTAACATACAACATTAACACCATTTAGGATCATCCAAGAACACCACTTAACATGAGGTCTGGCGGGAAGCTGACGTGAAGGAAAATATTGTGCATATATTGACAGTGGACATGGTGTCCTCAAAGTCCCTCAGTAACAAAGTGCTGTTAACAGCAGAGGATGACACTGTCTGATGCTACAGCCTCAGTACTGTGCCTCTGGAGTTCAGGGGACCTTTTGATCTTACTTTGTGGCTGTCAAGGGCATTGATGGGCAGATTCACCAGAATGAAACTAACTGGTGTCAAAACTTCCCTAAAAGGTTTCTAAGTTTTGCTGCAACCTTTTCATCTCATTACAAATGCCTTGGTGAGTTCTCTTTCAGTGTGTCACCCTGTGAAATCATTTTGTGATGATCTCTTTTTCCATAGCCTCTGTAAAAGAAGGCTGTGTAGTCTATTGGAACAGGGATGAGTCAGCCATGACTCCCTGTTCTATTCTAAGAAGCAATTAATCAAATAGGACAGGTAAAAATTCCTGTGCTTAGCTCTCTGGTAACAACACAGCATATCAAGACAGTTGTGCAAGTAGGTTATAATATAAAATGGCTAAAGACAGCTAACAAAGAAATAATGCATCAAATATGATAAATGTAGATGGTAGGATGGCAATGTTTGTTTAATGTTATTTAAGAAATAATTGGCTTTGCTTTAAATATTTTCATGTAACAATCAAAGCTGTGTGCAGCTCTTTGTATCTTCAGGGAGAGCAAATAGACATTGCGAATCTCCTTTGGTGCTTCTCAAATCTCAATTAAAGAACACACCTACATAATGGACAAGTGTGTGTGTGTGTGTGTGTGTGTGTGTGTGTTTTATGACTTTGTGTGCACATGCATTCATGAGTATGTATAGTTGCATACATGTGCCTATATAGACGTGTGTATTATATGCATATACATTTAATGTATAAGTGCATATTTGTGTATGCATGGTTATGTTATATCATTGTTATGACAACACCATGATCCTTCTCTAACAAAGTTCATCAAAAGACATGTCTCTAAATACAGAAAATTAATCTGAACAATTAGTTTCATGTCCACGTTTAAGAAGACAGGTTATGACTATGATATGTGTTTCTCACTTTTCTTCCTTTTAAAAACCACATTACGTTCATTCTTACCATTTCATGTAAACAATAATTTACTTTCACTGTAATATCTTAAGAAAACCCACAGTGTTGAAATGATGGAAATTCTTGAGATTGTTGTAAAACCCAAAGAAATGACTATTCAAAGTACATATGAATTTTAACATATCTTTAATTTCCCACAAACAGCTAGGGAAAATCCATTCAGACTGACACTGTAGGTCTTTGAGCTGTTCATGTAGGTATGGGAAGAGAGACTTGCAGGAGTGGGGTGGAGTAGCATATGGCTCACCAAATTCTCTTATGCTTGGTATTACATCTGCTCATAGGTCTAGCTTTCAGCTCATTGACCACAAGATAAATGTGCTGGTTCCCAGTAGAATCCATATGCAGTGTATGGGTTGGGCAGGGGATTGGGACAGTTCTTATGGTAGCTTTCATGTGTAAAAATGAAGATCATCATCTCAAGGAAATTGTACTTGGGAATGGCCCAAATAGACAGCTTAATAGATAGCTTAATAGAGGTTAGCTTCCTTATCCGTTCATATATTACTAGGGATTCTTGGTGAATACACTTATATTTGGCCAGGTCTGTGAGATACACTTCAAAAATCAATGTATTTTTGATACAGTGGCTCTTATATGTAACTAGAAACTTGGAATGCTGGGATAAAAGGGTCAGGATTTCAGCATAGTTTACGTAGGGAGTTTCAGACCAGTCAAGAAAAACTACCTGGTGCATTATCTCAAAACAAAACAAAACAAAATGTGTTTTTAATATTTTTTTACATTTTTCTAATTTAATTTAATTTTTTTTTTACTTATTTACTTTACATCCTGTTAACTTTCCCCCTCTCAGTAACCCCTCCCACAATTCACCCCACTCCCTTTCTCCTCTGGGTGTATTGGGCTCCCCTAGCTATTCCTCCACCCTGGCACTGTGTCTCTAGAAGGCTAGTAAACATGGGAAGCAGAGATGGAGAAGACAGTAAGGTAAAAAGAGACCTTTTTTTTGTTGTTGTTGTTTTGAGACAGGGCTTCTCTGTGTAGCTCTGGCTGTCTTGGAACTCACTCTGTAGACCAGGCTGGCCTCAAACTCAGAAATCTGCCTGTCTCTGCCTCCCAAGTGCTGTGATTAAAGGCGTACACCACCACTTCCTGGCAAAAAGAGACCCTTATAGACTTAATATTTCACAACTTAGTTGAAGGAAGGAGACTTGCCATTATACTATTTAAAGATTATTTTTGACCAATAAGGGGCCAGATATAAAAATCCCTCTGATACAGTTAGTGCTGGTGAAGCACAAAATCTAAGTAAATGTAAGCAAGCTGAGCCTGAATTTAATGAATGCCTGGTTTGCCATAAGGATTCCTTTCCTCAGATTTGACTGTCATTTATAATACAGATATAATATGAAAGAACAGAGTCACTCAAGACAGACAGACATGTCAATTGCCATTGCATGCCTTCAGGCTCCCTACATCCTTAACTCAATTTAGGCACATATGACTCCTTCTGTTGCTTTATATCCTGGATATTTTTTGCTGAAAAAAATGAAGGGCAACAGAATAACAATATCAAATTTTGGAGTTAGAATCCTGATTATATATTGGATATGATACTTCCTTTCTATCTGACTTTTTCCTAAGTATTAACTACTCTAACCAGGTTTACTAAGCAATGGAAATAAAGGTACCATTACATATTTCAAGAATTTGCTAAAAGAAGTGATTATTAGCATATAGTACAGTGACTTGAATGTATTAATGTCTACATAAATGAATATAACATATGAATATTAGAAGGAGAGGCTAAGGACTTCACACTTTCTAACTCATTTTGGTTCAGCTAATTTGCTTGAATCACAGGTTGCTGCTTTCCTGAGGCTGATGGTAGGTGATTGCCTGAGTACACTTCCTTCAATGTTTTTCCAACAGTTAGTTAAAAGGATACCACTTTCAACGTGCCCAAATTTCATGAATTGTAGCCAAAATTTAAATATACACCATAAAGTTGATTTAAAAATATGTTTCTTCCTGTGGAGATTTAGTTCTCATTTTTATAAAAGGGGTTGAATGCCAACTCCCATTTTTGTGTGTGTTCTTGTGGGTTTTTTCCTTCATTATCACACTGTAGGGTTGTTATAGACATGGGCTATAGAGCAGAGAGGACATCGGAAGCCATCCTAGAATCTGCATTCCTCTGTTCACACCCCAGCACCACCACTTCATATATAGGCAGCCTTTGCAAATGTGGATGACAAGTATGTAACAAACGAACTGCTTTGTTCTCTCTTCCCTAGATGCTGTGCCTTCACTTCTTATCTATGATGAATGTCCATCCTGTCCATCTCATCTTTAGCCTCCCTCCTCTACAGATCACATTTGCCATTAGGTTTTAGTTCTGTTTGGCCTGTTACCTTGTGACTAAACTGTGTTTTAACCTTCCTTCACCCACTATTCATTCCCTACCTTGAGAGAAAATCAGCAGTCGTCAGGGGAGTAATTAGCTGTTGATTACTGCTGATCTATTAATTGGGAAGTGCTGTAGGCCCTGTTTAGAGTTTCTAACTAATCAAATCACAGTTATCTTTAATCAAGGATTTAAAGATATTCTGAACTGAGCCAGAATGTGGAAATTTCATATATTTTTATTAGGGAAAATATTCCTCCTCTGCTACCATGATGTTTGGTGGAGGTACACATCCTAAGCCCCAAGCTATGGCAGCTCATTATATTTTAATATGATTGCACCTGTCACTGATCTATTCCTGCTGTGAGTCACGACTCAGAATTTTATCCTAGAGTACTCATGTGTGGTTCAATGCCTCAGTGAGTTTAGTAACACAATATAGTGGATAGAATAGAGAAATGAGCTTCATAAAGCTTCAGTGTTTGCTATTTTCTTTGAAAATTATAATATATAGCTGTTGGATTATTAGAATTATTATTATTAAAAGGAGATATCTAATTAAGTGGGTTATTGACAGAGGAGATATTGAGTAGTATGTAATCTTCATTTCATATTTTTAGAGTGGAATCTGATGAATGAATAAATGAAAAATCACTGAATAGGCAATGCAATAAATTAACTTAGAGATAACTTATAGTTCTGATACATTTTACTGCATCAAACATTAATTATACAGTTAGGTGTATAGATGCACATTCATAAAAATTAAGTAATTTAGATTTAAAAGCTTGGTGTGATTTTGAAATGTGCAATTCTACCACTTCATAGAAATAGAAGAAGTAAAAGTTGAAGGCTAACCTGGGCTTTACAGAAAATTGAAAGCTAGCTTGTAGTACACTGTGGGATTTTGCATAAAATTAGTAACAGTAAAGTGTGAATTTGTTCTCTAACAAAACTTCTTTAATTTTTTTCTACTTTAAATGAACATAAGTTATTGGTTTCCTCCTCTCTGCCATAGTTATTATTTCACTTTTACAATGAAGACAAATGCTTATTAAAGCAGCACAGTATGTATCCATGTGTTAGGTGGTTCATTTTTATTTTCTGGCAGATGTAAAAGCTAATGTACTGGGTGGGCATTTTGAATTAGTTTGTTGTATTGGCTTTCATTTCCTTATAGATGAAAAACTAAAACAAAAATTTATTTCTATAGGCTACCTTTAATCTTCATTCTGAATATAAACAGGCTATAGCCACTAAATAAAGTCAAGTGGGATTGTTGTCTAGTTATCAAGCAGAGACTACATTTCAACATATTTTTAAATGTCAAATAAAAGCACTGAAATCCTAGGTGCTCTGTGCCCTCTTACTACCTTATTCCTTCTCTTTTCTAGCTGGAGGGTAACATAGAGAAGGACTTAATGATCATATATCACCTGATACCTAGAATAGGTGTTATTCCTCAACATTACTCTATAAACCACACGTTTAGAATCAACACATTACATTGAATTACTTTCTGCTAAAAGTCTCAGAATAGATATCCATTCACACACTCAACCTTACTATAAAGGGGGATATCATCTTCATTTTTAAGTTGCCAAAACGATGCTTCTTAAAGACTAATTTATTCCTCCAAATGTCAGCAGTCACTGAATAGGAAAAAAAAGTAATATGTGAAGTCATTTTTTAATGTGCTTTCATAGCAAAATGTCATGTTAGAAAAACAGCATGGGATGTCTTGATTGCCCTCCCTCACTTGGTAAGTGTTGGGTAAACACATGTCTGTAGAACTTCTTGGCAGAATTCATTAACAAAACTCTTAGGAAAACAGAGGAAATGTCATCATGAAGCTTAGTGTGATGTACTCAATTGTATTGGCACCCTCTTCTCATATCTTATTGACTAGAACTGCTTCTAAGCATAATTTCATACTGTTTGCCTTCCTACTCCTTTTTCATATACACAGTGTTTATTGTCTATACATTATACACACACTATGTCATACAACATTTATACTGGGCACACATACCTATTCTGCTAAGTGTTGGCATAAAACATTTTCATGATTATTCTTGAAAGATTTCTACATTAAAAAATTTCTTCCAATGTATTGTGAGATCCATGTATAATATGATCCCCTTACTATAATACCAATGGTAATAAGGGATGCACTGTTGCTTTTATTGTTGTTGTTGTTGTTGTTGTTATTGTTGTTTCTGTTGCTGTTGCTGCTGCTTCTGCTCCTGTAGTTTTTCAAAGCCAGAAATTGTCAAACCATTTTCTTTTCTATATGCTGGTAGATATATTTGTTAGTTTATATCCATAATAAAATAGAAAATCAATCACTATTTCCACTAAACTATCTTTATTATTTTTCATACCTCCTTTTCAAAATGCAACCTTATAAAGGATTTTTAGGTCAAAATATGATGAGCTATTGACTTAATATTTATTTGAAAATTGATTTAAGATCACTTAGGGATGTGATGGACAGCTTATCCGTGAGGCTGTGATGAATAGAAATATTTATCCTCCTTCAAATTTCAAGATCCAGTGGATATTTTCTGTAATCGTCTTCTCTCTATTGTATGTTTGTTCCTTGGCAACAAATCTTTGGGGAAAATAATTGGAAGGAAGATTGTCCCACTCTGTCCTTGCCTCTTGCCAAGTAACATCTGGATTCAATGAAAGTAAGATATCTCCTTACCAGGAGCATAATTTATAAATTATTCATTCACTGTTTATTATATCTGGCACTTGTAGTCTAAGGACATTATGGAGAATGTAGTAAATGCCAAATACTGAGTATCTGAGTATTCTGGAGTCAGGTGGAGAGGAAGAACTGTGTTCTGATCAGGCAGTATGAGTCCTCAAGAGGACTGTGATTTGAAATTGCTTATGAAAGTGGATAGAAGTTAGGCATGGGAAGGATAGCGTGGAGAAAGTATATTCTCCAATAAAAATGGGAAAATGGAAAAGCAAACTATGGGAAGATTACAGAGCATCTTAGCTACTTTCTTGTAGCTTTGATCAATTATTCTAAAAAAAAGCAACTTAAGAGAGAGTATATTATAACTCACATTGCAAGATGCATTGATCATGGCTGGTACACCATGGCAACAGGAGCTTAGTGCAGCTAGTCCAGCTCCATCCACACACTCAGCACGCAGAAAGAGGGAATGGAGGCATGCTAGCCCTCAGCAAATTTTCCCCCATTTCATACAAGATCACTTAGCAAAGGGGCAAACTCTCCTGCTCACAATCAAGATGAGCCTTCCTCTATTTTCATAAGCATGTCTGTCTCCTAAGTGATTCTAGATGCTAGCAAGTTGAATTTAACACTAACCATGTCATACTTTTCTTAGTCAATTGAGTCAACAGAATTCGGTCTTCAAAGATGAAAGGTAAATGTTCATAAAGGTCTTCTTTGCTTTTCATATTTTTTCCAGCTTGATTGAAATTTTCAGTATTTTGCAATCCTCTCCCTAATTTGCAATCTTTCTGATATCTTAGCTTTACCCCTCTGGAACACAAACATAATAAGAAACTTATTTGCTTTTGAGGACTGTTGATTTTAAACTGTGATTTGCATTTTTATTTCATTATATTTGGGGGCCCTGACTCCTCCTTATAATGCTGGGTAACCAACCAAATAAGCACATCTATCTCAAAAATTATAAAATAAGACTGCAACCTCATTCAGCAAAGGAGTTTATGCCAACCGCATTGCTTCAGGATGGAAACCAGAAAGGAGGGTGAAAGATGTGTGTGTGTGTGTGTGTGTGTGTGTGTGTGTGTGTGTGTGTGTGTGTGTGTGTATGTAAGAGAGAGAGAGACAGAGACACAGAGAAATTATTTTCTCAGTTGTAGGAAGATCAGGGATTGAACATGAAAGCCAGCATGTATTTGAAGTCTTCTCTTGTTAACTGGAGAAGCACTAGTGGAAATGATTGTATTCTTGCTATCTTATTATCTCATTTTAAGAGAGTGACAGCTGCTAGTCTTTTCTGAGATTAATTGTCTTCCTCTGATCACAATCTTCCATCTCTCACACTGACAATTCTCTCAGGTCATTATATGTCCATTTATATTCCATGACTCTCAAAAATCTCTTGTCTGATCACTGGTTAAATCTACTTCTGAAAGGATAGACTATCCTGCTTCCCCATCACACTGAATCACAGTTTCTTCAGAATGGTTGATCCTGACTTTTCAATATTAAATTCATAGTATTTATATTCTCAGATATTACAAATTTTGTGCACAATGAATAAAGAAAAAATCTTTTATGTAAAAGAAAAAGTGCCAGACAGGGGAGATCTGGCAGATCTAAAAATCTGAAAATAAAATATTTCACTGAACATGTCTTGTCCCCCTCAGCCAGTCCTACATTAGCATTGCAACATCATATTTAATTTAGCAAATTAAATTGCATGCTTTTATAATGCCTTAAATTTTGCACATTGAATTTTTGGTTTTAGGAAATGTGACCACTTCATCCACTAGCCAACGGATATTTTGTAAAAAGAGAGTGATAGACAAGCCATGTAGTGTCCAGTCAGAAGAAGCAGCATTGGTTCTGTGCTGGTTTTTGAATTAAAAGTCAGACAACTGTTGGTTTTCAACATTACTGAGTATGTCTGTACCCTCAGATCTGTTATACCACAGTCAGGAAACACTGCCTGAATCACTCACAAATCTTCAGGAAGAGGAGTCTTCCTTGACTTCCACATCACATGACAGCTGTACAGTCAAGGGTAAGTCACAATCAACAGTGGACCTGTTTCATCTAGGAAACACAGCATCCTGGAAAGTTGTTTTCTTGTGTGTTGAAATATGATACATTAGCAGAAATTTTATATTTATCTTTGATATAGACATAGGTTTTCCAGGGATATTAATGCAGTAGAATTTTATCACTTAGTTCATTAAATTGCAGATATTTTTGCAATGTGGAAAACCAGCTGACTTGTTGGTCTATTACTGTGTTTAAGCTCCAGTTCCATTTTAATGTGCAGTAAAGTTCTGTATTGTATGTCTTATTTGATATTGATGAGGCAAATGATAAAAGGATATAAGTTTTCTTTGAATGACTAAAAGACTGTTTAAATTAAAATTTTGTCAATTATAAAATGCTCAGTTACAAGTAATGGAGTTGGATTATTATTAGGAAAAATAAAAAAAAAAAGCCAGTATTCAGAAGAGAACCCACTAAACAAAACTAATAAGCTGATGGCTGAATATCTAAGACTTGGAGATCATGCATAGAGAAAGATGTGCTATACTGTTAGAAACTGTGTGTGATACTGTGTGAGACTTTCAAGTTGTTCAACAAATATATAACATTCCAAGAATCACAAATAAGAAACTAAATAACAAATAAATGGGGACATGGATGTTCTAGGAGGTGTCTGATGACTAAAATGTGTAGTTCATGCAGATTATGAGCGATAGTGGAGTTGAATAGTGAAAATATATACACTTATACACACACACACACATGTATAGAGGTATGTTTCACATACATTGGAAGGTGTCAAGATATAGAGATTAAGGATCACATTTTTATGTTTACTTTTATGTAGACATAATGAATCCAATACATCTTCTCATACATAGTAACTTTCTGCTTTTAGATTTTTTTCAATGCAAATGTTAACTGAGAATATGGGTCTAAGTTACTTTATTCCTTCAATTATTTTACCATGTCAAATGCATAGTTGTTTTTACTTGGTTAGTGTGGGGATATATATCTACATCAATATATGTGTGCATATATA
>NW_022196893.1:1291586-1294368 GCF_008632895.1 Mastomys coucha
TATATATATATATATACATATATATTTATCTCCTCACTTTAAGCTTATAGTAAAAATAGTGCCATGTCATGCTCTGTGAAGGAGCATGTCTGATCACTTTTGTTTTCTAGTAAAGAAGGTGGATTTCAAAAGAGTTGGCTTCTTTATTTAAAGTATCACTGTTAATATATTTCAGAGCTCTGTCCTCATATCAAGTACTCAAAATACATTTTTCTTCACTGTATCAATGCTGAACCATATCTTAGGGATGCCAGACTTACATAATAGAAAAAAAAAGATTAGTTGTTCAAAATTCCCAATTGTGATTAAGTGACCAGTCTATAAATTTAAAAAAAAAAAAAAAATGTTCGTCTAACCACTCAAAGCAAGATATCACTACGGCAAAAAGATTTTCCAGTGTGGCCATAAAATTGTTTTCTGTATGCTGTGTACCCTCTCTGACCACTTTCCACCCCATACACTCTCAGAATATCAGACCAGAGAAAGCTTGTTCTAACAAATCCTGATATATCTGTCAGATTCATGCTAGAGCAACGAAACTGACAGACATTAAATTCTGCTTCTGTCTGCCTTCCTTCTTCAATTGGGCCCTCGCCTGAATATCCCAAGCTGGATGGAACTGAAGAATGTATTAAGAGTCCACAGGACAGATTAGAGAAAAGAAACACTTCAGTGTTAAAGTAAACCTGTCCCAACCTGCAAAGTAAGGAAAGATGGAGCACTTCCTGGCTCATTGAGTTTTCATTTAAAATTTCACCAGCTATAAGTAATGTTGAAGGAGAAGAGTGTCCTGAGAACAACCTGATCCCCAACCTACCATACATGCACCATCACATATACACTATCTACCAATCAGTTCTCTTTGTAAAAAACAAAACAAAACAAAACAAAACAAAAAACATAAATCAATTTCTGAATATCATGATGATAAAATGAAGAAATTATTTTGAAGAACCTAGTTTAATAAACAGTTGTTAATAATTGACTATTAAACAGGAGAGAACTTATTACAGTGTGTATTACATATTACATGTTTATTATAACATCACAGAAAGTATCAAGAACAAAGTACCAATTCAGCTTAGTTTGACCAAATCACAAGACTGATGGACACAGAAGGCAAAGACAAATCAAGAAAACCAGAGCACAAGGTAAGTGAAGGAGACCACTCTGTAGAGCTGTAAAGCCTGGGCTCTCAAGTGAGCCAGGTGGTCTTCTGACATTTAATAGAGGAATGACCTAGGCTGATTTATTCATTATTTAAGCCTAAATAACCTTATATTTTCTTCTTTGTTTTGTAAATGTATTATTTTTTGATAATTTCACAAGTAGATATAAAGTACAGATGCATTCTGGTTGCTTTTCTTTTGCACTGCACTCTCTCATTCCTTTCCCACTTTGGGTCGCACTCTTCTCTGATTTCCTTCAGACTTTATTTCTTTGCTGTTATTTGGTGTGATTCACTAAGTTATTGTCTCTTTAATTAGCATCAGTGGAAGGTTATTTTCTTGTACACATAGGATGAACCTACAGCACTGGAGAAAGAAATCCACCTTCTCCGAAGATTTCAAAGAGTTCTATGGAGAGGTAAAGAGCCCAATGTGTCTGTTCCCCATCTTTGATGGAAACTTAGCAAGCTCCATCTCCTGAAGGTCTTGTGTGCATAAACACAAATGAAGTGAGTTTATGAGTATGACTGCCATATCAGGTCCAGAATTTCTCAGCATTTCCTGCTTCTCTTTCATGATATTCCATGAAGTGGATGGTACAGATGTCTCATTTATGATAATTCTCAGCTCTTTAACCAAATATGAGTGCCTTCATTCAATCCTACCTGGGACCCAAATAAGCATCTTTGCTGAAAGTAAACTAAATCCCACAGGCTAAACCAGACCATAAGAAGAGAAAGGGGCAGGGGACACACGAGATGAACCACTAACCAAGAAAGGTGGCCCAGGCCATGAAGCCAGAAGACCTGGGTACCCAAAATTGCTGAGTTACACAGGGATCAGGCAGGGGGAAAGGAAACAGAAACTCCTCCTCTAGAAGGAAGAAGTTTAGGATAGGGGCCTGGGAGAGAAGTGGTAAGAGGAGCCCAGGTGCTGAATAAGATTTGTGCTGGGTTTGAGGACCTCACAAAGATGAAGAGTCAGAATTCAAGAAAATGTGTGTGTGTGTGTATGTGTGTGCACTCCCGTCCATATGTGTAAGCATGCACACATATGTGTGCGTATTAAATATACATGAATTAAAATCAATGGAAATGGAAAACTATCTGCTAATTACTTAAATATATGACAGATATTAAAACCACATTCACTAGTATATGTCACCATTTACTCACTAATTATCCTGCAATTCAATTACAATAATTGTTCTTTCTCTCCTTAAACCACCATGGCTTCTGTCTTATATGGTGGCTACATTCCTACAAACTACATATGCTAGGAACACTGATGCAAACCTTCCTGGATATTCATGACCTGATCTCCGAATCATAAGTATTCTTCTTTTAGCTGAGCACATCAACAAGGCTAACTGGACAAAAGAGAAGACAAACAAAATGCAGAACCTTACAATGGAAATGTTAAAAACAATTTCTCAGATTTCTGTCACTACTCACAAGAGCAAAATCTCAATGAAGACCTGTAGAGGCAGTGAAGTAGTCATACGCATACTCAAAAATACCAGAATGGGTATTCTATCCAACATATATTGTCCCGCGCTATCTCCCGCCGGCAGGAAAGACGCGGCACACACGGATCCTTCTGCAGTACAAACT
>NW_022196893.1:1299085-1321909 GCF_008632895.1 Mastomys coucha
CCAACGGCAAGCCAAATGTCATCGCCATTTTGTAATGGCGATGTGCTTATGAAGTGGCTTCCTACAATATATGTATGTCTTAATAAATACAGAAGTGAAAAGTCTGACATTTCTGCACTGGAAAAACACTATTTCTGGTGATATTGCTTCCCATTTCCATGCAACCCTAGTGAGGTTTCACATGGATGTTTCTTTCCTTTTACACCTAGACATAGACAAATCTTTCTCCCTCTCTTCTTACAACATCAATCCCATAAAATTAAAATCTCAACTACTTCATCATGTATAGACTTAACTTTATCAGGGAGACCACCTTCCCCATCCTATCACTACTTTAAGATGAGAATTTTGATTGGGCAGCAATAAATCCAGAACAAAAAATGGGTAAAAACTAAGCAGATCCAAATAACAACTATTGTACACAACCATGCCTGAAGCTGTATCTATCATCAGACCCTGCAGTTATAAGAATCCATAAATCCTATTTTGCTTTGTACATGTCAATTTTGATAGGAGCATCTGTTGCATATTTGTAACAAAAAAAAAAATCCTGATGGAGAGAGCTAGTCTTTTTTTGTTTGCTTGTTTACAGGCAATCTGAAAACTGACAAAGATAAGCTAAAGACTCTAAGAAAGAAATAGACCTCTGCCCGAGATCTACAAAGAGGAAATAACTCCATGAGCTTCCAGAATCTGAAGACTAAAAAACATGTAATGACACGTCTAACATCTCATCTGTGAGTAGCTGGTGACTAGTGAGCAAGGAAGATATGAACTTTTCAATTTGCAGTTTTTGGTTTTTCCAGACAGGGTTTCCCTGTGTAGTCCTGGCTGTCCTGGAACTCACTCTGTAGACCAGACTCAGAAATCTGCCAACCTCTGCCTCCCAAGTGCTGGGATTAGCCCAGCTTTGCTGTAGGAATCTTATAGGCAACAATCAGCACCAGATCAGCAAATGTAAGCAATACCATTGGCTCATAATGCTTTCTGAAATGTAGCACAGGTGCCACTAGACTGTAAACCCTTTGATTACAAATACATTTTTTTTCAAGAGTGATTACCCTCAATTTCCCCTATTTGAAAGAAATAGCATTGGTCAGAGAGTCAAAGCCGTTTTTCCATTTACATCCTAAAGTACCATATTGGCCTAGACAGCAAAAATCTTGACTCCTTATTTACATAAGCATGGTGTTTTGTGTATTTCAGAAAGCAACAGCTACCTTTATTATAACCCTGATCTGCTTCTGGTTACTCCTTTCAAAGGAAAGACAGTCAGGGTGAGTCAGTGGCCCCAACTAATGCTAGGCAGGGAGGGAAGTAAGGGTGCCTTTCAGCAGCAAAGGTGACCTGAGGTTGCACGAGGTATGGTGCCAAGAATAGATGTCCATTAATCCCTGTCCAATGGGTCACAGGCACCTCTGTCAAGCACAACATGTGGCTGTGTACCTAACGGTGTGCGCTCAGCCAGGATATTAAGGAGCACAGAGCAATACATCTCTCCCCACTCCCCTCCTGCCCCTTCTGAATGCATTAGCTCAGCACCCTACATTGATTGCAGAGGAGAATATGATGTGTGGGGAGACAAACATAGAAAGAAATGGAAGTCTTGTAGGAGAAATGAGGACAGGCTCTTTTTATTTCATTAAGTTACAGATGAGAGAAGTTATTGGGTAAATCAATACTTAGCTGTCTCCAGAGAGGCTCTGACAGTACCTGACTAATACAGAAGTAGAAGCTCACAGCTATCCATTGAACTGAGTACAGGGTCCCCCAAATAAGGAGCTAGAGAGAGGACTGAAAGAGCTGAAGGGTTTGCAGCCCCTTCAGACAAACAACAATATGAACTAACTAGTACCCTCAGAGCCTCCAGGGACTAAACCACCAACCAAGGAGTACACATGGCGGGACTGATTGTTCTGGCAGCATGTGTATAGTAGAGGATGGCCAAGTCGGTCATCAATGGGATGAGAGGCCCTAGGCCCTGTGAAGGTTCTGTGCCCCAGTGTAGGGTAATGCCAGGGCCAGTAAATGGGAGAGGTGGGGTGGTGAGCAGGCAGAGGGGGGAGGCAACAGGGGTTTGTTCTTGTTGTTGTTTTATTTTTTTGGAGGGGAAACTAGGAAATATGACATGTAAATAAAGAAAACATCTAATAAAAGAAAAAAAGAATGCTAATATATTTAGAACATCACTGAAATGTCAGACATTGCTGAGACTCGTGACAATTACAAATATCTGCTATCATATATTCTTTTACATGTATTTGGGGCTTCAAAGCAGTGACCCAATTGCTTCAAGAAAAATTCCTTCCTGAAAAAGACACTAGAGGATACCAGGAATCTTTGCTGAATATGATAAGCTGCTAGGTCTGCATGAAGCCTTCCAGACATTAGTATGCTGAAAGTCAGCCAAGTCCTATGAGAAAGTCAACTCCCACTTGTTTTAGGGGACAGGGCATCCAAATGCATACTGACAGTATGATGGTTGGCAGGACAAGTGATAAACACACTCAGTAGTGACTTCACCAGTCTTCAGAAACCGAAGCCTTAAGTCAACACTTCGTTACCAAGTTCTGGCTCTTGACCCAGCCATTTTTATCAAGAAAGTCCACACTAGAAATTGTCTAACATCCTTTCTTGCATAAGATTCACACTGATGCTATATTCTCTCTCTCTCTCTCTCTCTCTCTCTCTCTCTCTTGAAATCTGAGAGTAAATTAATATTTCTTTCTAATAAAAACACTCAAAATCACACCAGGGTCTCAATGGTTATGATTGGCCTAGAATGTGAATTACTTGCCTTCACTTTCCACTAAAACACACATACCTCAGACTTTCTCAAAAATAATAAATTCATTCTAAAATATTATTTAAAATTATTAATTAGTGTTATTTAGAATGAGAAGTATGAATTCTAGTGCTCATACATAGTAATTGATAAAAAAAGTTTTATCTATAAATTTGCTATTGGTACACAAACAATTGCTTTGTAGATTTTTCCCTTTAGTCATTTCCAGGTGCATGGGGTTTATTTCCTTCATAATTTTTATTATATAGCACAAGAACTCTAACATCTCTAAAAATTTGGCACCCATATTTTAAAGATATATGTATTTCTGTGTTATGTTTATGTGGTTTGCATGTATGAATTGCAACATGTGAATACCTGGTGCCTTCAGGATAAGATTCTCTAAAACTGGAGTTTCAGACAGTTGTAAGACACTATCTGGGAGATGGTGATGTAATGTGAACAGATTATCTGCAAGAGAGGCAAGTTCTCTTAATTGATGAGCCTTATCTCCTGCCACTATCAACTATACTTTGAAAATATATACATGACATATAAACCAATTTACCAAAGATTAGTTGACTATTTCACTTGTGAGTATTTTATACTGAAAATTTACCATTGGTTTATGAATTTTACACTTAAAAATAAAAATGTGTATAGCATAGTTGTGTTAAAATCTTATTCTATAAATCAATTTGGTGCACATATATTGATCAGAAAATAGTGATGTATTCTCTCTATATGTAAATTAGAATTGTCCATTTTAATATTAAAACTATTCATTTGATTCTACTATACGAATAACATTTTTTTCCTTTCTATCTGATTTTTATTCAGTAGGTTTTTTTTTTTATGCCAAAACTTAGGTCTTATCTTAAAAATCATGCCTTAACACAAAATCTCTTATACTATGATAATTCAGAATAACAAAAGTAAAATAATTGAAATAATTATCCCTTCCAAGCCCTTAGTTTAAAAAATATCACCTCCAGATGAGTTCCCTAGTTTAGTCATACTTCACCATCTTTCTCTGATGCTCACGGCTTGATTAAAACACAAGAATGTAATTATCTATTAATTTGGAGTCTCCACTGATTAAAATAGAAAGAACCTGCACAGGTCATAGGTTATCACAGTGCATAATTAATTGTCCAACATCATCTTAATCAACATCTCTTCAGTTTGAGCATCCTGCATTTCTCAGACAGGAGGGAGGAGGAGAGATGGGCAATTTAATCAACTATGCCTGAGTTGTCAGAAATGGATTTGGGGAGGCGGCAATTGCTGGTTATTAGAGCAGGAGCCGAAGTGTTTCAGCCTACAGCCTACAGCGACAGCCTGTGCATTATCAAGTTTGTAAGACACAAAGTGCACTATTGAATACAAGGCTTCCGACAAGAGGCTCCATGCCACTTGATTAATAAATGAAAGTATCAGATCTAGGAAGAAAAGCTATGCACACATGAATGTAATCCAGCCTGTTATAAATCACTAGCCCTCAAAAAGCCAATGATTTCTTCCAATGGTAGATTTGCTGTGCTGTAATCAATACGTGTTAAAATATAGGATCTGTCCTTTCCCCAAAACAATCACAATAATGTGACCTGTCATGCTTTTATAAAAATACAATAGGTTAAATCAAACAATAACTCACAATGTATGTTTCCAGGAATGTCTGTCCTTGTAAAGTCAGAAACTGTTGGATATTATGCAGTGCTCTAAAACCTAACAGACATTTTCCACAGTGAGTAAGAAAATCATTGTGCATTGTCACTATATTTAAGCAGTATAGCCACGTGGTAAGGAAGAGACTCTGGTCCTCTGTTACAGATGTAGAACCTGAGATTCATGGTAAAAGTCCATCCAACTTAAAGCCTACATCTTTAGGTTTGTGAAAGTGCAGACTAGAGGGTAGAGTTTGCTACCATAGTATTTTCTGCTTTGCTGGGGAATCATTGTATGTTCTTTCCTCTTGATTCTTTAGCCTCTTCCTTTTTGTTCTTTAATTGTGCAATATGCTAAACAGAACATTATCTAGACTCTGAATTTCAGAGACCAAAACTTTTGAAGAACATTTTCCTGAGGCAAATGGTTAGTTTTAATTTTCCTTTGATATGACTTTTTTCTTTAATATGTTTTATTTAAAAACATTTGCACAATATATTTCTACAATATGTTTCCCCTTCCACAATTCCTCCCAGAACCTTCTCAGTTCTCTATCTACTCAGTTATATTTTTATGTTCTTTAATTATCTTTAAAAATAATAAATAAATGAATAAATAAATAAATAAACAAGCAAATAATAAAATTAAAATTCAAAGTGCCAAGACAAAACAAAAGGCCATAAAATAAACAGCTGAGTTTGTTTTGCCTTACCAGCTTCTTCTGTGCCTGGAGTCCGCTTCAGAGTGTGGCTGATATGCCTGGTGACAGACAGTCCATTGTCAGAAACTGATCTTCCCTTTGCCTACAGGTAATAGTTGAAAATAATTTTTTTTGTTAGGAGTGGGATCCTATATCTACTTCCTCCTCTCAATGTTGTGAACCCATCTAGTTGAATATGGGAAAATCTCATGTGTGCCTATACAGTCTCTGTGGATTTACATAAGTGTCAGCCCTGTTGTGTCTGGAGGTCTCTGTTTTCTAGGAGTCAGCACATCTAGCTCTTAAAACCTCTTTGTATAGATCTCTGAGCCTTGAGCATAGGGGATTGATGAAAACATCCCATGTAGGGCTAGGTATCCCAAAGACTAATTTTACTCTGTGCATTTTCTAGTTCTAGTTGTGTGTGTGTGTGTGTGTGTGTGTGTGTGTGTGTGTATGTGTGTGTGTGTGTGTGTGTGTGTGTCTGTGTGTGTCAATTTTCCTCTGCAGTAAGAAGAAGCATAAGAAGCATCTCTGAGGAGTCAGAAGCATGGATCTATGGATATAGCAGATGTCATTATAAGTAATTTTTTTGCTATATTTCTTTGTGTGTTGTTCTAAGTATCAGTCATTTCTGGGTGAATTTCTCCCAATTAGTTTGTAATGTTTTAAACATATTTGAGCTTATATCAACACTTATCATCATAGATATGTTAATCAAGTGTTTGTGGGGTAAAGTAGGAAAATGGAAAGTATATGGGTAGAGAAATGAATGGAAAATATATGGATGGATGGATGGATGGATGAACAAATAGACTAATATCAGAAGCAGTTTGTGGGTGCAGAAAGAGAATGTGGACCTTGGAGTGATGGCTCAGTGGTTAGGAGCCCTTGCTGGGCTTGCATAGGACTCTGGCTTAGTTCCCAGCATACAGGTATAACAGCTCACAATTGCCTGTAACTCCAGCAACAAGAGATCTGATGTAATCTTCTGGCCTGCTAAAGCGCTTCCACACACAAGAC
This sequence comes from Mastomys coucha, assembly GCF_008632895.1. NCBI lineage: Eukaryota > Metazoa > Chordata > Mammalia > Rodentia > Muridae > Mastomys > Mastomys coucha. The sequence goes on from NW_022196893.1 coordinate 1,305,262, forward strand.
ATCTACTCAAAAAAGGTATACACACATACACACAAATAATCAAAATAAATATTAAAAAAGACAGGGATCTGGTAAGACAGTTTGCTTGTTAAGAGCTTGCATTGCTCTTACAGAGGATCCAAGTTTACTTTGAAGCATCTTGATCAAATGGCTCAAGATTGACTGCTATTCCAGGTACAGGGAAATGCAGTGCCTCAGGTGTCCTTGGGCAACTGCACTCATGTGTTCTTTACCCATCCCAAGATATACACATACATAAATACACACACAATTTAAAACAAAATAAATTTTAAAATAGTGCACTAAATGGATCTATGTAATAAAAACAAGAATGAAAACATATAAAAGAAAATAATTGGGAGAATATCCACAGACCATGGGGAGCATTTTTCTGTCTTTCCAAAAATCTCAATTTTGAATAAAGATAAATAACCTCATAACCCCCTCCTTTAAAAATTGTTTCACAATTAAAAATATTTCATAATACAATTATAAGAAGTGCAGTATCACTGTAAACATTGTTTGACTTTTGAAAAGAGCTAAGAGAACTTATAGTATTTTTCTCATATTTTTACAAAATGCTTTGAATCTAGATTGACAGTTTTGCTCTGGTATTTCTAAATGATTTGTCTGTTTAAGAACATAAAAACAATGACCTTGGATAAACAGTGATAGAATTTGTTCCGTGTTACTTTTTCCTTGGCAGCTTTAATTCCTCATTCCTAGAGCAGTGATGGACTTTCCATAGCACTGCATGCCTGCAGAACTAGGAAATTCTTTTCTCTTCTCTTCTCTTCTCTTCTCTTCTCTTCTCTTCTCTTCTCTTCTCTTCTCTTCTCTTCTCTTCTCTTCTCTTCTCTTTTCTTTCCTTTCCTTTCCTTTCCATTTTCCTTTTCTTTTCTTTCCTTTCTTTTCTTTTTTCTTTTTGTTTCTTCTCTTTAAAATTTATTTAACGTTTTATTTTTGCACTCCATATTCTACCCCCCTCCTGTTCCACCTTCTCACTGTTCCACATTCCATATCTCCTCCTTCCATCTCCACAAGGATGTGCTCCCTAACCCCCATCTCACCATACCTCCCCACTCCCTGGGGCCTCCAGTCTCTTGAGGGTTAAGTGCACCTTCTCTGACTGAACTTGGACCAGGCAGTCTTCTGTATATGTGTTGGGGGCCTCATATCAGCTGGTGTATGCTGCCTGGTTGGTGGTCCAGTGTCTGAAAATTCTAGGGGTCTGGGTCAATTGAGACTGCTGGTCCTCCTACAAGATCACTTTCCTCCTCAGCCTCTTCCAACTTTTTCCTAATTCAGCTATAGGGATCAGCAATTTCTGTCTACTGGTTGGATGTAAATATCTGCATCTGATTCTTTCAGCTGCTTGTTTGTTCTTTCAGAAGGCAGTTCAGGATAGATCTCTTCTTGTGAGCACTCCATAGTCTCAGTAATAGTGTCAGGCCTTGGGGCCTCCCCTTAAGCTATATCCCACTTTGGGCCTGTTACTAGACCTCCTTTCTCTTAGTCTCTTCTTCATTTTTGTCCCTGCAGTTCTTTCAGACAGGAATAATTCTTAGTCAGAGTTTTTTGACTTTGCGATGGCAAACACATCACTGACTTGATGCCCTGTCTTTCTTCTGGAGGTGGACTCTACAAGTTCCCACTTCCCGCTGTCGGGCATTTCATCTAAGGTCCCTCCATTTGAGCCCTGAGTCTTTCACTTCCCAGCTCTCTGGTACATTCTGGAGGGTCCCCCCAACTCCTACTTCCCAAGGTTGCCTGATTTCATTTTGACGGCCCTCGGGGTTTCAATCCTCCCACCAGCACAATACCTAATCATGTCCCTTATTGAAGGGACTCTGCCCTCTATCACACAGTAGAATTCAATGTCCATGTCAGGACATAGGCCCTTTGTAAAGTGTTATTTGATTTCAGCACAAGGCATCAGTAAATACCTGAGTGATGCTGGATTCCTTGAGCCTAGGGTGGAGAAACTGGTTCTCAAAAAAACTTCTCCGGTGCTGTACTCATCTTCAACAGACGTGGAGAAGGTGAAGAGAAATTCAGAGTTCTGAATGTTAACTACCAGTGGGTACATCTGTGTGTCCAGCTGGATGGTTGACTTTTGTCTAGCATGTATAAGACCCTGGGTCCACTAATACTACAAGAAAAAGTAAAATAAACTTTAAAAAAACAAAATGCCTACAATATTTTAGAATGGTTTGTTTAGATCAGTACCTCAGTGTAGGGAAATTGTGTCCTTTAACTGTATGTATATATTATGTAAATTATTTATGTAAATCTTATAAGTTATATACATATGTAGGTTTTGGAATGTACATGGAATGTTTTAGAATTTTCAAAATTGGAAAGCCTGGTTTGAGCACTGATAACAGATGGAAAATTCAAAGAATAGACAAGTAATTAACATGAATCTACTCAGTGTGAGGACCTTATCACTCAAGATGATAAATAAGAATGGATCATTTGGCTCTATTATTCTGAACTGAGAAAATAATGTATACTGTTTTTAAAGGTTTCAGACTTAGAATGCCTTTTTTTCATGCTTCTCTCTTGAAAACTTCCACACATTTAAAACATAAGACTTTACTCATGTAAAACAAAAGCTGTTCTGTTAACACCTTCACTAGTGTTAGCTTGTGTCATGACAATCTGAGATATGGACACTGATTTTGTATTACCAAGAGCACTTCTGTAGTTTGTATAAAATGTTGGGATCTCAGCTTCTAAGTTCCAAAACTGAAAAGTATTATTGTTTCATAGAAATTATATTCCCAGAATCTTCAATTACCCTCTTATTTATTCAGCAGACATATAACTTTACTGGCTAACTGAAACTAAATATTCTTACCCAACATGTGCGAATGTATGCAGTGTCAAGATTCTATCCCTAAACATAATGATCACATATTAAGAAACTTTCAGTAAATTAGCATTTTTAAAACTAAGTCAAGGACTAGCCTAAGCTTGGAAAGGAATTCTGAGGAAGGGGTGTTGAGTGAAAGTATGACTGGAAGTCAATTGTGGTGAGGTACAAGCTGACAGCCTTGTGTTCCACTCAAAACAGCTCTTCAAACGTCTCCGGACAGTTCAGCTTTTTTTTTTTTTTTTTTATTTATTTATTATTATATGTAAATACACTGTAGCTGTCTTCAGATGCACCAGAAGAGGGCGTCAGATCTCATGATCGGGTGGTTGTGAGCCACCATGTGGTTGCTGGGATTTGAACTCAGGACCTTCGGAAGAGCAGTCAGTGCTCTTAACCACTGAGCCATCTCTCCAGCCCAACAGTTCAGCTTTTGCAGACTAATATCTAGTCTTTTATTTTCATATTACTTCAATAGTTCATTCCAGGTTCCCTTTTGAATATTCCATGAATCAGTATTTTATGACCTTCATGCTTGATTCTTTGACAAGACATTGAGTACACAGCAATGAAGTAAGAGATCTTCCTGCTTTGTCTGTTTATAAGCACAGACAGTAAGCTATCTGGGAGGAATCTGGCTCTGAGATCAACATTCCCACTCTGTCTGGGCATAAATTAGCTCATTCAAGGTTGACCTTGAACTCAGGAATCGGCTAGGCTTCATAAGCACAAACAATAAACTTAGCTGGATGGGATCTTACCCTGTGATCACTACTCTCTAAATCTTTTTTATTTCCTTCCTTAATATCTTTGTGACAAACTAGCTCATACTACAGCTTCTTTTGTTCTTTTAGGTCTATGACACAAATCCTTCATATGATTGATATTACATCCTTACATTTTGTATAGTTGAGAATTTTAACATTCTTGAATTCATATTTTTAGAGTTTTTCCCCACAGCTTTAAGGGTTATCATGAAGAGTACAGCATTCACCATTTTACTAAGCACATTAGACACACCATTGCCTTCCAGACTACTGCTGTCTCTGATTATCATGAAGTCATTAACCTTGGCTGAAAGGACATTCTTCGGTAACCTTGGCAAGGAGAACATTTCTCAAAAGAGGAACATAAGTAAATTATGTATATTATTATACAAATATGCCCCATGCCCACAGCAACTGTCAACACCTATGGAGGCCAATGCCCTGCTACCCCTGCTCTAGGTGTGGAAACTGTTGCACCATCCATTTTGCATGGTAGGACTTGGGAAAACTGCGTTTGGGCAGGCAGTCATGCATGCTTTTGATGCCAGCATTCCTGCCCTTGGTAGGTAGAGACAGGCAGATCTCTGAGTTGAAGGTCATCTGCCACCCCCACTCTGATGAAGTCTTGTGATGAGCCCAAAAGCTTGGCCACAGATCAGAAGCAAAAGCTTCAAAGGAAGCCAGTCTCTTGGAGTTCATTTGTGGCATCACCTAATTTAGAGGTAGCTCAGTTATGTCCTTGGGAACTTGCGTGCTAGGTGTCCACCAAGATATGATTTACTAATAGCTAGACAAAATTGGACATTGCTCTCTGACCTTTATCAATGTTCCAGCATCTTAGCCAAACCCTGGCTTGGAATTTCGTAAAGAATGTTACCCATCCAGATTAATTGCCTTCGGCATTGTGGATAGGTCACTGAAGCTTACAGAATGGGAGATTTATCCCAGCGCAAGGTCAAGTAGAATCCTCATTCTCAGTCAAGTACCACAGCTGAGCCACTTCTAGGAATTAGCAAGAATGAGGCTTCCAAAGACTTGTCTCTACTAGCCCAGAAGATTAGCATAGTGGGCGTTTTACTAAAGATGGGCAGGACCTTAAGCAGAGAGAGAGAGAGAGAGAGAGAGAGAGAGAGAGAGAGAGAGAGAGAGTATGTGTGTGTGTTTGTGTGTGTGTGTGTGTGTGTGTGTGTGTCAGAGTGCAGCAGCAGCAGAGCATTCAAGCATCAAGCCTCATGTGGTTTGCAGCCCTTTCCCTCTTCCCCAGCCCCACGTACCCAGAGGAGATGGCTGCTGTTTTAGACCCAGTGTGTTTTACATGGCCTCAGATGTACCTCAACAGCTGAGCTGCCAGATTTTTCTTTTCTCTTTTGTAATGACTGTAAAAGTCTGATGCCATTTTTGAGAAATACACTCAGATTTAGCACTTCCTTGTGTCAACTCTGTCATCCGCTGAATTTTTTGCCCACCTGAACAGAACTCTACTCATCCCCTGCAACAAGAGATTCCCGCAGCAAACTCAGTCCGTGGCAGTCATCCTAACCTACAGAGCTAGTTCCAGGACCACATAGAGACACCTGTCTAAAAACAAAAAAGCAAAACAAAACAAAACACAAATACAACAAACATGAAAAACAAAACAAAAATAGCCACAAATCAAAACCAAAACCAAAAACCAGACACACACACACACACACACACACACACAAAAGAAAAATCTGAGTTTGGTGCTGGGATACTGGGATCAAAAGCATGCAAGACTGCCTGCCCAAATGCAGTTTTGCCAAGTCCTACCTTGCAAAATGGATAGTGCGACACAGTTCCCACCCCTAGAGTAGGGGTAGCAGGGCATTGGCCTCCACAGGTGTTGACAGTTGCTGTGGGCATGGGGGATATTTGTATAATAATATACAGAGTCAGTCCAAATGGAAGGGGTAAATTAAATAAGCAGGTGATGAAATGGTACCTCAGAGGCTAGAATCGGACAAGTGCCACAGAATTGTGTCCTTTCCTGCTTCACAGTGCACACTTGTGATTAATAAATCAATCACTTTAAATCATGGATTTTTTAATGTGTCTTTTACTATAAGTTATAAGCTAAGTAAGGACAGAAACTCTGATACTTGATTTATCACTTCATTTCTTTCCTCTGAGAATAGAAGTGTCTATCATGTAGTTGGCATCTGTGAATTCAGATTTATTTAGTGAGCAAGAGAAATGACACAAGATGCTTATTTTTTCCTCAGAGGTGCTAGTACCTACATGATCACTTTACTCATTCAGTTTTCTTTTGTTTTTATGCATTTATTTTTAGTAGATATTTTCTTTGTTTACATTTCAAATTTACTCCCTTTTCCCTTCTGAAAACCCCCCTATACCATCCCCTTCCCCCTACTCACTAACCCACCCACTCACTCTCCCCTGTCCTGGGATTCCCCTACATTGGGGCATTGAGCCTTCACAAGACCAAGAGTCTCTCCTCTCATTGATATCCCACAAGGCCATCCTCTGCTACATATGTGGCTAGAGCCATGATTCCCTCCTTGTGTACTCTTTGGTTGGTGGTTTAGTCCCTGGGAGCTCTGGGAATACTGGTTAGTTCATATTGTTGTTCCTCCTATGAGGTTGCAAACCCCTTCAGCTCCTTGGGTCCTTTCTCTAGCTCCTTCCTTCAGTTTTCTAAATAATGCTAAGATGGGCCACTATGAGCAATGGGAAAACAGCTAAGAAAAGACCACAAGCATGGTGATACAGGGGATTATCTATTATATTCAGCACTAGGTAAAATCTAGTTTGTCATTAAAATAAAGCACCATTAAGTTTAGATTGACCTGGGTTGAGAAATCTGTCTGTACTCAATAGTTCAATCCATTCAAGGTTTGTTGTAAGAATGAAATTCGATGTCTATAAAGCACAGTTGAAATAGATAACAGTAATTCATCTCTTTTATTTTTATTTCTGTGCTTGTTTCTTGTACTTTTATTGACCCATTTAAAATGTTTACTTATATCATTTCTTGGTATGTGTGTAACTCAGTACATGTATGAGCAACATATGAATATTGGACCCACAGCATCTAGAAGACAGTGTTGGGTATTTTGCAATTGCAGCATATCAAAGGAAGAGAATATAACTTTGTATCCATGGTGGACTTGTCTTTCTGATTGCATTATTTGGGGTACAGACATGCCTGTTATTAACTTGGAAATTCCATGTTATATCCATCCATGTATACTTTGCAACAGCTAGAAACTGCTTTTATCTCATTTTCATGTTGAAAATCTTCTGATGGAGTTTAAAATATGGGATAATCTACGTCAATATATTCAGACATGCAGAATTAGTCTAGTAATCATAAAGCTAAGTATGATTATTTGAATATGTAGTAGCCCTTATAGACTCCTATGTTTGAAAGCTTGGCCCACATTTGGTGGACTTGCTTGGGAAGGATGGGAGGTATTTGGCTTTGTTAGAGAAGTTTGTCACTAAGATAGGTTTTGAGGTTTCCCAAACCCACATCATTTCCATTTTGCTCTTTTTCTCTGTCTGCTTCCTACTTGTTAACAAGGAAGGAGACTCTCAGCATCTTCTCTAGCATCATGCCTACTTGCCTACTACCATGTCTCCTGCCATGGTGGTCATGGACTCTAACATTTACAACTGTGAAGCACAAACTGTTTTAAATTAAATTGGTAAGTGATGAGGAAGATAACTAATACATACCCTATTGTCTTTATACAGGTAAGAAACAACTTGACAGGAGGCTGGTATGAATTGACTATAGTCGAGCCTTCTATGTTTGCAGATATTTCCACAAACGAATGAGAATCTGATTTTACAATAACATTAGTGAGTGCTCTAGAACAGTGCATTGTACTCTGTCATCTCCCTACAAGGAGGGAACACATCATAAATTCAGTATCATTGTTTAAAAGCTTTGAACATTCACTCTTCCAGTCCTCTTCAATAGAGCAAAAGCAAGATATAAAAACAGTTATTGTAAATATAACACAATCAATAATACATGAAAATATGCAAAAATATTGATGTACTATTGTGCCAATGTTTATTTCTCATGCTAAAAACAGTTATTATATATTTTTTATATATATGTTACATTTTTCCTTTTCTCTCATGCTCAGATGTGGCATTCTTATTGACAATGTACAGTCACTGCTGGTCTGCCCAAGGTTTCATTTGAAGACTGTGGTATCACCGAGTGTCTGGGAATTGTCCATCATGATACTTCATAAAAATGAGGGCTTAGGATTAGAAAAGCAGTGATATGTCTGACTCCTATTTTTCCATGTGTTTTCCAATTTGTAGGCTGGGCACCTTGTGATACCTTGCTGTCACCTTTACTCAGCACCTGGTCTTGCACCTTGCATGGATATAGGACAGGGGTAAATGGTGAGGGTTATTAGCGTCTATGCTATCTGAGCCCGACTCCTAGAGGGCTACAGATCTAACAGCCTTTTAGAACTGTTAAAACCCTATGCCTCTAGCACTTTATCTCCAGGATGAGACACAGAAATAGAGACATAGCTCATTATATTTCAGTATCAAAAGAAATATATGCAAACTGTTGTGCATACCTCTTATATTGCAGGAATGTTTTCTAAGAACACATGTTTATTTTTTTATCTTTTGTAGAGCTTCTTTTGCTTTTCTGTTGTTTTTGTTGTTGTTTGCTTGTTTATATGTATGTCTGTCTGTTTGTTTACTAGTTGAAGAGAATATACTCTGAAAAGACTTATTGTTTCTAATATCCAGTTGCTGATTTTGTTCTGTGCTCTTAGCACACTAAAAGATAGGACTTGGTATAACCTTGAAGTGTAGAGTCAGAAATTTGACTTGTGCTGAAGTTGGAGCCAGATCTTATAAGTACTATGTCTCTCAGCCATATCTCTAAGGGCTTTTTAGAATAATAAATAGAAACATGCATTTTTTTTTTCGAGACAGGGTTTCTCTGTGTAGCCCTGGCTATCCTGGTACTCACTCTATAGACCAGGCTGGCCTTGAACTCAGAAATCCGCCTGCCTCTGCCTCCCAAGTGCTGGGATTAAAGGTGTGCGCCACCACCGCCTGGCGAAACATACATTCTTATAAATACAGATTAGATGGGCAGTGATATTTCAATGAATGGAAGCTGCTGTTGGGATTGACATCACCATTTTTATCTACAAATAAAGTATTCTCAGTAGAGTCAGACTTGCAATCCTAAATCTGGTCAATTCTAAGCATTGTCAAACCCCTTGCAGCTTCAGAGTTAGAAAGAGTATTGACAACATAATTAGACACGCAAAATTAAAACATTAAAGAATTGAGTTCTCATAAGGAAAAAGATGGGTGATGATGGCTGCCTAGAATTTTCTATTAAAAAACAAAAGAAGAAATGTGGGGTCTATTAACCTGAAGTTCAATCAAAAAGGACAATAAGTTCAATAATGACTCAACTATGAATTCCCATATGACCTTTACAGTAGAAGTTGGCCTAGAACAAAGAACCACACAAAACAATTATTTGTTTAATGAATTATTTAGAATTCATGGAAATTATCTTAACTAATTAGCTATCAGCATTCTGTCCAAATTTAGAAGAGAAAACATACATTTAAAATACAACATATTTATTTTTAATTAAAAATAAATACTCATTCAGGGCAAAGACAGAAAAATACTAAGCCTAAATTTAATTAAAAGTTACATTAATGCATTTTTCTAGTATTAGACAGACTTTGGAAAAATAACTCTGAATTTTAAGTAGACAAAGTAAATGAAACATGCTATTATTCTTTTGGTGATAAGGTATATTGGTTTACTGCCTGGAACCATTTTATGATGTATTACTTTTTATCTCCATTGGTTATTTTGATTTGCAAATGGTCTTACCATGGAACCTATCTAGTATTTGATAGTCTCCTAGATTTTATTTATTTTTTGACTTATGTGATTCTCTTTAGGTTTTATCAGGCTTGCAAGATAAAAAACAGACATGCATACACACAAACAAACAAAACAAAAGTTTGTCTACATTTGATATGGATTTCATTTGGTAGGATTTATCCAAGGAGAGTATAAGAGACAGATGGCAAATTCAGAGTCCTGATCTGATAATCTAGAAGGATTGTCTGCTTTGTTTCTCTTACACTTGCATGATTTGATAGCATGTTGTGTACCTCTGACTCTCAGAACATTTGTTTGGACTCTCCTAGTATTCTTTCTTAATTTGTCTACAGTCATAAATGCTTTAAGTTCCACTTTACATTTAAAAGTATGGTAACAGTTATAAACTGCTAAGAGGCAACACATTTTTTTCTAAAATAATAGTTTGAACAACTAAAATAACTCACATAGCATGAAACAAAAACAGAGAAAACTCCAGTCCCTAGTAAAGTAAAAAGAAAAATAACCACATTTAAAAACTAGCATCATCCATCACAGCTGATCAATTGAATTCTGTCATTTCACATGGAAAAATGCTCTTTCTCCATAATTCTACAGAACAGACTAGCAATTTAATGTATCAGCAACTTGATGAGATAAGCTATAGCCCTTGAATAATCACCCTGTCACCAGGCTCCTTGATGCTAGAATGCAAGAAATATTAACACAGATTTAATATTCACATTAAAATTCTTGTTTGAAATGTTTTACCATTTCATTCTATCAATTTGAAAAAGATGAATATTTACTATAATCTACTTTATCTTGAAATTCAATACCCTGTGTTCTGGGGGCATTACAGTTTGCTTGTACTTGCCATGCTCTGAGAAAGACATAGATTAAATCCTTGATGTGTGTCATTAAACATTATGAAAATGGCTAATAATCCTGATAGAGAAGAATATCCAGTTATTATCTGTTATGAAGAAGGAACACTAACTTATACACACAATATAATTGTCATGGAACGTCTGGAAAAATTGCAAATATGTGTCTCTGATTTGGCACCATCTAGGAAGACATGACTGTGTACCTTTATAATCACTGAATTATAGCTGGTCCTTCTTAGAATTGACAGGCGCAGGCCCTTGGTAGAGCCCCTAGAAGAGAGTGTGTGGTGTGGTGAAGGTCAATGACCTGACCTATCTTTCTGCCTCTTAAGAGTCAATGGCTTCCTATGAATGCATTTGTCTCACCTTCTTCTAATGTTTTACTCTACCTGTCTGTATGGATTTCTACACTTGCTCATCTTAGGAATCTCCAAATAAGTAATCCTTATTTAACCCATGATAGGCATGTGTTGAGTGAAGAGACATGAGTGAGCACACAAGAAGTTCAGAAGTCTCTCTGAACATTCCATTCCAATTGTATGTTTCATGGCAGGATGGTGACTTTCATCCTTCTGCCTTGGTTTCTCTACTTATCAAATTATGATACTGATGCCTCTCTCTGGGTTTTGTTCTCACCATAAAACAAAGTGTCACTTGTAAGCTTCTTTGAACAGTATCCAGTATTTAATGAATATACATAACGAGATATCTTCTTTAAATAGACCTACACAACAATGGACCTGTCAACATTTTATAATGTTTGATGCTAGTTTGTACTCTATAGCTGTTATAAACACCACAAGGAGAAAGGGGTTTCTTTAGCTTACATGTTTGTCATTGAGGTTAGGAAGTCAAAGCAGGAGCCTATGAGAGCAAACTGAAGCAGATTATAAAGCAATACTCCTTACTGGCCTGCTCCCAATTATTTGTTTAGTTTTCTTTTTATGTAACCCAGAGCCTTCTGTGCAGGTCTGGCACCACCCAGCATAGGCTGCATCTACCAACATCAATCACCAACAAAATCCATGTCCTACAACTTGCCCACAGACCAAGCTGGTTTAGGCAATTCTTCTATTGAAACTCCCTCTTCACAGATGATTCTACCTTATGTCAAGTTGACAAAAAGAAAACAAAAACCCAAACCCAAACAAAACCAGTCAAAACAAAACAACCCAAAAACAAAAATGACTAACCATCACTGATGGAGGAGTCGTCTTACCGGAGAGACTATTGATATTAATGATTGCTGGAGAAAGTAAATATTACTTTCTTCAGTGGTGAGACCACATGTAGTTTGACCTTGCTCCAGTAATTGATGCCTTATCCATGTTTAGGCAGGAAAGCAGTTTAAATCAATAAGACACAGAAAAAGAAGATATGAATATTAAGTGTCTAACCTGTAAAAGGAAAGGTGGAGATAATGTAATTGAGGGATCAGAACAAAAAAAAATGGGAAGGGGGAAATCACTAAGATTCATTATTTATGTAAGAGAAACTCAAAATTCTTTAAAGTAATAGGAAGAAAGAAGGACTATGGGAGCCAATCTATATTCTAAGGACCTAGTGACAGTAGGGAAGGACACAGAAGTGGAGCAATGAATGGTGTCAAAGTCAAGTCTGGAGTTAAAGCCTAAAGTAACTAGAGGCAGGTTCCAACTGTGGCATGTAAAATCATTGGAGAAATTGGTTAGAGACTTTTTTTTTTGGTTATGAACATCAATTCATAGTTTTAGCAAATGGATTATTTCTAAAATCTGGACTTTGTTCTGATTGGTGGTTTTGCATGTAAGTAGTTCTATTTGCAAAAGAAGTACAGGTTGATTTGAAATAAATTTTCAAGAATTTTATTAACTCAAATCTAAAATTCTTTTCAATTTTAGAAACATTTAATGCAATTCTGCATGGTACCAAAATAGAAATTGTCAGTTGCATGAAAAATTTAGAAGGATGCAGTAATCAGCCAGAGATAAGATAAAAACAAGTATTCAGCTATTAGTTCCTTCAATGGGACTATAACAAGCATGTTTAATACTTTCTAGAGGCAGTGTGCTTGGTATCCTCCATCAGAGCTCAAGTTCTTTTGGTTTAAGGACTCTGATCCAGTATGAATACTGGAGTTGAAATAGTATCTGAAGCTAACACTGGCCCCAGAAATTTGGAAAATATTATGGTAAATATTTGCTGAAAGAACAATATTTATTTTCTCATTCAAAAATCATGTGAAGTAGAAACTTGTTGTTTCTTTTGAAAGTTAATAATGTCAGATGATATTTTTCTGGGGCATACAGGTAAAAGGATGTCTTGCCGAAGTAAACACATGAAGGGCTGCTATCCTGAAGAAGACACAGGTGAAAGGATGTTTTGATATAGCAAGCGTGAAAGGACGCTTGATGGAGTAATATAAATATGATCCCACAGGCAGAGGGAAAGGAACACTGAGCCTTGGTTTGGTTTGCTCTGCCTCACTTTTCTTCACTGAAGACATTTATGTATTGGTTTGCCTTACATAGTGTTATTGAGATCAACTTATGGTAACACTGCCATTGGGAGAAACACAAGAACTGCTCATATGATTCCTATGGCAGCTAGGTGCCTCTGCGGCCTCACCTCAGGCCAGTTCATGAGCCATCATGTTCTTTAGGATTGGACTACAGATGTTTGGTGCCTGCTTGCTCAAAGAACTGGACTGTAGCTGCAGGTTTATGCCTAGCATCTGTCTGCTTAGAGAATTGTTCTGCAGCTGCTGAATTATATTCAGTGTTTCATACAGGACTAAACTGCTGCCAAAGTAGATTGAGCTCACCCCCAAAGAACTATTGCTGGACTAGTCCATTTCCCCCAATATCCTAATAACTTTTCTCTTTAAGGTCACAACCTCTGCTGGATGGTGAGCAAAAGGAGAGATTAGACCCTTATTAAAGGTAGGTTGCAAAAAAAGTTATGCCTACAATGATGGTTTGGTACTTGGCATAGATCAACCCTGACTTATGTATCTGAATCTCAGGCAATATGCCCAGGTACTCTAGATATATAGATACCATGACTCAATCATAATTGGCATAATAAAAGAAGATTGATGAAGGTATTGGTTTTTACTTTTGATAACTCTCTAATAAATTCTTCAGAATGCAATAAATTCTTCAGAAAACATTATTATTTGAGGGGATCAGTGCAAGGAAGGTGAGTGACAGAAACAATGTAAGATGGCTCTCTGAAGTAAATTTCAGAAGTCAAAATGCTACTCCAATATATGCTGACATGTTATTGACTATAATTTTGATTTTTAAGATTAGAGTATAAGGAAAAAAATGGAGTACCTGCTAGCATTTTAGAGTAACTACTGGATTATCATGTTCTGATTTGACGTTATGATACTTTCTATCGTGATTTGTTCATTAAGGTCACTTTTTTAAACAATTGTTTGGAGTATTATGTATAAAGTGCTTCCTAGGTATTGAGCACAACACGGGTGCTGCACATATAGCACACAGTCAACATGTAGGCAGCACTAGAAACCTTGAGAAGTTTTCCGTATTAAATAGAAGGACCTTGGTAATGTATAAGCTTGACTCAGTTCAGACAGTTAAAAAGAGAGAAATTATCTGCATCTTAATTCTTTTTTCACTGTTACATATACACACATGAAAATATGTAGAAACATGAGGACATATATGAAACTATATACCTGAACATATAGTCATCTTATTTGTGAAATGATGCTAAAACTATCATCTTCATAGTCTTGAGATAAGCTTTACCAAAAACCACACACACACAGAACAACAAATACAATGGCTAACAGATACTGAAAATGAAAATGCTAGTGCCCATCCTCATTACTGATCATCTGTAATGATGTATTCAGCTCATAGTCCCAGAATTTCTTTGTTGGTTGGTTAGGTTGGTTTATTCTAGGCAATATGCCTATGGAAAGAACTAAATGTTTTCCCATGAGTTCTTGCATGACCTATGCTAATTCAATGCCTAGAATTTAATAGCCATCTGATAAATGTTTGTGTGAATTAGTGTGAGGAGACTGAGGCAGGAAGCTCCTATTGCTGGAGCTTGAAGACAGGGAGAGAAGGAAGAGGGAACTATCTTGGAGAGACTTATGATACATTAAAATTAAGACAGAGCTATGGAAAGCAGAAATGAAAACATGTAAAACCAAGCGGCATACTGGAGTACTGAGTTAGTCTATGTTTCACTACCATGGCAAAGAACTAAATGTGAAAAGTGAATAATTCTGATATTTTAAGAAGAAAATGACCTAAATTTTTGTGGTGTGTAGTTATAAAACTGTATCATAGAAGGGACCATCAAGCACAGAATTCAGATGAAGACATCTTAGAGAACTCTAGGTTCAGAGCCATGGCCAGTCCCTGTTTTTCATTGCACTGCACTCTGATATTGTGTGCCAACTTCTACCTCACTCTGGAGTACCAGAGTACTAGTACAGTACTTCTGCTGTAGTCATCAGCTTTCCTCTGACATCTCCTCCCTCTGATGTTTCATTAGCTCAGACCATGTGGTGGTTTGAATATGCTTGGCCCATAGGGAGTGGTACTGTTAGGAGTGTCCTGATTGAAGGAAGTGTGTCACTGTCAGGGTGGACTTTGAAAGGCCACCCAGTACAGAAGAGTCAGTCTTTTCCTAGTTGCCTTCAGCTCAAGATGTAGAACTCTCAACTCCTCCCACACCATGCCTGCCTGAATGTTAATATACTCCCACCTAAATGGTAATGGACTGAACCACTGAACCTGTAAGCCAGCCTCAATTAAATGTTATCTTTTATAAGAGTTGCCTTGGTCATGATGTCTGTTCACAGAAGTAAAACCTTCACTAAGACTGACTACTATTTTGTTTTCTGAACTACAATGAAAAGTATCTCAGATACACCAGCCACTCCTCTGCTTCTAAGTACCCACCAGTCCTTACGATGATCAGAATCCCCAACAATTCTGCTATTCTCCTATACATGCCATATGACCTCTCCATTTTTACATGGAAGAAAGTTCATGCTCACACACACATACATACAAACACATGCATGCCTTGAATAAACAGGTTGTGTTTGTTCCCATAGTGGTGCTCCTGGTATGAAACTGAACATCTATTAGACAGAGCTGCCTTCTCCTACTTGATTCTATGTCTCTGAAATCCAAAATAGACACTGTAACAGGATGTGATATGAGAAATAGATGATGTATGATGGAGAGTCTATGTATGTTAAATGGCTAAAATCCTAAGGACATTTAAATGAGACACAGTCATATTTAGTGGGTAATATACTTCAGAACAAATCCTATATATCTGTGAAAATAATACACACTTGAACTCAGCTTGAAAGAGGAAATTGATCTGTTTCTTTCAACTGAAGAAGGAACTTCAAACTTCTTATCTAGTATTTAGTTTTCTACATGAGACTTCAAAATATCTATTTTGTCACTTTCACAGTACTTCTGTTTCTGTACCCCAGTCTCCAGATATAACAGAATGATTGCCAAGAAACACTTATTCTTCTCTCTGGCTTTTATACCATCTGTTCACACAAGCTTGAAATGTCTTTGTTTTTATTGTCCAGCATTGCTAAGACATGTAAAATGTCACTTCCACTCTGAAGACTCCAGTGGCTTTCTGCACATATCCTCAAAGGCTTTTCCAGCTGTTTTCACTACAGTTGTTTCCATTTTTATTCTAATATGATTTGTCTAAATTTGTCTTTCTGAACTTTAACATCTTAATTATAAAAGCCAAGCCTTTACAGAAACAAAACAAAACAAAACAAAACAAAAACAAAAACAAAAAAACCTATTTTCCCCCAATAATGGAAAAACACCAGTTTTAGAGATTAATTTTTTCTTTCTTTAATTTTTCAAATTCTATCATTATGTAATGCTTCTTTCATTCCTACTAAATCACTGTAATTTCTAACAAAATAGTTAAATATGTACTTGTTTCTGTCAACCTCTTTGTATTGACATAGCTTTCATGTAATGATGGTATATTTTAAATCTAAAGTTATGCAGCTGAAAGCTACTATTGCTTTTGTTCACATAATCTTGCTTGTTGTTAACCAGAGTTCTTAAATGTAGGGAAACCCGATGGTGTTCAGTTTATCAGAAATCCAAGTAATTAGGAAGCCAAAACAGGAGGCTCATCACTTGATTGCTGGGTTGCAAAGTGAAAACTCTCTCTTTCTCTCTCTCTCTCTCTCTCTCTCTCTCTCT
>NW_022196893.1:1321919-1323928 GCF_008632895.1 Mastomys coucha
TCTCTCTCTCTCTCTCTCTCTCTCTCTTTCTCTCTCTCCTTCCCACTCTCCCTTTCTGTCTTGTTCTCTTGTTCTCTCTGAGTACATAGTAGGTATGTTTCTGTGTGTATAGAATATGTATTATATAGTATAGATTTAATATATAATATATGTTATAATATATTTAAGTAGAAAGCTGGAGCCTCTGAAAATTGAACTTGCTCTTAGTCATGTGATCAGTCAAGGGTGAACAGAATAATGGCAAAAACATTGTCTCATGATGGACTGCAATACTTTAGTTGTCTGGCACATAAATCCTATAATATTCTGAAGGTGTATGTCTGAAAGAAATAGGGTAGCTGACCACTGTAACTAGTGCAACCTCCCACAGGTGATATTTCTGGTCATTGCTAAATGTAAGTCTGAGGAAATCCTAATTCATCTATGTGTATTAATTAATGAAGATTTTTCAACTGTTAACTTTATAAACTACTTTTTAAGTAAAACTAGATTCTTCTCTCAGACAATCCATCCCAATCACAGTTTCCCCTCCTCCTACTCCTTCTAGATCCCTCCTCCAAACTGCTCTCATCCCACAGCCACTACTCTCAATGAAAAAGAACAAATCAAGATACAATAAGTCAAAGCAAAAACCCTCAGATCAAGACTGGAGAAGGCAAGTCAATAGGAGGAAAAGAATCTCACAAGCAGGTCAGAGTCAGAGATTCACCTGCCCCTTGTATTAGGTGTCTCCCCAAAACACTAAAGTGTTACAGCATATATAAGGAGGACCTGGTTCAGGACCCTAAGCAGACCCTAGGCTTGCCATTTTAGTCTCTGTGAGCCCATGTGAACCTGATTTAGTTTGATTTGATGGGCAATGTTCTCCTAGTGTCCTCCATCCCTTCTGAGCCTTACAGTCTTTCTTTATCATCTTCCATGTGGTTCCCTGATCTCCAATGAGAGGGACCTAATGGTAACCTACAATTTAGACTATTTCTACCAGTGGGAAATTTCTGTCTGTGAGTCTCTGCACTAACTTCCTCCCATTGCTGGACGAAGCCTCTCTGATGACAGCTGGAAGAAAAACTGATCTATGACTACAGTAATATATCATTTGGAATTATTTCACTGATTTGTTTGTTTGACAGTCATGTTTCATTCTACCCTAGCTCTCTGGGATATCTGGTCTTCTGTTTTTAGCCATCCAGACAGTTTAGAACATGGGCTTCTTCTGCTCATGTTGTGGGCCTCAAGTTAATTCAAATATTGATTAGCCACTTCCACATGTTCCATGCCACCACTGTCTCAGCATATCTTGCATGCAGGACAGATTATAGGTAGAGGGTGTTGTGGCTGTGTGACTGTGCAGGTTTCTCTTTCTGTAGGCTTCAGAGTACCTTCTCACTAGAGACTAGAAACTAAAGTGTAGAAATGAAAGCTCCAAGACCATACCAGATCAACCTCTCTACATAAAATGAGCTAAGTGGAAGTTGTCCTCCACAATGGAGTCCCAGTCTTAGTTTTCAGAGGGTGACCTTCTGTCCCAGCATCATCTTAGGTTACTTAGACATCTCCAAAGGACTTTCTCAGCCAAGAACTCAAAAGAATGCAACCCAGCTCCACCACTGGAAGCCTTACTTGATGGCCACTTGAAAGTACATATCCTCCACATATACTCTTTGGTTGATGGTTTAGCCTCTGGAAGCTCTGCGTGGTCCAGTTAGTTGATACTACCATTCTTCCTATGGGGTTGCTATCCACTCCAGCTCCTTCAGTCTTTCCCCTGGCTCTTCTCAGCATAGGGGGATCCTAGAGTGGTGAGGCAGGAGTGGGTAAGTGTGGGGGAAGAGCACCCTCATAGGTGCAAAGGGAGGGAGGATGGGAGGGGAGTGTTCCGGAGGAGAAACTAGGAAGGGGGAGCAACATTTGCAATATAAATAAATAAAACAACCAATAAAAATAGGAAGTCCACATCTTCCATTACTAGGAGTCCTCACTAGAATCTCCTGATTCCAGAAAGATTTTAC
>NW_022196893.1:1323938-1371310 GCF_008632895.1 Mastomys coucha
CTTTCCCCAAACCTAATCCCTCCAGCTTCAGTCTCCACCTGCCTCCAGTCCACCATCAGAATCTATTTTATTTCTCCTTTCCAGGGTAATCCATGCTTCTCCCCACCTCATAGCCCTCTTCTTTACCTAACCTCTCTGAGTCTGAGTTTTGTAGCTTGATTATCATTTATTTAACAGCTAATATTCACTTGTAAGTGAATGCATACCATATTAGATACTGTATCTGTATTTCTGGGTCTTGGTTACCTCACACAGAATGATTTTTTTTCCTAGTTACATTCATTTGACTGCAAATTTCATGATGTCATTTTGTAACCACTAAGTAATACTTCATTGTGTAAATGTTCCACATTTTTTATTAACTTTTATCAGACATAATTAAGCTAATGGTCCTGAATTATGAGGAAAATTGAGAAAATGTTCTCTTATCCTACATTAATTTTGTGAAGCAGCTGGCTTGTACTCAAATAAACTGAATTTGGCCCAAGGCCCTCTACTAATATAACCCTTTTCCTCAAATACATTATTCAGACCTTCCAAGAACTGAATTTCCTTGCTTGTGGAGATGTATGGAGCTGCCCACTTCTCAAGAAAGTCTCAGCAGATTTGGTTCCATTTTAAATTTCAGGTAATATTATACTCATAGATCAGTGCCTTGTTCAGCCACTATCAGGGGAGTTTTGTCTTGAAGCAGATGGGAATAACTGGAGAGACCCATAGACACATTTTTTAGAAAATAGGAAACCTTGGAATATTCAGCCCTAAATGGGATATCTCCACCAAATGCCTAGCCTCTGGACTCAGAAAACCCCATGTAATAGTAAGAAGAAAGAATGTAAGAGCCAGAAGGAATGGGAAGGCACCAGAAATGACAAGACCATATGTTGTAGAAATTTTAATCACAACCCAGGGTTTCTACCCAACCTTTGACCATTTAGTTCTCAGATAAAAGGCACGAATGACTTTTATATTTATAATAAGCCTTAATAAGCACTAGAGCTGGGTGACTATCTACCTTCTATGCTATTAAAAATCTATTTCTGATCGATAACCCTGAGTTGTTACTTATTATGTTTCATCTGGGCTTCTCTTAATTCCAATTGGGCAGCCCTCGGGGCCATGTTTTCTTGACTCCTAACCCCATGGCAGCATTCTTTTATTCTTCATCTTCTCTCTCTTGGGCTTCTCCTCAGACTTCCCCGCCTGAGAACCCTAAAACCTGCCTATGTCTCTTCTGTCCAACTATTGGTGAATGTTTATTCACCAATCAGAAATAATTTCAGGGCAAGGCCACACAGTTTCATCTGGGTCTACATGCAGAACTCTCTCATCTCTGGGCCAACCAGGTCTTAAGGAACTAGTATTAGCATTAGAATACAAGCAGTACCAGGCTACCCCACCACAGCCCTATTTACATGATCAACAAACATATGATCACACAAAAAAGCAGTATGCAATTTGTCTGCACAGGTTTGTACCAAATGGACTCCCAGTGATGGGAAGAGAAGTGAAAATATGCCCTCATTCTACACCCAGAAGCAAAGTCCAATGGATGCCCCTTTACAAATAAAAATCCAGTTTCTACCAAGGGGAGTCTCACTAGAAAAACAAGGTGTTCTTAGGGGTAGAATGAATGTCTAGCAGTTGGTAGGTAAAAGAAAATGAACTCAAGTGATTCTTTAAAAGGTCCTTGTCTTACCATGTCCTCTGGGAATTTTTTCCTTTTATTTTCTATTTTATCTTATTGACTTTTTGTAATAATCTTATTTATATTTTTCTTTTCTCTTTTTACTCTACAGGTCCTTTGTATATGTATTATGGCTTCAATTTAGTGTTTTTATGAAATTTCTTATTATGAGTATTAGCAGGTCTATGTTTCCTGTCTCAGTCTTTCGGTTCTTTCTTTTCTTATCTTATTATATCACATCTCTTAAATATATAAAAACTAAATACATTTCAGCTAGTGAAGCAGAGCTGTTAGAGGAGAAGTGTCTAGTTCAGATTGGCTCACTTTTTTCCATATATGATTTATCCAAATTAGTTATCAAGAATATTTATTTCAGCACGATGATGTATAATATGCATTATTCCAGTAATACAAGTTTCAATACTTAATGAGCCATGGCCATTTCTAAAAGTGATATATCCTTGCCTGTCTAGGCTACAAAGGAAGACTACCAACTTTGCTATAATTGGCTCAAAACAGAGACTCCTATCAATTTTCATTTTAATCAAAGAAAGTATCACATTTTCTTTGGAGTTGGCTCAGAATGTTAGGTATTTGTAGTTGTACACACCCTCTTAACCTATAAAACTGATTCCCATATAAAATTTAGATCATAAAACCTTATATTTAATTTTTATAATATAATATATAATAAAACAAAAAGTAACAGTTTGGAATTGGACAAAAGAAACAAACACAAAAAGACTAAGAAAAGGCACAGAAGCAGAGAGAGACTCACCTATTAGCATTCCTGAGCATCCCATAAAAACACTAAGCTAGAGGCCATAATATATACACAGAGGACCTGTAGTGCAAAAGAAAGACAATAATGTGTGTGTATATAAAATAAAATTAAGAATAAATAAACAATAAGAGAAAATTTTAAGAGAGAGAAAACATGGAAGAGCCCTGACAGAACACTGAGTCAGAGAACCTCCAAAGATGCCACTGAGTTTATTTTCTGTTAAGCTCTAGATCTTAACCCCAGATTAATGCAGACATACAAATGACAGCCAGCTGTCTACAAAATATCTACATCTATGCACAACTGTGTTCTACTTCAACACACGGTGTGAAGGGAGGACTTTTTCCTCAATCTGCATTTTCGCATTTTTCTTCTCCAGGTCTTCACCTATCTCTCTGTTGACCTCTATTTCTGAATAATGCATTTATTAATTATTTGAACTTAATGATATATTTGGCTTTACTGGCTTGATCATATGTTCTTCATATTGGGCCAAGGTTTGTTTTCCCTAATCACTCCAGGAAATGACTCTGACTCTTTAATCCATATAATAGAAATTGCTCTTGGCACTGGTCAGCTTCATGCTAGAATTATCCCATAGCCCCATGAAAGAGGATTTGATAACTATAGCACAGAGGAAGGTTATTTTACAGCATCTGAGTAAATGAGATAGTGTATCTATGAACAGTGGTAAACTATTGGGAATTAGTTAGTGTCTTTTGATCTGTAAATCTATATTTGTGTTCGTTATACAGCAATGTATAGTAATGTGTACATTCACATTACTATATATGTATTCACTTATTCACTCACATATACACTTATGTATGTTTATATTATATATGTAATAATGATTAAAAGTGTATTGTGTATGGCTTTGTGCATACTTGTAGACTGGGTAATAAGCATGCATGCATGTGCTCTCTGTATGTGTATGCTATGTAAACATATTACAAATCTGTTTCCCATATATATATATATATATATATACATATATATATTCATTTATATTTACTGTACTGTATGTTTGTGTACAGATTATCCTAATGTTATTTGACTTGAATTGATCAATCATTATCCTTGCCACTCTTCCTTGTATTGACTAAAGTTAACAGAGGTCTCTACCTTCTGGTTTCTAGTATCTACAAACTTCTTTTCCTTAGAGGTGAGAGTTCATGCTTCCTATATGAAGAGTCAGGTCCTTCTTGATTTCTAGATGACTCATGAAAGAGAATGTGAGAGATTTTTAAAGCACTCTTGTTTCCTGATCTAGGACAGACAATTTGATGGCACTCATACCACTGAGTATATTAGCTACTTTTCATTGATAAATGCCATAACCACGGGCAACTTAAGGAAGAGAGGATCGAAATTAAACCTTTAGTTCCAGAGGGACAAAAATCTATCATGGTGGGGAGGCATAGCATCAAACAGTAGACATGACATCAGGAGCAGGATGTTAAAAGATTACATCTTACCCATAAGCACAAAGCAGCAAGAGTACCTGGAAGCATAGCTAGACTATCCAAGCCTGCCTCCAGTGATGTATTTCCTCAAGTAAAGCTGTACCCTTCTAAACACCAGAACAGCACCACCAACTGGGGACCATGGATTCATGCTTCACCCTATGATTTGCCTTTCACATTCAAAGCACACTGAATTAGGCCCATTGTTTGTTAATTTAAAAATATAGTGTATTTTGTTGTCTCAATATATTATCACACACACACACACACACACACACACACAACACATGCATACACAAAACACATACAGAATTTACCCATTTGCCTCTTTCCCCTACCTGTACAACTTTGCATTCTTTTTTTCAATATGTCAAAGTTAATTTGTTATACTCAACTATTTTTGTACATTAGGTCCTCCTAATGTATAGGTCCTCCTGATGTCATAGGTCCTCTGTTACTTATTCTTTCAAACAGCTTTGGTATAAACTCTAACAGTATTAATTTGCCATAGTTCAAGAATTTGTAAACAATCAAATAGTAGATAGAAACTTGAAATTATTTTTATTTGACTTATTCCTAACCTACAATCACAGCTTAATATGTGGATGTCACTGGTGAAATCACTGTCTTTGTGGATTAACCTACTTGAGGATAGCATGAAAAAATTAAAATACATAATTCATATACAGAGAATGCCTCAGGTATAGGTCAATGGTTTTTATTTTATATTTACTAGCTATTTAAATGATACTGCAAATTAATGAGGTAGCATTTCTCTGGTTCCAGAAATATCTGTATTATACCTTATATGTGCCTTTAGGAACTTTGTTCCATTCTTTAGAAGTCTTGCTTCTGGCTTTCCCTGCAGGCACAAGGTGCCTACTATATTTTATGAGGTTGTACTATTTTAGAAAATTAGGCCAGACCATAAGAATGACTGTCTCCTTTCATTTCCATCTCTCTGGGGGTGTTGCCGTTGATTATTACAAGTTGTGTCCAAGACACCATTGTTGAACTTGAAATCCTCTCAGGTATCTTGGCAAAATGAGGAAGTAAAAGGGACTCATAATTATAGAAGCAAGTTATGAAACATACAGAGTTCATAAAGGAAACTAATAACCTTAAACCAGTGGTTCTCAGCCTTCCCAATGCAGAGTCCATTTAGTACAATTCCTCAAGTTCTGGTAAACTCCAACCATAAAATTATTTTCATTGCTACTTCAAAACTGTAATTTTGCTACAATTATGAATCTTTGTTTTGGTTGACTAGTTGGTTTATTTTGGAGTCAGGGTTTCTCTGTAGCCCTGGATATCCTGGAGCTCACTCCTGTAGACCAAGTTGACCTTGACCTCAAGAGATTCTCCTGCCTCTGTCTTGAAAGTTCTGGGATTAAAGGCATGAACTACCACCACTTCCTGTCTATGAATCTTAATGTAAATATGTTATATGCAGGATATCTGATATGCAAGCCACCACAGGGGTCAAAACCACCAAAGGGGTTGAGAAGTCCTGTTTTAAACAGTTTTTATTTAAGCATGTAATCTCAGTGTTAGGGTACTGTAGTTTTATGAAAGATATTTTAGCATCCAGACTTGAAATGGCTCTTCTTAGGTACCTATGAATTATCTGTCTAGCCCTAGGAAATCCATAGAACTGTTTTATACTTCAGCAGTCTCAGCTATAAATTTGGTATTATCAGAGGGACTGCTGCTTTAACTAGGTACTATATCTGATATTCTTCATGCTATACCATTCCGAGTTATATAATTTCTAGGTAATTCTTATCATAAGAGCAAAGAGCAGCAAAAGAAAAAACTAAATAATTCTTTCCTGGTCAATAACAAATCAAACCACAATATGCTACATTAATATACACTTAGACAGTCTGTTCTCATTCCCTTAACCTGAGCAGGCTAAGCCATAAAGGATGCTGGGATCTACCAGGTTTCTTCGAGAGAGGAGAGAGCAGGGATCAGAGCAGCACACTAATCTATGCTACCCATTCAGGCTCAACTCTGAGCTCTCACTTCCTGTCTTAGCTAATCATCTGTAGTTCCAGCTGTTACATTCCAAGCCACCGACATTCCATGATACCCGTTACTTTCAGTTTCTAGAAGGCAAAGTTTCCTTGACTGGCTCATATGTTCACACTCTGTGTTAGTAGCTCATCTCTGTGGTCTCATAACTAAGTGAGTGTTACCCCTTAAATGCATGCATTACATTGTATTTTATCTTGATTCCACAACTAATTATAAATTGCTCCTGAGCACAACATCTGTGCTGTTCTGTGCTTAACTCCTTTTTTGGCACAGTGCATGCCACAGGTGTTAGATAACTCTTGGTTCAAGTACACACCTTTGGAAATTAAAGAAGTCATAAACAGTTTTCTCATGGCTTCACAGTGCATCATCTTCATTTGGACTCAAGGGATAATGATGACATCATTTCTTTTTAAGTCAGACAAACCGTGACTCTCAACACAATTCACAATTTAACTGTGACTTTATTATCTCTAGTCACACATGCAATGGTTAGGTTTCATTCTACCAGATAAAACCCAGCAACTGAAACTACATAATCATTTTAATTTAGAAAACACATATTCACTCATTATCTCTCAATTGACACATGAACTTAAGCAGTGCACTTTATTCATGTAATATTATCAATTGGGTACAGGTAAGAGATAGAAACAATGTTTATTCTTTTTAAAAAGGTCAAAATGATAATATAAGAACTGCAAGCTAGATTTAAAGATCTATATGTACAGAAAACATAGACAAAAAGCTTGAGATTATTAACAGAAGCACTCAGAAGAAGTGTCCGGCCAGCTAGAAATTGCATCTCTGTGTAGTGCTGGTGGGCAGTTTGAGCCCAGCCCAGCCCAGTGGGATAGAAAAGGATAGCCATGTTGTTTAACTTGCTTGTGTAATAATTGATACTGTCTTTATATTCCAGAGAACTGGGAATCCAGAAGTTTTACGAAAAGCTTTATAAGGAGCTCACAATGAGTACACAGCATGTATATACTCACACACATACACATACACACACAAATACATACATGCATATGTATATATATATATATATATATATATATATATATATACACACACACACACACACATATGTATTCATATAATGTGTATATCTTTTCTGCACACCTGTCATGGCAATAGCATGTGTATGGAATCCAGAAGACAACTTGCTGGAGTTCATTCCTTCCTTCTATCATGTGGATCCTAATATTCAAACATTGGCTTCAAAATTAAGAAAAGTCACCCTTAACGGTCAGGCTATCTCACTGTCCCAAGATAGATAGATTTGCATTATGTAAGACATGGTTCCGATTCTGACGCCATTACACATTCTCCCTATACACATTAATGAAATCATATCTGTGGGTGTAGTAAGGGAGGCAGAGTATTGTGTAAATCAGAAACCTGGCCAGGGTTTGTGTTTGCTGACAGCATCCACACCTGACTGTCAGAGAGAGATTTACCTGAGCTGTATTACCTTTCTGAGCCTCAATTTCTGTACCTTCAGATACTCATAATGGGTTTCCTGTCTAGCAGGTTTAAATTATTCAGCAGCTACATATTGAACATCCACAGTTCGCCAGTCACTGTGCTCTGCACTGGGAATACAGTGATAAAAGTAACAAGACGATCACCCTCCTAGACATTAAACATCTATGGGGGAGATCAGGTAAAATGAAACAACCAAAGACTAAGATCCAATAAATAGAGAGTATGTGAGTACAAATTGCAGGTCAGAGAAACCATGCAAAGCTGCCAGGCCAACTGACATGCTGAAAGGATGGAAGATCCTCAGGAAAAGTCATTTGGATTGGAAACTATAGAGTAAATGCAGGTGCCAGGAGTAAGGCACACTTGGAATCATGAAAAGTGGCAGAAAACACATATATGTCCCCAATCAAGTTTGCTTTCCCACCCAATGAATTAGCAAGCCTAAAGACAGGCAGGGTGGAACATGTTAATGCTTTACTGTATATGTTCTTTCATCAGATATTTAAGTTGTAATAATAACGTGGGCTTAAAAGGTTTGATTGCTTGATCACAGCAGCTTGTTAATTAAAGGTGCAAAGAGGAGAATGATTAGCGGAGGCAAGTTTGCACCTGAGGGAGAAATAGGATTAGCTTGCCTGAGAAATCAGATTAGTGTTCCTGGCTACAGGCCAGTTGCAAAGAAGCATGCGAAACCTCCGGAGAAATAAAAGTCCCTATTTTTCCAAGTGCTCTGTAGGAAGACAGGTCTCCCCTCCACGTGTCCAAGGGCAGGGGAAAACACAAAGCATGATGCACAGCTCACCCCTGACATTGATTGGCTTTTGAGGTATTAAATGTGTGATTTGCTAATTGCTCTTGGTGGAGATAGCTCTGTCAGGAATTCCTTTGGCTCAGAGTTCCTGAGGCTGTAAAATCACCGACACTTGGTGATTAATGAGAAAGGCTGGTGTTCCCATCCTCTGTTAGAGCAATTTGGACCTCTTCCCATCCTTAGGGCCCCTCTGGGTTTAGTTTTTATCAGACAGTGGCATGGATTCCACTGAGATATTGCAGCATGGCTTCCAGTGAGCTGATTATGAAAGAGAAAAGAGCGGTGACAACTTAGAAATCAGGACTAGAGTGACAAAATCAAGCATGTCACAGTGGCTGGGAGGAGTAGCCCAAGGAAATGAAAAGGCAAGGGATTAGGATCCAAGTGAGCCCCAGTAAGAGCCCTGTCAGGTCACCTGTCCTGTCATGTGAAACATGCAAATTAACTTATCTCTTTAGGTCTCACGTTTCCCAGAGTAACAGGAGATACATAAAGCTTACCTTGGAGGAATTCTAGAGAACTTGTAAATAAGGCAATTCATTGGTTTCCTGTTTGTGTCTCTTATTCAGTAAGAAGGGTCTGTTTGTTATCATGTCAACAAAGCATTCTCTCCTCCAATTTTTTTGTTATTAGATTATTAGATAGTTTCTTTATTTACATTTCAAATGTTATCCCCTTTCTTGGTTTCCCCTCTGAAAATCCCCTATCTCCTTCCCCCTCCCCCTGCTCACCAACCCATCCACTCCTGCTTCCCAACCCTGACATTCCCTTACACTGGGGCATTGACCCTTCACAGGACCAAGGGCCTTTCCTCCCATGGATAACCAATAAGGCCATCCTCTGCTACATATGCAGCTCGAGCCATGAGTCCCACCATGTGTACTCTTTGGTTGGTGGTTTAGTTCCTGGGAGCTCTGGGGGTATTGGTTAGTTCATATTGTTGTTCTTCCTATGGGGCTGCAAACCCCTTCAGCTCCTTGGGTTCTTTCTCTAGCTCCTCCACTGAGGACCCTGTGCTCAGTCCAATGTTTGGCTGCAAGCCTCCACCTTTGTATTTGTCAGGCACTGGTAGAGCCTCTCAGGAGACAGCTATAACAGGCTTCTGTCAGCAAGCACTTGTTGGCATCTATAATAGTGTCTGGGTTTGGCGACTATATATGGGATGGATCTCCAGGTGGGATAGTCTCTGGATTGGCATTCTTTTGGTCTCTGTTCCATTGTTTCTCTCTGCAACTCCTTCCATGGGTATTTTTTTTCCCCTTCTAAGGACTGAAGTATCCACACTTTGGTCTTCCTTCTTGTGTTTGAGGTGGTTTATGAATTCCTAAATATCTCTTCCTGTGTCTGAGACAGGGCATGAAACCTGAGTCAGCAAAAATTTGTCATTCGTATGTAAGCACTGCTACCCCAACATCGAACAAAAGAAAAAAAATCACCAGTAAGCTCAGTATTTCCAGTTACTCTTCAGGTTAGATGATCTCATCCATTAATCTATTCCCTCACCTTCTGGTGATCAGGGTACCCAGACTGTCATCTCTCTCTTCTACTTTTCTCCTCTCTTACATGATGGTACCCATCTTACCTCTAGGCCCAGGGCACGCTGCTTAGTCTCCCTTCTTCTATCACTACATCTAAACAATGAATTTGTGTTATCAGTTACATATTGACAGCTATGTTTGTTCCAAACCAAGTCCTTTGATTCACTTCCATTGTATCTCTGTTTTGCCACTTGTTCCCTGGATTCCTACTTTAGCCACCTAAAGAGTTATCCCTTCCATCTTCCTTCCACATTCCCTGTTTTATTATGTATTCTGAAGACTATCCCAGATTACCATTTACCAGCAAACACTGGCTCTACCAAATCCTTGTCCAAAAATCCCTGTTGATTTTATGAGAAGTAAAAGAAACTCCAAAGTCCATGTCACAAATTGCGAATCTTTGCAAGATGTGACTCTTGCCTTACTACCCCTTCATATAGTACAAGAGCTGACTCTTGTCTCCCTGCCCTATAGTACCCATGCAGTCTACCTTGTTAGCACTACCATAGGCTTACACTGGTCTCAGATTTGTGCCATTTGATTTATTGCTGTTTCCCCACTATATAATGTTCAATATATTTTTCATGAAAGAATACATTTATGAATTAATATTAAATTGTATTAATATTAAAATGTATTAATATTCTCATCAAGACTGTCCATAATCATAAACATAGTCTTCTTACAAGACCTAGGTAGGACTCATATGAGTTACTAGAGCTGGAGACAAATTGGAATAAATCCCTATTTGTGACTAGTTTTCCCGGTGGCCTTATGTTATGATATTATTAATGTCTTTATGCTTGTGGATGATTAGGAACTTACACAAACTGAAACAACAAATATAGGGCAGACCTAGCTCTGGACCAGGTCCTCTGCTTATATATTTTAGCTTTAAATTTAGTGTCTTTAACTTTGTCTAAGTTCCTAATCATACAGAGTAAGTAGGAAGAATAGCAGTGGAGATAGTCTAAACTGAAAAAGAACTTTTTGTGTTTTTCCATTTTATTTAAAATAGAATCTTTTCTCTACAATATGTCCTGACAATAGTTTTCCTGCCCTCTAATCTTCCCAGTTCCTACCCTCATCTCCTCCCATCTGGATCTACTCCCTACTGTCTCTCACTAGAAGAGAACAGGCTTCTGAAAGATAACCACCAAAATAACAGAACTAAAATATAAGATAAAACAAAGACTATCACATCAAAGTTGGACAAGGCAAACCAAGAATGTACTTAGCAATCACATAAAGACACTAAACTTAAAACTAAAATATATAAGCAGAAGACCTGGTCCAGACCCAGGTCTGCCCTATATTTGTTGCTTCAGTTGTGTAAGTTCATATGAGCTTTGTTCAGTTGACTTAAAGGGCCTTATTCTCCTGTTGTCCTCCATCCTCTCGCTCTTATACATGTTGTGCCTCCTTTTCTAGGAGGTTCCCTGAGCCCAGAGGAAAGGGATTTGATGGAGAAATCAGATTTAGAGCTGAGTTTTCCAAGGTCTTTTTCTAATGTCTTGCTGTGGGTCTCTACAGTTATTTCCATTTACTATGGGAGTCAGTTTATCTGGTGATGGCTGTGATCCATAAGTTTAACAGAATTATCTTTAGGAGTCATTTTATCACTATGAGTTTGCTTTTGTTTTGTTTTGTACAGTTACCCAGCAATAGCAAGGTAGCCCAGCCCACTATCAAAGGGGTTGCTTGCTCTTTCCTCTCTTTCTTAAGTTCTTGCTCTCTTTCTTGGATTTACTCTCACCTCTTGCTCCCACTATCCCTTTCCTCTCTCCATGTGACCTTCTTTCTATACCCCTTCTCTCTCTGCTTCTATGATAAAGTGAAAAACTACAGACTGCCTCCTTTCATCTAGACTCACCATGCTGCCACAGTGGCTTAGGCCTTCCCCTAAAGAGCCTAGTCTAATCTCCCACTGGAGCCTCCCAGTGTTTCTAGCCCCAGACTTGACCAAGGACTCTTGCCCCTTGAGACAACCACCCTGTGTCTCCTCCCCATCCCCCTTTTCTCCTTTCAGCCTGGGGCCACTGCCTCCTCAAGACCCCACCCATTCTCAGCTCTTCCAAGATGTCCAGTGACATCCTACCATGCCCAAGAGCTAGAACCTGTAGTCCTTGGCCTCTGTGAGGCCCAGGGACCTAGACTGTTCCCTCCTACCCCCACAGACTGGGGTTATGTGACTTCCCACAGCCAGATGCCCACCTGTTGATGCAGGGAGCAGAGAGCACACATAGGTCTCTCCCACCCCTTTATTTACTTTCCCTAGGGTTCAATGTTGCTACCTGCTGGCCTACAATAAAGAGGTCTACTCATTACACTCTGAGTCACAAGGGCAGAGACAAATGTACAAAGATCACCCCATATAGGACCTTAGGATAATCTATAACTAATAAATGTGACAATCCTCTGTGGCCTCTTTTTCGTGTGTGTTACTCAAGCCTTCAACCACTGCTTCTTTTTACATGGATACATTTGATAACTTGAAGCCCTGAGGTAAACAACACTCCTGATAGATATCCCTGTTGCTGACAAGAGAAGTGTTGTCAGGTAGACTGTTATAGAGTTGGACAGAAGCTACATTTTGCCATTGCCTTTGACATTGTTGTCTTGAGTATCACAGAGCCTAAGTACAACACTGATTTCATGTAGAACTCTGATCTTAGAAAACAAACCCAGAGCAGATAAAGAAATCATTTTTTTTGAGTGTTCTAGGTAGTTTCCAGTAAATACCTCATTTATTCATGTCAAGAAACTATGTAAAGACCTAATATAATAATATATTATAAAAGGCTTAAACTAAAGTTGATAACAAATCAATGCTAGTTATCACAATGCTGATGTGGAGACCCATAAGGTCACAGTAAGAGTGAATATCCAGGCCAAAGGCAGTATTCAATGTGAGGATGTAACATCAAGCAGTCTTGAGGTAGATTTTCTCCCCTTCTACTGCCCTTAATAAGTAATTATAAATATATAATAATATAATATCATTTTAACTTGCTAATGCATAACTCACTTAGATTACACACCTAGCCTGAAGGATCCCTTGAAGATAGTACATGCAATTTGTTCTATTTTAAAGGCCTCAAGAGGTTTCATATTAGTTCTGACATTTACAGTATTCACTATATTATTCTGTCACATCAGGAGCTATTAGCACTACTTCTTGGAAGCACATAAAACCTTTAAAAAGCATAAATAATATCAAGTTCCATTTTTTTGTTGATTGACAGCTAGAGATTTATAGTTGGTTCTGATTATTCATCTAGGGCTTATGAGAGTCATTTTCAATAGGGAAAGGACCTGAAAATCATGTCTTCTCATATGCCCTTTTATATATATATATACATATATATATATATACATATATATATATATATATTTGTGATTCCATGAAGAAGTTGACAGACATGTCTTCTATTGGAAACAAGCTAATATACAACTTTAATACCATATTATGGGAAAATAATAACACATACTTTCACTCAATCCTATTTCAACTGACATGTGCTAAGGAACAAGACCAAGGGCAGACTGATAGGATGTTACTAACATTACTATGTTCTTGCTCTTACACTAACAGAATGGAGAGGGATTATGTAATTCATATAAAAATATGAATGAAAGGGAAAGCATAGACATGAATAGTCACTGACTAAAGACCCAAAGTGTTGACTAAAGACATAGATTTAAATTGCTTAAATTATGCTCAATCAGTAATGCAACATATTAATATGATATGTAAATTTATCTATAAAACTGTTTCACTAGTTTGGCAGTCACTTTACTGTCATGCTAGTGAATGGAGGGATTTCCAGAGTCATTCAATGCTTCACAATGTTACCATTTCTCCCTGAAAAAGTGTCTTCTTTCCTTTCAGGAAATCAGTCTCCTTGTCATATAGCCTTTTCCTTGGTTTTAAATATTCTTTGTTTGGAATTACAATAGTTACTTGTAGTCTTTTCATCATTATTAACATAATCTGACTTAATTCATTTCTCTATTTCTAATATATCTCACTCTTTTGGTTTAAGATGGGCTTTCGTATAGACAATATGGTTGTATGCTTGCTCCTTTTCTTACTCTGACCACTCTAATTTTAAGTTAATGAAATGATTGTTAAAACAGTTGGAAGAATACCTACATTAGGGATAACTCTTTCCTGTTTATTACAATTTATTCATTTCTGTTTATGATTAATTGAAGATTTTATGTGCTCTGGTCTTAGCATATAACTAACAATTATTATATTCTATACTTCAGTGCTTCCATGAAGTTCTCTACACATATTTTCCACCAATTTTGTTATCTATAACACAATACTCTCTATTACATCTGAGGGGACTACCTAATCACACAGTCTGCCCAAACCCTCCTTCTTGTGTCTCAGGATGTTGCTATCATCTACTGCATTTAAGCACTAACAGAATCACCACATTCAATGTTTAAGTTCTTATTTTTGATCATTTAATAATAAAAAAACAGGAATACAGAGGTTTATAATTCCAGCTATGTAGGATGAAGCAAGTTGGACTAATCAAGTTTAAGCTCTAGCTATGTTATGAAGTGAGTCCTGTATCAAAGAAAGAAGCCAAAGGAAAGCTGAATGTATAGCTCAGGGTTATCCTGTTGGCTGGTATGACCAAAACCCTGGGTTCAGTCCTCAGTAGTATCTCTTTCTCAAAAAAGTAATTAAAGTATTTGTCCTGATTACATAAGAAATGCCTCCTAGGAAGGCAACAGTGTGGATACTATGGTCCTTCATAGAAGGGTGATCAAAACACCCATAGGAAGAGATACAGAGATAAAGTTTGGAGCAGAAACTGAAGGAAAGGCCATCCAGTTACTGTCCCACCTGAGGATACATCCCATATACAGTTACCAAACCCAAATACTGTTGTGGATGTCAACAAGTGCTGGCTGACAGGAGCCTGATATAGCTGTCTTCTGAAAGGCTCTGCCAGTGCCTGACAAACACAGAAGCAGATGCTTACAGCCATCCATTGGAATTAGCACAGGGTCTCCAATGGAGGAGCTGGAGAAAGAACCCAAGGAGGCTAAGAGATTTTTCAGCCTCATAGAAGGAACAACAATATGAACCAACCAGTACCCCCAAATTTCCCAGAGACTAAACCACCAACCAAAGAGTACACATGGAGGGACTCAAGGCTCCAGGTGCATATATAGAAGAGGATGGTCTTGTGGGACATCAGTGAGAGGAGAGACCCTTGGTCTTGTGAAGGTTCCATGCCACAATGTAGAGGAATGCCAGGACAGAGAAGCAGGAGTGGGTGGGTTGGTGAGCAGGGGCAGGGGGATGGGATGTGGGGGTTTTTGGAGGGGAAAGAGGAAAGGGTTTACAATTTGAAATGTAAATAAAGAAAATATAATAATTAAAAATAATAATTATAACAATAATAATATAAATGCCTCCTAGGAGTTCTGATATTGGAATACTTGATCCCCAGTCAGTGGCACAATTGGAAAGGTTTAGTTGGAGGTCTTGTGTGACTAAGTTGAAGATAGTAGTCACTGGAGGAGGGCTTTGAGAACTTGAAGCCTCTCTTGGTTTCCAATCTACTCTCTCTATGTGTTTGTGGCTGAGGATGTGATTTCTCAGCTATTTGCTCCAGTTGCCATGCATGCTCTTGCTTCCATCCTTCCCCACTCTGATGAACTAAACACTTTGCAAACAAAAGCTCAAATTCGATCCGTCTTAAACATAAGTTGCTTTTAGACATGATGTTTTATTGTAGCCACAAAGAAATAACTAAAGTTAAACGTAAGTAATATGGAGTACCTATAAATATATAAATAACCCTTATTATTTCCTTGATAACCTGGCTCCTTTCTCTCACTTGAGATTCCCATATTCAGCATTTACCTTTTCCATGAGTAATTTTCCTCATCATTTTGCAGGAATGATCTGTTGGCCATAAGTTTCTCAGGTTTTATTTATCTCATAAGGTCATATGTTTTCATTCATTGCTCAAGGATAGTTGTACTGGATATAGAATTATAAGTTGCTGAGCCTTGTTTCCCTCTTTAGGCAGTGTAAATACAGTCACTTAACAGTGAAAAGCCATTCTGTGGAAAAGAGCTCTGAATGAAAACACAATGTTTTTAAACATCCTTAGAAGGCTCTCACATCACCAGACCATACTTTCTTCATAAGTGACCTATTGATGAATAGCCATTGTGGTTTGACCACGGCTGTACTTCAGGAAACTCTTCATAATCTCTTTCTACTTTGTTTGTGATCAAAGCCCCCTTAAATCCATATGCCTTTTCCCGTACATCCAACACTTGTATTCCTTTAAATGTTTCTCTTTTTCTTTATTTTATAGTTTGAATATTAGTGACTGTGCAACTTAGTATTGTCTGAAAGTCCAAATTTCATTTCTCTCACTACTTTCTGAAGTTCTTTTTTATATTTGCTTCTAAAATGGTGTGAT
The DNA here is from genome assembly GCF_008632895.1 of Mastomys coucha. Taxonomy (NCBI): domain Eukaryota; kingdom Metazoa; phylum Chordata; class Mammalia; order Rodentia; family Muridae; genus Mastomys; species Mastomys coucha. The sequence continues at coordinate 1,340,223 of NW_022196893.1, forward strand.
TGACTTCAGAATTGCCTCTTCACCCAGGCCAGATTGGTGGGCCCAATTCTCTAACATACCCCACAGCCTATCTGTTTCCTAGGAAGTCTTCACTAACCAGGGACACAGGTAAGACTCCTGCCTCAAAACCCACACTAGCTAGGATAACCACGGAGCCCAGTTGACACAGCATATACCCCATAAGCAACAAAAGTCAATGAAATTTTGCAACACTAGAATGCAGGTATCATACCACAGCAAGCCCTGGATACCCTAGCACACCTAAAAAGCAAAATTCTGACCTAAAAAACCTATCTTGTGAAGATTATAGAGTTTTTTAATGAGGATATGAATAAATCCCATGAAGAAATACAGGAAAACAGAAGGAACAGATAGAAGTACTTAAAGAGAAAACAAATAAATCCTGTAAGTAATATTGGAAAACACAATCAAGCAGTTGAAGAAATTAGACTATGTTAACCAACACTTAAAATGGAAATAATAAAGAAATAAAAAGTGGAAATAACCCTGGAGCTAGTCAAATAGGATAGAGGTCAGGTGGTACATGTGCAAGAATCACCAACAGAATATAAGAGATAGAAGAAAATCAGGTATAGGAGATACAATAGAAGATATTGACTCATTAGTCAAAAAATACAAAGTGTAAAAACCTCCAAACCCAAAACATCCAGGAAATTTAGGAAACAATAAAAATATCAAAACTAAGAATAATAGGAATAGAAGATTCCCAGATTAAAGGTCTAGAAAACAAAATTATAGAGGAAAAATTCCCTAACTAACCTAAAGAAAGAGGTGTATAAGAAGCCTACAAAAGACCAAGTAGATTGGATCAAAAAGAAAACCCTATAGTTACATAATAATCTAGACATCAAATTCATAGAACAAAGAAAGAATATTAAAATAAGTAAGGGAAAATGCCAAGTAACAAATAAATGTAGACCTTTCAGAATTACACCAGACATTTTAACAGAGACTCTAAAAGCCAGAAGATACTGGACAGATTTCATGCAGACTCTAAGAGAACACAAATTCCAGCCCAGGTTACTATAAACAGCAAAACTCACAGTCACCATAGATGGAGAAACCAAGATATCCCATGTCATAACCAAATTTATATAACTCCTACTTACAGAGGATACTGAAAGGAAACCTCCAATGCCAGGAGAATAACTACATTCAAGAAACACAAGAAATTAAATATCTCACAACAAATCCAAAAGAAAAGAAATGCACACACACACACACACACACACACACACACACACACACACACACTAACACTAACACTTCCAGGAAAAAACAACAGGAACTAACAATCATTTTTCTTTAATATCTCTTTACATCAATGCACATAATTCCTTATTTAAAAGACACAGGCTAACATACTGGATACATAACAGGATAAAGCATTTTGCTGCATACAGGAAACACACCTTAGTGACAAAGACATAAACTACTTCATAATAAAGGGCTGGAAAAAAATTTTTCAAGCAAATTGTCCCAAGAAACAAGCTGAAGCTTCCATTCTAATATCCAATATAATAGACTTTCAACCAAATGTTATCAAACGAGGTAGGGAAGGACACTTCATATTCATCAAAGCCACTGAAAGAAAGCTTCAATAATGAATATCTCTGCTCCAAATGACATTTGTAAAAGAAACTTTCCTGAAGCTCAAAACACACATTGACCTCACACATCATTAGTGGGAGAGTTCAACATTTCACTCTCAGCAATGGACAGGTAATTCAAACAGAAACTTAACACAGATACAGTGAAACTGGCAGAAGTTATGAACCAAATGGAATAAATAGATATATACAGAACATTTCACCCCATAACAAGAGAATATACCTTCTTCTCAGCACATCTTGGTACCTTCTCCAAATCAGACACAAACAAGTCTCAATCTCAAGGAGATTGAAATAATAATACCATGTATTCAATCAGATCACCACAGATTAAGGCTGGACTTTAGAAACAACACAAACAACAGAAAGCCTACCTATTCATGTAACTGAACAACTCTCTTCTCCATGATATCTTGGTCAGAAAGAAATAAAGAAAGAAATTAAAAACTTTATAGAATTCAATGAAAATGATGACACAACATATAGAAACATTTAGGATACAAAGAAAGTTGTGCTATGAGGAAAATTAATGGCACAAAGTGCCCTAGTAACAAAATTTGAGAGATCCTATTCTAGCAACTTAATAGCACACACAAAAGCTCTAGAATAGAAAGAAGCAAATACACTCAAGAGGAGTAGACTGCAGGAAAAAGTCAAACTAAGGGCTGAAATCAACCAAATAGAAACAAAGAGAACAATACAAAGAATCAACAAAATCAAAAGCTGGTTGTTTAAGAAAATCAACAAGATAGATAAACTTTTAGCAAAACTAACTAAAGGGAACATATATAGTATTGGAATTAACAGGATCAGAAGTGAAAAGTGAGAAATAACAACAGAAATGGAATAAATTAAAAAAAAATCATCAGCCCTTACTACAAAATCTTATACTCAAAAAACTCGAAATCTAGGTCTAATGAATGAAGTTTTGGATAGATACCAGGTATCAAAGTAAAATCAAAGTGAGATAAACTATCTAGGCAGTCCCAAATCCCTAAGAAAATAGAAGTAGTCATTAAAAACCTCAAAAAAAAAAAAACACAAAAAAATCCACAGCCAGATAGTTTTAGTGAAGAACTATAACAGACCTTTAAAGAAGAGCTAATGCCAACACTCTACAAACTATCTGACATAATAGAAACAGAAGAAACACTACTTAATTCATTCTGTGAAGCCACAGTTACTCTGATATCTAAACTACACAGTCCTGACAAAGAAAGAGAACTTGTATGAGTAGTGGTTCAAAAATACTCAAAATAATTCTAGCAAACTAAATCTAAGAACACAAAAAAAATTATCATTTGCCATGATCAAATAGGCTTCACCCCAGAGATGCAAGGTTGGTTCAATATACAAAAATCTGTTAACAGTATCCACTATATAAACAAACTCAAAGAAAAAAAATCACATTATCATCTCATTAGGTACTGAAAATCATTTGACAAAATACAATGCACCTTCATGTTAAAAGTATTGGAGAGATCAAGAATTCAAAGCCCATACTTATACATAATAAAAGGAATATGCAGCAAATTAACAGTCAATATCAAATTAAATAAAGAGATACTTGAAACAATCCTACTAAAAGCAGGGATAAGACAGGGCTACTTACTCTCCCCATATCTATTCAATATTGTACTCGAAATTCTAGCTAGAACAATAAGACAACAAAAGGAAATAAAGGGAATAAAATTGGCAAAGAAGAAATCAAGGTATTACTGTTTGCAGATGATATGATAGTATACATAAGTGGCTCTAGAAATTCTATCAGAGAACTTCTACCAGTGATAAACAACTTTAGCCACGTGGCTGGATATAAAATTAACTCAAAAAATCAGTAGCATTCCTTTATAAAAATTATAAATAAGATGGAAAAGAAATATGAAGTCAACATCCTTCAAAATACTCACAAATAATATAAAATACATTGGTATAACTCTAACAAAACAAGTGAAAGGCCTGTATAGTAAGAACTTCAAGTCTTTCAAGAAAGAAATCAAAGAAGAATTCAGAAAATGGAGAGATCTCCCATGACATAGTAAAAATGACCATCCTCTTAAAAGCCATGTACAGATTTGACACAATACCCATCAAAATTCCAACACAGATATGGAATGAGAAATTTTCAATTTCATATTGAAAAACTAAAAATCAAAAACAAAAAGAGGATAGTCCAAACTATTCTAATAACAGAACTTCTGGGGGTATCTCCATCCCTGACATCAAGCTGCAATACAAAGCAATTGTGATAAAGACTTCATGGTATTGGGAGAGAAACAGACAGGTAGATCAATGGAATAGAACTGAAGACCCAGAAATAAAACCATTCACTTATGGACATTTGATTACTAGTGGTCTGTATGTAGAAGAATGAAAATAAACCCATATTTATCACCTTGAACAAAGCTCAAGTGGTCCAAGGATCTCAAAGTAAAACTGGTTACATTGAATCTAATATAAGAAAAAATACCAAAGAGACTTGAAATCATTGATACAGGGGAAATTTCCTGAACAGAACATTAATAGTTTAGTCTCCAAGTTCAACAATTGATAAATGGGACCTCATAAAACTGATAAGTGTCTATAGAGCAAAGGACATTGTCAATAGGAAAGAATGGGAAAAAACTTCACTAACCCTACATCTGAAAAAAGGATAATATCCAAAACATAAAAAGAACTTATGAAGTTAACTTCCAAAAAAACAGATAATCCAATTTTTAAAGAATGGGGTTACAGAGCTAAACAGAGAATTCTTAACAGAGGGATCTCAAATGGCCAAGATGTTTTAATGAAATGTTCAACATCCTAGGTCCTCAGGGAAATGTAAATCAAAATATTCCTGAGATTCCACCTTATACAATCTGAATAGCTAAGATCAAAACTTAAGTGTCAGCACATGCTGGCAAGGATGTGAAGAAAGAGGAACACTCCTCCATTGCTGGTGGGATTGCAAACTGGTACATCCACTTTGGGATTCAATTTGGTGGTTCCTCAGAAAACTAGAATAGTTCTACCAGAAGATCCAGCTATATACTCCTGGAAATATACTCAAAAGATCCCCGACCATACCGTATGGACAGGTGATCCACTGTGTTCAAAGCAGACTTATCTAAAATAGCCAAAAGCTGGAAACAACCCAGATGTACCACAATTGAAGAATGGATACAAAAAAAAAAAATGTGTTTCATTTACACAATGGAATCCTACTCAGCTATTAAGAATGAGGCTATCATGAGTTTTGCAGGCCAATAGATGGAACTAACTATCATCCTGAGTGAGGTAAATCAGACTCTAAATGGCATGAATGGTATGTACTTACTAATAAGTGGATATTAGTCAAAAAAGAACAGAATACCCAGGATACAATCCACAGAATTCAAGAAGGTTAACAGGCCAATGGACCCAAGTGTGGATGCCTCAATTCCACTTGGGAGGGAGAAGAAAGTAATCACAGGGGTCAAAGGGAGGGAGGGATGGGGTAGGAGAGAGGATGGGGTTGGGGGGAAGAGGAACATGATTAGGAATTGGGGGGAGGGAACAGAACTGAAACCCTGAAGGCCAACAAAAAGAACAGAAACAGGCAACCTCAGGAGACAGGAGGTGGGAGGACTCTCTAGAATATACCAGGGACCTAGGAGATAAGAGATTCTCAGGACACAAAGGGAGGGACCTTAGATTAAGTACCTTACAATGGGGAGAGGGAACTTGTTGAGTCCACCTCTAGTAGAAAGACAGCACATCAAGTGGAGGGATGGTGTTGCCATCCCACAGTCAAAAGCTTTGACCCAGAATTGTTCCTGTCTAAAAGAACCACAAGGACAAAAATGGAGAAGAACCTGAGGGAAAGGAGGTCCAGTGACAGGCCCAAATTTGGATCCAGCTCAGGAGAGGCTCCAAGGCCTGACACTATTACTGTTGCTATGGTAACCAACAGGAGTCTAGCATGGTGGTCCTTTGAGAGGACCAACAAGTAGCTGACTGAGACAGATGCAGATGCTTACACCAAACCATTGTACTTAAGTTGGGGACCCCTGCTGGCCCCAGTGAGAGAAGAGGCATCTAACCGTCTAGAGACTTGAGGACCCAGGAAGTGGGGAGGTCTAGTGGGATAGGGGTTGGGGAGTGGGGACATCCTCTTGGAGACAGTGGAAGAAGTATGGGATGAAGAGCAATCAGAGTGTGGACTGGGAGGGGGTCTGGACTGGACTGGACTGTAAAAAATAAATGAAAAATAATAATAATAGAATGTGGTTCATTTACACAATAAAATACTATTGAGCTATTAAAAACTAAAACATCATGAATTTTGCAAGCAAATGGATGGAACCAGAAACTGTCATCCTGAGTGAGGTATCTCATACCCAAAATGACAAGCATTACCATGTACATGGAATGTAAATTAAATGGATATTAGCCAAAAAGTACAGAATACCCTGGATACAACCCATATACTGTAAGTTTAATAAGCAGGAAGGCCCAAGTGAGGATGCTTTAATCCCACTTGGAAGGAGAAAGAAAATAATCAGAAGAAGCAGAAGGAGAGGGAAAACTGGATGGGAGAGCAGAGAGGGGATGGGAAAAGGGGAACAGGATTAGGTATGAGGTCTAGGAACAGGAAAGAAGCCCAGAGGACCAGGAAAATGAATGGAAATATTCAGCTTTCTGGGAGTGGGATGTGGTGTGACCCTCTAGAGAGTACCTGGAGAAGTGAGAGATTCTTAGGACTCAATGGGGGTGATCTTAGCTAAAATGCAGAATAGTGCAGAGAGGGACCTCAAGAGGTCCAACGCTAGTAGTTAAACAGGCTCCCAAGTGGAGGATGGGGTTACCAACCCACAGTCAAAATTTCTGACCCAGACTTAATCCTGTCTAAAAGAACGTCAGGGGCAAAAACGGAGAAGAGACTGAAGGAAAGACTGTCCAGTGACCTGCCCAAGTTGAGATCCATCTCACAGGGTGAGGGGCACCAAGGCCTGGAACTATGATGAGCTTACAGACAGGAGCATGACTGTCTTCTGCAAGGCCCTACAAACAGCTGACTGAGAAAGTCACAGATACTTACACCCAACCATTGAACTGAAGTTGGGAACTCCTATAGTGGAATTAGGGAAGGGATTGACAGAAATGAAGGGGAGGGTGATCCCATAGGAAGACCAGCAGTCTCAACTAACCTGGACCTCTGGGAGATCCCAGACACTGAGCCACCAACCAGGCAGCATGCGTGGGCTGCTCTAGGGCCACCAACACATATATAACAGAGGACTGCCTGGTCTGGCCTCATGGAAAGATGATGTGCCTAATCCTGGAGAGAAACTTGAGGCCACAGAGAAGGGGGAATACCCTGGGGAGGAGGGTCTCACTCGCAGTGGCATGAGGATCTAGAATATTAATAAATATCAAGTTGTCTCATAAACTGTAAGGGGTAACAGCACACTCTGGGAATGCAGTCTACTCTGTTCTTGAGCAGAGGGAGGCTCCAAGCTGCAGAGTGATTGACAGAAATTGTCACACAAGCATGAAGATACTTAGAGGCAAGGGGGAGAGGGGAGGGGGTACACTGAGGAACGGTGGGGGGAGATCAGGAAGGGGTGGGACTATTGGAATGTAAATTAATTTAATTTGTATAATTGTAATTTCAAAAATTAAAAAACAACAACCATTTTCCTTCTCAAGTATTCCAATAAAACACAACTTTTTAAAGTTTCCTGTGGATCTTGGATATTTTGTTGCATTTTTGTTATTTATTTTTCTTTGTTTCACTTTTCAATGTAATTATTCTTGCTCACTGATTCTCAAACTTCCTGTATATTTTCCCCATGACATTCACTTTATAGCTTAGATCATTGATCAAGAAAGAAACTCTTATTGTTGTTCATCCTAAGGGGCTGCAAGCCCTTTAGCTTTGTAGTGGCTATTCCTGGTTGTCAAATTGACTATATCTGAAATGAACTACAATCCAGAATTAGAAGGCTCACCTGGCCCTAATCTGGAGGCTGAGAGATACAAGTTTCTGACCTGAATCTTGGCATGGAGATCTTGAGGTATAGTCGCTATGAATCCCAGAGGATTAAGATAGAAAGATCTGAGATCAAGATCATCTAGGATTAAAGGTGTGGTGGCATAGTGGCTATGAATCCTAGAAGATTAAGACTGGAAGATCTATGAGTTCAAGCAAGGTCATCTGGGGTTAAAGGTGTGGTGACACACACCTTTAACCTGGGCAACACCTTTTGCTGGAGACCTATGTTCTCATGTTGAGAACAGTGCAGAGATAAGGCCTGGCTTGTGAAATTTCAGAGGGAAGATTAAAGACTCTTATCGGGGCCATGTTGTTTTGATTGTGAAGATTCTGTGGTTTTGGTTAGCTGGGGCTGAAGTATCAGCTGTGATTAACAAGATACCAGAACTACTAAAGGGAAAACTTTGCATTACTGGGACTATTGATATTGGTTAGCTGGAGCTAAGAAATTAGCAGTGATTAAGAAGAGACCAGCATCATTGAGGTGACACTTCTGGGAAGTGTTTTCTGGGAGCACAAAGAGGCTGTGTTCCAGAGATAGCCAAGGTTGTACCTTGTGCTGCAGCAGGATTTGGTAATATGTAAGAGTCACCCAGGTGGTACTGGTTTGGACAGCGCTAAGGGGTCATGAAGAACAGCTGAGGCTCGGCACAGTGAGAGACCATGGAAGGCCATTGGTGAAGGTGCAGTCTCAGTTTGGAATTGATGGCCCAGGACTGAAGGTGTCATGCAAAGGAGTTGAGGCTTGGCACCGTGAAGACAGTCTATGAGAGGTTATTAGTAAAGCCTAGTTACAGCAGTGGTTTGGGAATGCCAGCACCATGCAATGACCACCAAGGACAGCAGCAACAGTGGAGTACAGGCATCTGGAGCCCAGAAGACAAGATGTGTGCTACAAAGGGCAGAGCTGGAGAAGTGACCAGAGCCCTTAGAGGAGCCCAGGAGATCGTGAGTTGGATCTCAGACTGGTTTTGCTTTTGATTGTGACTGTGCCCTGATATTTTTCCCTCTTGAAGGAAGAACATATTTTAGTGAAGCCCATAGTTAAGAGACTTTGAATTTCAAAAGATATTGGACATTTGAAATAGATTGAACTTTTAATATGTAAAGACTGTGGGATTTTAGATCTTGGGGATGAATGAGAAAGTAAGGGTTGAAGCTTAATAGTGATGTGTTTGTGTGTCAAGTTGACAAGGGGTCAATTGTACTGTCTTGTTTTGTGTGTCAACTTGACACAGGCTGGAGTTATCACAGAAGGGAGCTTCAGTTGGGGAAGTGCCTCCATGAGGTCCAGCTGTGGGGCATTTTCTCAATTAGTGATCAAGGGGGTAGGGCCCCTTGTGGATGGTGCCATCCCTGGGCTGGAGGTCTTGGGCTCTATAAGAAAGCAGGCTGAGCAAGCCAGGAGAAGCAAGCCAGTAAAGAACATCCCTCCATGGCCTCTACATCAGCTCCTGCTTCCTGACCTGCTTCAGTTCCAGTCCTGACTTCCTTTGGTGATAAACAGCCATGTAGAAGTAAGCCAAATAAACCCTTTCCTCCCCAACTTGCTTCTTGATCATGATATTTGTGCAGGAATAGAAATCCTAACTGAGACAAGCTCATTGGGTCCTTTCTCTAGCTCCTATTTTGGGGACTCTGTACTCAGTCCAATGGATATCTGTGAGCCTCTACTTCTGTATTAGTCGGTACCTAGTACTCTCAGAGCTCCCATAGACTAAACCACCAACCAAAGAGTACACATGGTGGGACTAATGGTTCCAGCAGCATATGTATAGTAGAAGATGGCCAAGTAGGTCATCAACGGGAGGAGAGGCCGTTGGCCCTGTGAAGGTTCTATGACTCAGTGTTAGGGAATGCCAGGGCCAGGAAGCAGGAGAGGGTGGGGTAGTGAGCAGGAGAAGAGGGGAGGGAACAGGGGTTTGTTTTTGTTTATTTTACTTTATTTTATTTTTTTGGAGGAGAACCTTGGAAAGGAGATATTGTATGGCATGTAAATAAAATAATCTAATAAAAAAGAAACTCTTCATTAATTTAAATTCATGTTACTTCCCTTTTAATTTGCAGTTAATATTTTTCTAATTTTTCATTTTTCCATTTTCTTTTCAAATTGCGAGTTGCTAATGCCTTTTTATTGACCTTCTCATTGAGATATACTAATTGTAGTTATTTTAAACATACTTATTTTATTTTATTATTACTTTTGTCTTTGTGCTACATAGTTTTTATTTAAAAATTAACAAGTTATATCAGACATTATCAGGTGAGTTAAAGTATTTAAGGGAGGATTTGTGTTAACCTGGTTAGTTATAGACTGGCCTAATTTTAATTTTAGTTGAGAATACAGAACCTCAAAATTCCTGTAGTGACTTTGCTTCTGTCTTTTCTGTTGATGCTAGATCCGTTTCCTACTATCCTCATTCCTCTCAGTGACAGCCCATTCTTCCTACATCAATGTAACATTCATATGGTTGGCCCATTTGAGGAACAAATATGGTCTAAACATTTTGATGTAATGTTACAATTTCCCAGAGACAACAATGACATTTCTTACCATGTTTTCATATGAAGCACAAGGAAGACAGAGAAGGCAGCCTTAGGTTTGATTGGCTTTGTATATGTCTTGCTAAGGGCTTATAACTTTTAACAGAAGATGCTCAGAGTTCACAGGATTATTTTCCACTTCCACTTCTAGAGCCAGGAGGCAATCTTCCTGGCAACTTGTAATGAGACCCTAATAAGATCTTTACTGCTTAATCAATGGAAATGTGTTGTCCTTCTTAACATATCCCCTCACAGAGGGATTTTTTTTTCACATGAGTCTTAACTAAGTCTTTAGTAATTGGTCTTAACTGACCCCTGTGCATTTTCTAACAACTTATGGCTACAACAGCTTCTCTTACAGGAATCAGTAGTTCTCAATTGAAATTCTTTAAACATGGGATATATGAGGCTTATTTAGCATACCATACAACCTGAACTCCCTGATAGTTTCTCTTCATTCTTACATGAAGAAGAGAGATGATTTCCAAAGTCTTTGCATGTAGAATTTATGCACGATATTGACATAATCTGTCAGACAGCCACCCAAACTATGGGCAGGTAGTAGGTATTTGGTTATGAGATTGGCATTTAGATATCAATTTATGGGCATAGTATTAGAGTATGTATTCAAATACACATGGTTTAACTCAACAATGATTCCAAAGCACAAGAGTAGTTCAACTGACAGTTCAGATAGACCAAATGAAAAAGCTCTTTAATGTGGGGTCTGGAGAGGGAAGTACGGTTGTCCTCCTACCCTGACAATAGGAAAATGAGTGGCTCCAGAGTCCAAGAGAAAGGAGATAGGCCGCCCACATACCACGATATCTACCCCGGGGGTTCCCTGCTAGTGATGGCAGTGGTTGGGCAGGGGAGCTCAGGCCTCCTCAGTTGGCCATAGTCAAGCCTAGGAGATCAGTTGGAAGGTTATCTGGGAGTGATGTCCCCCTGTTCTGTGTAACATAAGGGCAATCAACAGCCCAATGTCCCTCTTGATGGCACCTAGGGCATGGCCCTCTTGGCTTGTGGAAGTTAGGGCAGGCTTTTGCCCAATGACCTTTTTTACCACATTTGTAGCAGGTACCTGATAGTCTCTGAGTCTTAGGAGACCATGAGTCCAAGGTAGTGGCTGGGGCTATTTGGACAGCCTTTACCAGCATATGGTATTTTTGTTTACGGAATTTATCATCTCTCCCATGTTACACTTTGAAGCCAGCACTAAGAATTCTGGCTGTGGAGTTAGGGGTCCCCTCTCCAGTTTTTTAAGTTTAGCTCTTATGTTGGGGTAGCTTTGGGAAAAGAAGTAGGTCATCAGAAGTTGCTTACCTTCTAGGTTTTCAGGGTCCAGATTGGTATGCTGTAATAAAGGCTTCGTAAGGCGTTCTAAAAATTGAGATAGATTCTCCTGCTTGTCCTGGACAACCTCTTGGAGTTTTTCAAACTTTACTGGCTTTAAGGCTGCTTTTCTAAGATTGGTCAGAAGGCATGTAATGAACCTGTCCCTGGCTAAAGTACCACCTGCAGAATTGTAATTCCACTGGGGATCCTGTTCCGGCACTGTCTCAGAGCCAATTAGGTATGTGCCGTCTGTTTGGTGAATTCCATCTGCATGCACTCTTGCCTCTTCCCAGACTCATCTGCTTTCCTCAGGAAGTAAGTTATTAGTAAGAATCATATAAACATCATGGAAAGTCAAGCTGTAAGATTGAGTGATATACTGGAACTCTTTAATAAACTTGGAAGATGTGTAGGACCCCAGCCTGTTTTCTATTTGGGAAAGTTCACTAAGCGAGAATGGGACATGTACTCTGACAAGACCATCTACTCCAGCAACTTCCCTTAGAGGTAGAACTGTTGCTGGGTCAGGTTTCTCTGGGGAGGAAGGACTTGGAGGTTTGGTTGTAGCTTTAGAGCAGGTGACAGGAGGAGTGAAGGTAGCTGCCAATGTTTGGTGTTTAGAGTGGCCCACAGTTGAAACAAAAGAAGAAGGGGAGGGGTCTGGAGAGGTAGAGATAGCAGGCTCTGGGGCATCCTGGAGAGGAAGAGAAACTGAGACAGCAGTTTGAGTTTTCGGCGGTGTGGAGACAGGTTTGCTGCAAAAAGGGTGTGGTTCATTAGCTGGATCTAACACTGTAGCATTATCTAGTGGAGGTTGTGTAGATTTCATGGCTAAGAGAAGTTGGGTTGGGGAACAAGAAGAGCACAACGAGGGATTGGAACAGAGATAGATAAATGCTTGGACATAAAGAACCTCTTTCTACTTACCAGTTTGCTGGCAGTATGTATTAAGATCCCTTAAAATAGTTGGATCTAGAGTGCCAGTAAGTGGCCATTTTGAACTCCCATCTAGTTGATATTTTATCCAGTTCTTATTGCAGAGATATATTAATTTTGATGCCTTCAAGTCAGGCGTTAGCTTTAAGGATTTGAGATTTTCCAGGAGACATCTCAGTGGGTTGTCTGGAGGTACAGTGGAATACATTCTGACACCCATTGGCAGGTAGTAGGACTATTTGTACCAGCATCCTAAGAACAGTCCAAAAACCAAGAATTATCAGCCAAGCTAGTGGTTCAAGTCATCAAACAGACCCTGTCGGCCTGCTGTGGAAAGCAACCCACCCTGGATCCAAGGATTTTTTCAGCCCCAAGATCCTGAAATAATTGGGGAGTGAGAGTTGCTTTCGAGGGAGGGGCAACCAATGGCAGAAGTCCTAAGATGTATGTCAACTGGGAGGTGTGACTGGAAACTCTGTAGTTCCCAGAGAAAGCTGGCCAGGTCATATCTGGAAAGGTGGAGGTCCTCCCATTGACTGATCCTACCAGTTAATATGCAGGTGTTTGTGTGAGAGAATTTTAGTAGACTGGTAAAACTGAATGGGTAGGTGTGGGCCTGAGCAGAGGCTAACCCTACTTGATAGACCAGGCGGGGCATGGCTCATGTGGTAGAATTTCGTATGTCTGGAGGCTCCAGCTCCTCTGCTGCAACTTGGTGGTGGTGGCTTCAGCAGCTTCTGTGGTGAATGCCTGCAATTCTTGTAGCCACCAGCTGAAGCGGGGGCATGAACTCAAGTACTTACGGCAGCCGTGGTTGCTGGTGTTGAGACCAGTACATGTGGCCATGATCTCTGCCTATCTCTGCTGCAGGGTAGTGCAATAGCTGCTGACAGAACTGCAATTCCCGGGTTTCGGCACCAAATGATGTGTTAGAACTGTGGGTCACGTCAGAATATACCTCACACAAGGCCCAAACAGTTCCACATTTAAGAGATTTAATTGAGAGGGAGAGAGGGGGCAGAAGCAGGAAGAGAGGAGGGGGAGAGAGAGATGGAGGAATGTTCCCTATATATAAATGGGTTTGATGTAGTGGCTGCAGGTAAGGGAGTTGAGCCCAATGGATTCTAGGAATATGGTGGGTGTTGCCGTGGCAAGAGGTCGGTTAGACCTGCCCATGTGATGCCACAGTCTTTGGATGCCCTGATGCTAACTAACATTTGTAGCTTTTCTGTTGCTATACTAAAATGCTATGCCTAAGGCAACTTATTATTTTTTTATTAATTCTCCATTTATTTGCCTTAAAATTTTCTTTCTTTTTTTTTTAGATATTTTCTTTATTTACATGTAAATTTCTCCTTTCCCAGTTTCCCCTCCAAAACACAAACAATAAAAGAACACATTTAACTGAGTTTATGGCTCCAGAGGACTTTTGTTCATGATTGGCAGAGTGAAGGCAAGATGACAGGTAGCTAAAACAGTCTCTAAGAACTCACATCTTGATTCACAAGAAGGAAATAGAGAATACATTAGAAATTGTATGAGTCTTTTGAAACTGATACCTGCCCCAAGTGATGCACCTCCCCAACCAGGCCAAACTATGCCCAGTATAGTTCACAGACACCTTCTACCCTGAAGATTAGGTTGTAGATCTCTCAGCTTCTTATCCAGCATTGTGTCTGCCTGGATGTTGCCATGCTTTCTGCCATGAAAGCAATGGATTAAACATCTGAAAAGTGCCGGGCAGTGGCGGCCCACGCCTTTAATCCCAGCACTTGGGAGGCAGAGGCAGGCGGATTTCTGAGTTTGAAGCCAGCCTGGTCTACAGAGCGAGTTCCAGGACAGCCAGGGTTACACAGAGAAACCCTATCTTGAAGAAAAAAAAAAAAAAGGCTGGAGAGATGGCTCAGTGGTTAAGAGCACTGACTGCTCTGCCAGAGGTCCTTAGTTCAAATCCCAGCAACCGCATGGTGGCTCACAACCATCTGTACAACTACAGTATACTCATATACATAAAATAAATAAACAAACAAACAAACAAATAAATAAATAAATCTTTGCTGGGCGGTGGTGGTGCACGCCTTTAATCCCAGCACTTGGGAGGCAGAGGCAGGTGGATTTCTGAGTTAGAGGCCAGCCTGGTCTACAGAGTGAGTTCCAGGACAGCCAGGGCTACACAGAGAAACCCCGTCTCAAAAAACCAAAAAAAAAAAAAAAAAAAAAAAAAAAAAAAAAAAAAAAAAAAAAAAAAAAACTCTGAAAAGCAAGCCCCAGTTAAATGTTTTCTTTTATAAGTGTTGCCATGGTCATGTTGTACAGCAATAAAAACACTAACTAAGACAATAATTGTGGGGTGGTGAGTTGTTCACAGACAGCCTGGTTTCCAGTTGAGTACAAACCTGGAACTGGTGAACCTAAGGGACACTAGGTTTTCAGCCATGCCTCCTGGGCCCTGGCTTCTTTTGCAGATACAGCCTCCCACAGCCCCCTGCAGAGAGGTGTGTGGCCATCAGTCATGTAGGGAATGCCCCAAACTCCCAGTGTTCTGTGTAGGCTCCACCCCTACAGTTACCTGGCCATAGCCAGGTATGCTCCTCCCTATAGTTACCTGGAAACACCCAGGATGACCCAGCCTACTATAAAAGGGGCTGTATGTTCCTTCCTCCCTCTCTTATTCTCTTACCTCTTATTCTCTTGCTCTTACTCTAGCTCCCCTGCTATCCCTTTCTCCATCCCCTTTCACCCTCTCTTCACATGGCTATGGCCAGCCTCTGTTTCTCTACTCTCTCCCTTTCTCCAACAAACAACTTAAAACCATGGACTGCCTCTTTATCATTGGGATCTGCCTTTCTGAAGTAATGGAGCAGGCCTTCCTCTAAAGAGCCACCTGTCAGGCAGTTCCATGGGGTTGTGCAGTCAAACTTCTCTTGTCTGCCTCACCCAGTGGCCCTAGCCCTGAGCAGATATGGGACCCTATTTTTGTCCCACAAATAATAATTATTCAAATGACTACGTGAAAAAGTAACAATTTCTTTCCATGACACTGTGAAGAAAAATGAAATAAGAGTAGTTATAATTAAATTTGAGTCTGAGATCAACATAAATGAAGCAGTCTCTTCTAACTTTGCCTCCAGAAGACTTCTCTTGTTGGGACCCGGATCCTGTTATAGCTGCTTTCCTCAGTCTCCATCTGTCTTCTGATTAACTTCTTCAGGATCTTATGTGTATTAAGAGTCTTTGCTTTAGACAACTAGACTGATCTGTGTATGTCAGTGTCTTTCTTGCTGTCACCCCTGCCTTTGAGCTTAGTTATAGTAAACGTAAGTGAAAAAGCATGAATTTCAGTTTGTCCTCACACTTTGTTATATTTTCACAGTATTGGTACAAAAAAATCATAGCTTTGTATAATAAGTATGCTAAAAGTGAAACTCATCTTTAAGTACTCTTATTGTTGGAGATAGCTTTAAGGAAGGGGCTAAATTACTTTAGTCCATTCATAATTCCCATTGGAGTTATTGTATAAATGCCAATAAGCAGCCATTTATGAAGCATGCAGCTTGTAATATAAGTGGCTAGATGGACACCACACATGCCTTCTTACATAAAATTTATAATAATTACTTTTTATTTTGTTCCTTAAAATGAACATGGAATCTTGGACATGCTAAGAACATTCTAGGCACAAGCTCTTCTACTGAATGATATCCCTAGTCCTCATTATATCAATTCTTAAGACAGTTTCAGAGAGCTAGTGTATCTTTCTCAGAAACACTGCCAGTGAATAACAGAGGCAAGCAATGGCTCTGTGCAGTTCAGCAGATAGCACTCTACAATCTAGAGCATCAGTTACAAAATTCACCGAGGTCTGTATTGGAAGGGCTCCTGTCCCTACTGCCAGAAGACAACCACTCAATTAAATTTCCAGTTCAACTGCCAGCAGCCATTCTGTAATGCAAACTGAGGATGAGCCAGGTGCCCAAGGATTAGAGAAGGTGGCCATTTCACCACCTCACTTGACCCTCTCCAGATGCAAGTTTATCTTCCTGAGATCACTTATCAAAAACTCTGAAATAAGTTTTGTTACTTGCATAAAAAATTGCTACTAAAAATCAGAGACACAAAGATAATATGAAAGATGAAGGCAGATCTCAAGAGTTTATAACAGGGTGGCTTTTATAGGAGAAAAGGTAATACTGATTTATTTTTATTTTTTAATCATTGAGTATATGCATGTGGTATGAGTGTGTTAATTTCTTTTTCACTGCTGTAATTGTCTTTGCCCTGACATACACAATTTAAGAGAGGCAAAATTTATTCTGTTTCACAGTCCAAGGTACAATCCATCATGTTAGTAATATCAAGCCAGCAAGAACTTGAAGTAACTGATCATGTCATACCTACAATCAAAAATCAGAGAGAAATGCAAACAAACAAATGCTTAGCTCCCTTTTACCACTTTCTAACATCCATGATCACCTGTTAGGTAATGATCCTACTCACAATTAAGAGGGACTGCTGTATTTCAATTAACACAATCTCCTATGGGATGCACAGAGGTCCATCTTTCAAGTGGTTATAGGTTTTATGACTATTATAACTAGTGCTAACTAACCCTGTGCATATGTACATAGGAACATTCATAAAAATGTGGTTACTTTTAGGTCATGCTGTGCATGTGAAGGCCATAGGATTTATTTGGATTCCACTTTATATAGGACACATTCTCAGCTTATTCCCAGCTTTGTTATTGATACCAGGCAAACTGGCCAGTGGAGTTCGAGGAAGTTCTTGATCCTTGCTTCCCATCTGAATATATGAGCTCTGGAAATTGAAACATATGCTACCATTCCCAGATTGTTCATGATCACATCATCCTAGAAATATTATAATGTCTAATGTATTCCATAAACAACACAACAAATGATATCAAACATAGTAGAGACAATATAGGATCTCATTGCATGAATGGTTTCTAAAGTTTAATTGCTAAGATAAAGAACTTGGAAAATTCCTGCATAACCAAATGACAGATAGCCACTGAAAACAGGCAGAAAGAGGATTCTATGGGGTCTTAGATTTATGTCCACTGTATCAGAAGACTAAATGTTAATATTTTAGTATAGCTTTTATAAGTAGATTGGATGATGGGAGAGATATAGAAACCATGGTGCCAATCCCAATTTTTATGTAGCATCATCTGATGTTCCATTATCTGGCTTCTTCAGCTTTACTGACCCACAGACCTTTGTTTTCATGCCACCATGACATAGTCCTGGTTTATGTAGGACCACTCTAACCACATCAGAAGTAAGGAGGAAATACACACATTTTTATCTGTCCAAGTGTCCCATGAATGATGGGAAATTTTCCCATTCCCTCCCTGCATACTCTAAACAATAACAACAATAAAATCTTTGCTGACAATATTTGTATATGTTGATTAAAATACTATTATATTGCAAGTACATAACTTTTCCTCTTTTTCCTGTCAATTCTCACATGCCCCTCCCTCTATCCACTCTCATGCCCTTCATAGTTTCCTCCCATCCAGAGGAAAAGAACTAAAGACAACTAGTAACTGTTGAAAGAGGGGGAAATAACCTATCCCAAGAAAACTCTCTACTTGTGAACCTTGAGTTTATAATAAACTGGCCACAAATATTGTTTAATCAGTATTACATTTATGTATGTTTAAGTCCCTCTGGCAAATAAATATATGTGTATGGTGGTAGTGATTATAATACTAGTAGTACAAATAAGCGATGAGGATGAGATCTTTGAGGGTTTTTTCTGTTTTATCCTTAACTTAAATAAATCATTAGTTTATACATCAGAATATAGAATCTACAGCAATATTAATCAGGAGGAGATCATCTTTTGGGTTGGCTATAAGAAGCCGTATAAGAATGATAAACAGGCAAGTTCTTGAACCACTTCAGTCCAACTTGGCATTTTGTTTATTACTGAAGACAAAACAGTAAATATACCATTCAGGACAGCCATGTTCTTCAAAGAAGCAACTAGAAGTATTGAGGCAGGAAAGAAAGAAATTAAAAAAAATTTTTTCACAATTTCGAGTCAGGAATTCAATGACTTAAGAATTAAGGTTATCATTATTAATTTGTATATTATATAATGTATTACATATATACCCATCAATTACTAAGACAGAAGACATTTTTAAACCTTCTAGATTCAAGAAACAAGAGGAGAGATGATCTTTGAACCCCTACTTTCTGGGATCCTCTTACATTCATATCTCAAGGCGCATGGTGACAAAATACCAAAATCCACATATAAGTGTATCTATAATTACTATGAAAATATAAATTAAGAGTGAAGAGACAACAATTTTTTCTCAAACATCTTGAAAATTAAAGAACGTGGTAGACTGGGATGCATTTGAGACAAGTTGATCCTATTCTCGCTACAGTTCTTTGAGTCATCAGCTCACCTATGAAGAGAGTATGTCCCTGAAGTTATTGCAAAGACTTCAAGAGCTATCACAGCTCTAAGCATTGTAAAGCCTCTTACAGAGTTGCACTTAAAGCATTTGTGTTTCCTTAATCTCTGTCTTGCCCCTAAATCCAGATACATTTGAATGATGACCTTTGAAAGAAAAACCTTCCTCAGAGGCAAATGATCAACCATAGGATGTTTACATTAAGACCTTTAACACTAAATGTCATGATATATTCAGATATCAATGATCAAAATGAATTTAACTAGCTGGGCAATGGTGGCATACACCCTTAATCACAGCATTTGGCAGGCAGAGGCAAAAGGATGTTAAGGATTCAAAACCATGGAGGAATGTTCCTCTTTCTAGACATCCTTGACAGCATCTGCTATCACCTGAGTTTTTCTGTCTTAGCCATTTTGACTGGTGTGAGGTAGAATTTCAGAATTCTTTTGATTTGAATTTTCCTGATGATGTTGTTAAACATTTATTTTGGGTACTTCTCAGCCATTCTGTATTCCTCAGTTGAGAATTCTTTGTTTAGCTCTGTACCCTCATTTTAATTGGGTTATTTGGTTCTTTGGAGTCCAACTTCTTGAGTTTTTTGTATATATTTGATATTAGCCCTCTATCGGATGTAGGGTTTGTAAAGATCTTTTCCCAATCTTCTGGTTGCTGTTTTGTCCTATTGACAGTGTCTTTTGCCTTACAGAAGCTTTACAGTTTTATGAGGTCTCATTTGCCAATTCTTTGCTGATGAGATTGCAAGCTGGTACAACTATTCTAGAAATCAGTTTGTTCGTTCCTCAGAAATTGGACATAGTACTACTTGAGGACCCAGCAATACCACTCCTTGGCATATACCCAGATGTTCCAACATGTAATAAGGACACATGCTTCACTATGTTGATAGCAGCTTTATTATAATAGCCAGAACCTGGAAAGAACCCAGATGGCCCTCAACAGAGGAATAGATACAGAAAATGTGGTACATTTACCCAATGGAGTACTACTCAGCTATTAAAAACAATGAATTTGAAAGTAAATGAATCGAACAAAAAAATATCATCTTAAGTGAGGTAACTCAATGATAAAAGAACACACATGGTATGCACTAACTGATAAGTGGATATTAGCCCAGAGCCTAAGAGTATTCAAGATACAATTCACAAACCACATGAAACTCAAGAAGAAGGAAGACCAAAGTGTGGATACTTCAGTCCTAATTAGAAAGGGGAACAAAATGCCCACGGAAGGAGTTACAGAGACAAAGGGTGGAGCAGAGACCAAAGGAATAACCATCTAGAGACTGCTCCACCTGGGGATCCATCTCATATAGTTACCAAACCCAGACACTATTATGGATCCCAACAAGTGCTTGCTGACAGAAGCCTTTTACAGCTGTCTCCTGAGAGGCCTTACAAGTGCCTGACAAATACAGAGGTGAAGGCTTGTAGCTAACCATTGGAGTGAGCATAGGGTCCCCAATGGAGGAGCTAGAGAAAGGACCCAAGGAGCTGAAGGGGTTTGCAACCCCTTAGGAGGAACACCAAAATGAACTAACTGTACCCCCAGAGATCCCAGGGACTAAACCACCATCCAGAGTAGACATGGTAGGACTCATGGCTTCAGCTGCATATGTAGTAGATGATGGCCTTCTAGGTCATCAATGGGAGGTGAGACCCTTGGTCCTGTGAAGGCTCTATATACCAGTGTAGGGAAATGTTAGAGCAGTAAGGCAGGAATGGGTGAGTGGGTAAGCAGAGGAACGAAGGAGGGGATAGTGGGTTTTCTGAGCGGAGACCAGAAAGGGGATCACATTTTAAATGTAAATAAAGAAAATATCTAATACAAAAAATGAAAAAGAATTCAAAGCCAACCTGGCCTACAGAATGGGTTCCTGGATAACCAGGTCTACACAGTAAAAATCTGTTTCTAAGGAATAGAAAGGAAAGAAATAAAGGGGAAAATTCATTCAATTCAGTCATTGTAGGGAGTGAGTAAATAAAAATATATCATCTATTAGGAAAACATAGGGAGATTTATTTTATCTGTACAGATGATTATGTTTAGACTTATAAATAACCCATCTGGTATCAGCTCATGTCCATCATTTCTACGCTAAGAAAATTGGAAAAGACATTGTGATATAAAATAAAATATTCCCTATACATATCATCTATCATATTGTCTCATTGCTGAAAATCCCAGATGATTCTGAAAAAAGTCTGTTAAAATTTCAAAGAGAACTATAAGAAAGGGTTGTGTAAAAATGAAAACACAGCTTTGCCACCTTCTTTCTTCTAGGAGAAAGAACGAAAGATTTTCAAACTAGTTATCAACAGAGTGTTGACTGTGGATGCAATTGTAAAGGTGTTGAAGTGCCAATCCCAATCCTCTAACTTTGGAAAAATTCTATGCTTCTCCAAGACTCTAGGACCATTGATATCAAAGACACTAGCCAGCTATGAAAGAATTAGAGTCACTGAATCCCTCACAAAACAATAATCATTAAGTATTTTCACATTTCTTATACTTTTGACCCATCATCTGTTCATTCATATTTTTTCCCATATATGACTAAAATATTACTCTTACAGTTAAAAATCTTTGACACTCATCTTATCTCTACACCTTAACTTTTGTGTTAATTTAGAAAATCTAGGTTATCAATTTGAGGGTGAGGTTGCTTTGTCTTGCCTTATAATCTACAAATAAATGCCTTCTGATCCACAATATTATGGTGAGTACTGAATTAGTATCATATTCAAATATCTACCACACAGAAAACACTAAAACCACAAAGTAAGCCTAGGTTTTGTTTTACTCATTATTTTGGTAATGGCAAATCCTTATTCTTGTGCGGTAAACTGGAACGACATTCTCAAGTTTTGTGATAATTAACCTTTCTTGTTTTTGTGATAAAATACCTAAAAAGAAGTTAATGTAGTGAAGGAAGTGTTTAGTCTAGTTTAGAGAGGTGGGAGGGAATATACTACATCATATTTGGAGCACAAGGCTGTCTGGGCAAATTATATGCTGGACTAGTAATAAAGTGAGAACAGGAAGCAGAGCATGACTACTTTTAAAGAATGTCTTTCTGGAGCTGGAAAGATAATGGAGCAGTTAAGAGCACTTAGTTTTCCCATACAAGCTCTAGCCTGTATGTTTGTGCATTATGTACTTGAAGCCAGGAAGGCTAGAAGAAGCTGGCAGATCCCTTTGTAACTGGAGAGGCAGATGGTTAAGAGGCACTCTGTGCATGCTAGGAATCTATGCAGGGCCCCTGAGGGTAACATGTTCCTTCCATGTGCTTCCTCTTGTGAGTGAACTCTCACAACAATACGACTTGCATAATCTCTCTGCAGTGACTCCTGATTCATCTAGAGCATTACTGACTCAACTTCTTACTTAGGCAGTTTTCATACTTACTGTGGAGTATCATTAATTTCTTTCTAAAGGAATGTTCAAGCAGAAAAATATCTACTCCTCTTTCCTTTAATGTTTAATGTAACCTAGGAAAGTTGGTACTGGCTTAGTGCAAATACCATGAGTGCATACACACACATACACACACACACACACGCACGCACATGCATATGCACATGCACACATATGTGCACAAATGCATGTACACAGAAATTTAAA
This sequence comes from Mastomys coucha, assembly GCF_008632895.1. Lineage (NCBI taxonomy): Eukaryota > Metazoa > Chordata > Mammalia > Rodentia > Muridae > Mastomys > Mastomys coucha. Next base: position 1,362,796 of record NW_022196893.1, read on the forward strand.
CATAAGTTTCAAGTTCTATGTTAAAGCATAAATCTTCATTCTGCACTGCAGGCCAGTATTTGTACTCGTCTTGTGAGCATATATATCCAAGTGTAGGAAACAGAACAGATGTGCAAGGAAAGCCAGTTTATGAGGGAGCTGGTGTCCATTTTATGGACCACTATAAATTTCATGAGAAGAAACGAAACTGAGAATTGATCAGTCTCATTCCATAGCCAGAGATAATACTATGGGCAAAGTAATGACAAAGTAATTATCCTGGTTCGAACTCAAGGTCTAAACTTTTCTAATTTATTTTAATGAAACACCATGTCCTGCCTATGTAAATCATACATTTCTATTACATGATTTGTTATAAAATGTCTATTTATATAGTTTAAAGGAATACCTGGCAGCAAGGAAGTGCTGGTGGGGATAATTTTGAGTCCAGACTTACTATTTGCATTAATAGAGGAAGAGAGTCTGAAGCATTTTAATGAAAATTTGAAATGAAACTAAATTAGGTATTGAAATTAAGTGCAATTTCTCAAGCTAAGAATAGAAAAAAAATAGATTGAGTGGAGCTCTTTATAGCTTAGAGACATGAGAGTAAAAGTTTAACATAATTTAGTTATTCTTGATGTTTCTCTCTAGCTAGAGATATAATCTCTCCCTTGCCCTAATTGAGTTTCTCTATCTCACTCCCATTAATAGTGATTAAAATAAGATACTGGTCAAGTGGAAAAATGACCACAAATGTGTCCATGTTCTGTAGAGCTTTGAGCACTTTAAAAATGTTCAGATTTATGTTAATTTGACCTTTTGTTGAGCTAATCCTGAAGAAAAAGATGGATATAAAAAATATCCCAACCATAAAATTTCAGATATTGCTCAGCAGTTAAACGAACTTACTCCTCTTTCAGAGGACTCAGGTTAAGTTCCCAGCAACCAGAAAAGTTTTACAACTCCTTGTAACTCAAGTTCCATGATGTCCAACACATAATCCTGATCTCTGAGGATACTACACTCTTTTTGCTACACATACAAATATACAGGCACTGATGTATACACATATAATTAAATAATTAAATAAGTCTTAAACATCTTTTATACAACCTCATCACAATAATTATTGACTATAGTTTACTATATGTAATGTATTATGTAGGTACTAAGATCAAAAAGCAACCAAATCATTTGAGAAATGAATAGAGATTTGGCTCATTCATTCATCTCAAAAGACAAAATAGCATAAAAGACACAAAAAACAGACATAGTTAAAGTATCATATATAAAATGATCTAATAGAAACATGTAGCAAATTTTAAAATCTCAAATATGGAAATATCCATGGTTGGCAGTGGGTAACACATGGTTTCAAGGAAGGTAGAATGGTGGTAAATATTTTAAAGAGGGAGTTTTGAGTAATAGATACTATATCTCTAAAGGAGTATTTTTCTTTTCTATTCTCAAGCATCACGATAGATGGCAAATCATATACCATCAAGTTGCAAGGACAGCATAGGCCTTTGGCCACTGAGTAACCAGAAGTTACTTTCTAGAATGTGATTGTGTTTGTTTTCACATATGAATTGACCCTTATTTGATTAATATGGGAACATTTAAATATTTATTATTATAGTTTTGATATGAAATGTCTTTCAATGGTTTGTATAGTTAACAGCCAGCCTATAGCTGATGTTATTGTTTGAGAAGATTGTACAAATTTTATAAAGTAAAGCCTTATTGGAGAAAGTGAGTCTCTGGAAGAAGCCTGATGTCTGATAGCTACAACCCACTTTCTGTCTGCTTTTTGTTTCTTGAGAGTCACTTGACCATATTCTGAACATTATGATTGTTTGTATATGCTTGGCCCAGGAAGTGGCACTATTAGGAGATGTAGCCTTAGGAGGTATATCACTATGGGGGTGGGCTTAAGACCCTTACCCTAGCTGCCTGCCTGGAAGTCTGTCTTCCACCAGCAGACTTTGATGAAGACTTAGAACTTTCAGCTCTGCCAGCATCATGCCGGCCTAGATGCTGACTCTCTCCCACCTTGATGATGATAGACTGAACCTGTTAGTGATCCCAAATAAATGTTGGTCCTTTATAAGACTTGCCTTGGTCATGGTGTTGGTCTGTTCACAATAGTGAAACTTCAACTAAGACAACTGTATAAGTCACAATCAACTCCCATTCTTCTATGTTGCTTCTTGACAGACATTGGGTCTAGGGAATAAGAAAAATAAATAACACAAAAATATGGTACCACTTATAATCATGGTAGCAAATATGAACATTTAGATATTTGGAACAGGTTTGTATGAGGAACATGGAAGACTTTGTAATTTAATTAATTTATTAAAAACAATAAAGCCTGACTGAGAATGCAACTAATAATAAACTCTCTGGAGTTAGGAATTGTTGCCTAGGTATAGGTTTCCTTGGGGGTTAGTCTTGAAGGTACAGAAAGACTGATGCTATTGCAGTCAAGGGGTAAAGACTACATCTCAGGCTGGCAACATAACTAATGTGCAAGAATACAGGGTTCATGGAGGCATGCACCCAGACTCCAGAAAGCCTCTTAGCCCAGGAAGTATATGGTATCATGATATTCTCAACCCAGAGGTACCAATGTGGTCTTTCATGGAATAAAATGAAATTGTAATAGAGAATGCAGAGTATAGGAGAGTTCCATGCAGAAAAACTACACAAGGAGAAGGAGAATGTGAAGATGGAGAAGGACAAATTCACATGCCATTTGTCCAGCAGAGTGGTAGTAATGGGGCTTCCTAGTTTCTAGGAGCCAAGATAATGTCATCTCAAATTCTAGATGCTATAGAATTTGTTTACTACAGTATAATAGTGTTTTGATCTAGCTTTGGCCTGGTATTTCTTTGTATTACCCTGATTTTTTAAATGGAACTAGGATATCTATTATGTGTTATTGTGAGTTGGAAATATAGAATTTGCTTTCTAATTTTATCTCTATGTAGCTTTTATAAATTCAGTTAATATTCCTTGAGACTCAGAAAACATTTTAGACTTCAGAATTTTGTATGTTATATAGTGTGTTGATATGAATGCATTTTATTTTATAAGGTGGGCATGAGTCTATGAAGGCCAGATTGGATGTTGTAGTTGGGATGGGAAATATTATCCTCAAGCTCAAGCCTTTACAAACTCGTTTCCTAAATGGTGGACTGTGGTGGGCAGTGGCTAAACATTTAGAAGTTTAGGTGGGCCTTGTTAGGGACAGTGAATTACAGGGCTTCTTGCTAGAAACAGTAACTGACAGCAGTTGGGCCTAGAAGTTTGATAGACTGGTCCCACTTTTTCCTACTGCTTCCGGAATGGCAAATGTAATGTGTCCAGACCTTTCATTATCCTCTGACCATGTATATAATACCATAATAAATAGTATCCATTCTTACACTGAAAGCCACATTAGAAGTTGCTTCTTGTCCATATTTGCTCACAGAGATGGAAGAACTAACAAATTCAGTAAGTAATTTTCTTTTGGCAATTTCCAGAATGTAGATAGATGGCTAAACAAACAGTTAGGCTTTGTATCACACAAGGAAGTAGAATTCTTAGAGGATAACCTCTATTTTATGTAGAGTGAATAGTCATGAATCCATAAATTATAAACATTCAGTGAATGATTATTTTGATAGTGATTATTTTCCAAACCAAATTAAATTCATTGTCTTCTGTAATTCAATGCTGTTCATAGCATTTTCCTGAATTCACTGTTTCTTTATGCATTGTGTTTACAATGCATAAAAAATTATTATCACTAATTTGCATTTCAGAAAACAGTCCAATAGAGTGGTACCATTCTTACAAAATTGTATTCTGTTACATCTTGATTCTAATCATATCTTTCCTTTCTATCTGTGAGGCTTTACATTAAATTCATCAGTAAATTCTCTTTTATTAAGAATCCAAATTCAAAAGCAAACAAAATAAAATTTATGGTGTCAGAAAAAAAAGAATCCAGATTACTACACCCAAAAAATCCTATAAATTCCCTGTGAGGGCTAACCCCTTTTCACCACTACTCTGTACACTCTATGTTCTGAATCTTCCACCAGAAAAAAATGCCTACTTGAACATCTCAGTCAACCTTCCATCCCTTCACTGATATTGAACTAATCTTGGCTTCCAGTGACTATTAGCTCAAGTCATAGAACCTTCTCTCCTCTTTTTCCCTCTCTTTGTTTTAATTAAAGTAGAATCATATCACTTCCCTCAGCACTTTCTTCCCTGTACCACTCCCAGCTACACTTCTTTAAACTCCTCCTATACCCCTTTCTCAAACCTCTTTTTCTTTTATTATTATCTTACATACATGCAATCATTGGAATCTATTTTGTTGTTGTTGTACATAGCTTCAAGTCTGAATATTGTGCTTTAGACAACCAATAAGGAAATTTATCCATGGGAAAGGCTAATTTTCTATCCCCCAACAGTCATTAATTACCTGCAATTCTTTGGAGGCTGCTATAAAACAGTCTCTCCTAGAAGTAGTTGTAAAACAATGTCAATATAACAGATTCTTTTAAATTCATATCAACATTGCAATTGAAATTACTGTTGTCAATTTTCTACATACATGAAAATAAGCACATCATATACAATGTCTTTGAATTTCAATGACATTACAATTGACTTTAGAATGATATTTTAAGTTTGGTATGGCTGCCTACAATGTTTGTATTGGATTATTCTGCATGTTTTCTTGACTCTAGATAAATACCATGGCACACCCTGCTGTGTTGGATGTACTTCATTCATGGTGATGTTTTCTGTGTTTCTAAAATCATTTGGAGTGCTTCACACCTAATGTTCTTTAACATGGGATATATTCCACATGGAGGCTTTTCCTAAATGTCATCCCATAGCTCTTATCTTCTTAGATACATGGCAGTATATTAGTGAATGTGCTTCTTACCAGACCCATCTACCAAAAGCACTTCTGATTCAAAATAATCACCATTCTTTTGTTGTATGAAAATGTCATTTCCTTTAAAAGGTTGTTTATTTCTTTCTGACAGTCATCATTCTCTACAAACCCAATATTACAGGATGTAGGACCTAATCTTGTGGATTTTTGTCATGGCCAAAACACTAGACAGGAAAGGCCATGATACAGCAACATAATTAATGTAAAATAGACAAGTGAGTTAGATACATGGTTGGAAGGTAGGATTAAAGGAGATAAGGAAAATATAATAAGTGATCATTTTATTTCAACTCTAACAAATAAAACACTGAAATATAATTTCATGTTTGCTTATAATAAGAAAGCAGTCAAAATAGTTAAAAAAAATATCAGCCACTTTTGTTAGATGTACTAAGGAATTAAGGGTGAAAGAAATACATCAAACTAAGCCTGGGGAGGAAGGTAATTAAAACAATAAACAAGATCAGCAGGTCTGTAGCAGAAGCCTTAAGACCAGAGACTATTTCTAACATGTAGTAAGTGTGACCATTTCTGTGAGCAGATCTGTGGACAAGCTTGAGAGGTAACATTCTAAGATCCCAATCATAAGGAGGCTAACATACTACTGAAGAGTTTCTCTCCCTAGAAAAGTGTCCTTTGAGGGTTACAAGGAAAAGAAAATTAAAAGTGAAGGAAATGGAAAACTTTGGCATCCATAGCTACAGAAAACATTAAACACAGCCAAATCCAAGATAGATTAAAATAAATCTTACCAGAAAAAAACTAATTATCTCTGGGACTATTACCCAATTCATCATGCTTGGATTTGTAGAAACTATTCCAAGAAAAGCTTAAAGCGAAACGCACAATCTGAACAGACAACATGAGCAACAAACTAGACACAGCTATGACATCGATTTTGGAATGATTACACTGGGAATTTAAAGTGACTATAAAGAGAATACTAACAAATCTAAAGGAGAAAACATGCAACATGTATAAAAGTTTAGTTATATGAGTAGAAATGGAAGCTCTGTGAAGTAAAAGCCAGCACCATTGCTTTAGACAAGAAGAATGAGTTTCCTTCTCAACTAGATGAAGTTCAGTAGGAAAGAAAGTGAGCTTCAAGATAAGGCAAAAGAAAGTTGCCAAATTAAGATATACATAACTGAAACACTTAGTGGTGAAATAGAGAAATACATATATATATGTATAAGGACAATATACATATATATATATGTATAAGGAAAATTTGAAAAGAAAATGCAATAAAGAAAGTGGTACATCACAGTGAATCTGAATCGTAATGGGTAATCACATGTCAAAATACAAAACCAGACAAAAATTTACCACAGTTGAGTCATATATCAAAGTACCAAAACTTAAAAGGTAACAGGGAGAAAGTCCTGATGAGTGTGAGTTTGAAAACGATATTTTGGGGTAAAACAACAGAAAACATGATACAGAAAAAGAAACAAAATACAAAGATTTTCAGAATGTTCTTATAATTAAAAAAGAAAAAAAGCTTCTAATCTGTAAGAAATACCATGAAGAGATTGGATTGACAGGCATACTTGATGCAAAACTTGTATTCAAAATAGAAGTGAGATAACATAACCTTTTTTTTTTTTGGTTTTTCAAAACAGGGCTCTGTGTAGCCCTGGCTGTCCTGGAACTCACTCTGTAGATCAGGCTGACCTCGAACTCAGAAATCTGCCTGCCTCTGCCTCCCAAGTGCTGGGATTAAAGGTGTGTGCCACTACCGCCTGGCTGACATAACCTTAAGAAGCAAAAAAAGTAACACTTTTAAACCTCAGCCAAAGCCATGAACTAAGAAAAATGCAGTTTGTCAAATGTGTTCAAAATTAACTATAATCATATCTTACCACACCTTCCAAAATTGTACTACCATATGCTTTATACTTGAGTTATAAACTTTCATTTATTGATATACCTCCAAGTATTTCTCAATTTGTACACAATCATGAATGAGGAATGAGAACTTGCTTATATACTATAAGCCCCGTAGTGCAAGTGAGTTTCAGAAATCAGAGAAAAGGGCTGAAGGGTATCTTGGTAAACAAGGGTATTGCTACAGGCCTGAAAGCTTGAACTAACATTCCCATCCTCCATGTCAAAGCAAGCTGATTGGCAGATGGTTACACATTTGTAACCATAGTATTTGGAGGCAGAGACTGACAGATACCTGTATTTCATGAGTCAGTTAGCCTACCTGATTAAAGGAGTTCAAGGTTCAGTGAGAGACATACACTTATATACCTATACATTAGTGAAACTCTCAACCCTTATCAAATAAGTTTCTTTTAAATTAGTTCCTGCCAACTTTGGAGAGTCACTAGTTAATGTGCAAGGTGAGGTCTCAAATCCAGGACAAATGGCTAACTAAGGTGACCATTAACACTAAAGCAGACACTGGCCTATGTTCACTCGGGAATCTCCCAGATGGCCCTACCTCTGGCTCTCCTCTCCCTTTTATCTATGATAAACCTTTTCCTCCAGCATACCTAGGAGCAGTCATGTTCTTCCCTTTTTTATTCCTTTGCTTCATTCATTAGGTACTGAAACCATGGGATAGGCATATAGGAGTTCCCTTCCAAGGAACTCAGCCTCTCTAAACCAAGATGCTGTTCTGACTCTCCTAAGGTACATGTAGGGATCATTTGTTTCTGCTTAGTCAGACCATCCATCAAATTTGACCCCAAATAGTAAAGTCCACCTTCTCAGTTACTTTTCCCTCCTACATGTTTGTGTTCAAAACATTCCTCCCCTTATCCATGCCCTAATATCTCCTCAGCTCTTAGAATATTCTACACCCTCCCAAGGCATTTTTCCAGATCCTTATCTTGCATGGCTCAGATCTGGCCTGCTATATCCATCTTTCTTCAGGATAAACACCATCTTGAGCTGCCTGCATTGTGTACTGTTACTACAAAAGCCCACTGGTGTACCAGAAACCTCCTCTTGACCTACTTGTGTCCAGTCATTCGGAAGGAATGACTTTTCTCTGTGGTTTGGACTATTTTTCTCTTTTATGAGTTTCCCATTCAACTTGGGAACTCCTTGGATGGAAATTTTTGTCACGAGGACACTTTCTCCACCTCAGCTCACCTAGCTTTCTCTCACCTTTCCCTAGGACCTGCAGTCCTTCCCTCAGTCCCACTCCTCTATCTCTAGGCTCCAGCCTGCAGTCTTACAGCTTCTCCTTGCAGCTACTTTTTGGAGCTTCTAGAAATTTCCTCCAGCTGAGTTTCATTTTTCATACCTGTCTTTCTTTCTTGAACTCCAAACAGCTTATCCTCAATATAGATTGATGATCAAGGTGACATACTTGATTTTCAAATTCTCTCATATGGTAAACAACTTCTTCCAACTTTCAAATAAATGGTCTTCCAACTATTTTACAATGTTTAACAAAAAAAGCTTCCCAACACTGGCGGTAGTGGCATATGCCTTTAATCCCAGCATTTGCGGGGGCAGAGGCAGGCAGATTTATGAGTTCAAGGCTAGCCTGGACTACAAAGTGAGTTCCAGGACAGCCAGGGCTTCACAGAGAAACCATGTCTCGAA
>NW_022196893.1:1371320-1395637 GCF_008632895.1 Mastomys coucha
AAAAGCTTCCCATAATAGATATATCAAATCCTACTTGGAACTCTAAATTTACCCAATAAGACAAATGAGGTACCATGACTCCACCTGAATTAAGGTAACACTAGTCATTAAGAAAAGTTTCCCTGTTTGCTACAAAGGCTCTGTACATACTCTGGATAATTTTGAGTTGCCTGGTCAAAGTAAGGTTAGTCTTCCAAACTTCTTCACAGGAAAAACTATCAAATCTGAGTCTAGGATCCACCATTTGATTTTAGAAGTCATTCTTTCTGCCGATCCCAAACACCCCTTCTCTCAGAACTTCTCTCCAAGTCAAGTCTAGTTCTTGGCAGTGCATCAGTACAAATTACAAACTGTGGTAATACTAACGTATCTAAAAAGTTATTTTTTTATATAACTTAAAAACATAAAGCAATTCTTGTAAGCTTCAGAGAATTGATTTGAATCCACCTCCCACACGTCAAGGAGACTGCAAGTTAAGTGCTTTCTAAGTTTTCCCACCTTAAGCAAGCAGGACTGGGCAGAGAGATCTCTTAGAATAGCAGGCAGGAAGTAAACAGAGAGATCTCTGAGAATTCTTAAAGGTGGAATCTCTCCTGCCCCTCTGGTCATGGAACTCCCCTCCCACAACTAGCAAGACCAAGGGCCTGAAAGTTTCAAGTCTACACCATGGATAAAAACAATTTTCCCTAAACTCCTCAATGTTACATTATGATTTTTATATATGAATACATGATCCAGCAGATAGCCAATCAATTAAAGACTACAAGCAGTTTTAAAGTCACCAGATCCATTTGCTTCTGACAAAATTTACAACCACACTTAAACCTCTGCATACTAGATAGTCCCTAAGCAGCGGTCCTTGGGTGGTCCAGCCTCACAAACTGCACTGAGGTGACTTGCACATTCCTAGGCCTAGAGTTTGCACAGAGCCTTGACAGAAGTATTTGCCTGCATTCCAGCTTTCTTGGGTCCCCAAACCAAATGCCCTAATGTCAGCAGGAAGGAGTCATAGAAAAGACTATATCCTCCCTCTCGTCATCATTTATTATCACCAAAAGAGCTTGGATGTTAGGTATAAACTTCAGGGCAATGGCAAACTGGAGTGTCAGTTTAACATATCAAAATAGACCTGCCTGCCAGAATCCCTTAGTCCCTACCTGTTACACATATGGCTGTAATAGTCCACCCCCTGGGCTACCTGCCCTTTTCTATATAATTCATCCATTTTGATCACCTAGTCCTTTTCTCTTTGTCTTTCCTTTCCTCTTCAGGATCTACCCTCTCCCCTCACCCCTTTTCTCACATGGCCCCACTCAGGGTTATGTTCACTCTCGACTTTCACAGATCTATCTGCCGCTAACTATGCTTTCTCTCCTATCAACAACAAATCTCCTTCTCCACATACCTAGGAACAGTCACATCCTTATTTTATTTTTAATTCATGCACAGGATAGGAAACAGGGTAATATTCAATCCTAAACTTATTCTAACCCTCACAAGGCCTAGTGACCACTGTGGAAGAGGGGAAAAAATATAAAAGATCAAGTTAGCTAGAATCCCAGCATGGAGAGAAGGCCTCACAAAGTCCTATGCTTATACAAGAACTAGAGCTAATTGAAAGATACTGAGGAAGGGAGTGGGTTAGATTTCTTCTGGGATGTCATTTCTGGTAGGGTGCTCATGCTCTAATGTGTGGCTCTTTACACATGCTGACACCAATAAACAGACTGTGTGCGTTTAAAAATGAGCACATGAAGCTGGGAGGGAAAGTATTGAGGGAGAGTATGGAAGGATTTAAATGGAGAGAGTATAGTATTTTGTCAAAAGACATGTGCATGAATGGAATTATGCAATTAACTAAAAGAAACACAATATAAAATGATAAGGGATTGAGGAAAACATCCTCATGGAGTTTGGCACTCCACATACATGGACACATGCATGTGCACAAACACATTTGCACATGCCCATCTGAACACACAAGTGTATCACATACATATAATGAACACATACACATACACACACAAACACATACAATCACACACTTAAAACAAATCATTTCAGACCTCTGTTTCATTGGCAATACATACATTACTCTACTGACTTCTTTTAGCATATTAATCCTGGAATGTCACGTACTTCTATGCTTACAAATATACCTACTCTCCACTTGATTCAAAGGCTCATAAATTATTCTAAAATACTTGTTCAATAAAGAGTGGCAGAGAGTTCTTCCATAGAACACATTTAAGCAAAGGTTAAAAGGTATTTCATGGAAGCAGACATAACCTGGTGATTCTCAGGACCTCGGGTATACACAGTTGCAGCAAAGGAGGAGACACTTCAATGCTTGTTTAAAATTTCTGGTGCATCTAAAATGGTAGTGGGTCTGCAGCAAGGAAAAAGCAGGGTCTGTCCCTAAGAAAGAAGAATCTAAGTTCATTGTAATATTGAAAGGACCATCTCAGGCTCTGGCTGCTTCTTCTTTCTGTATTTAAGATACTTGGCAAAGTGGTAGATGGGTTATTGCAATAAATGCCCTTTTATTCATTTCTCTGGTAATAAACAGCCTGTGTGCCATGCTGGTAGAGATTGTAGTAGGTGGTCTCTAAGGAGCTATGCATAATTTGCTCTGCCTCTGGAGACATGAGTTAATTTTGAACAAATCCCCCTGCTGTCATTCACCATAACACATCCAATTTAGATAAATCCTTGAATAGGGATTCCACTTGCACAATACAGTCCCCTAAACAAAGACAGGCAAAGCAGGGGTATTAATAGTATCCAAATGATTGTTTGGGTTGAATGCCAACATCCTTTTCAAAGGTTCCACTTTTAATCTGAACTAGGCAAACAAAATCTCTATCAGGAGAATAAGAATATTGGAGAGATCACTAAAAATTCAAACAGAATTTAAATTTTAAATATGTGATGTCCATCTTTTTACTGTATTATGGGATCTGTCCGCTAAATAGATCGTAATTACAAACAAGGAACCAATTTGAGTTTTTCTTCAAAATACACTGGGAATATGTACTTTAGAAAATGATAATGTTGCCATCATAAGCATGAACAGTGGAGGAACAGAAGGGTGCTGACTGACCGAACTTACCTCTACAGACTTGGTTTAAAAAACACATGTACAAACAAGTGTGTGTGTGTGTGTGTGTGTGTGTGTGTGTATGTATGTTACTTCAAATAGGACTTCAAATTTAATGCTCAGTATATCGTAGTGTTCTTATTCTTATATTTTTGGTTGTGAGCCTAGCCTTTAATGGCTGAGCCATCTCTCCAGCCCATGTGTTCTTATTCTTTATCTACTAACTTAACTAACTTTCAGGCTTTGGTATTAATATATTTCTTAACTATATTCAAGTTTGTGATTTGGGGAGAACTGCGTGACTTTTTTCTTAGCTTTATTTTATTTTCTCATAAAATAAATAAAAAGAAATAAAAACTGAATTTCCCTCATAGTGTTTGGAGAAGGACTGAATGAACTACCCTGGGAAGAGAATTAGCACTAATCATAAGTGTGCACATACATACATGCACACACATACACACACACACATACACACACACACATACCCACACACACACACACATACACATACACACCACTATAAACTTTGAGCATGAGAATGGCCTTTGTAATGTGGTAATGAAGCCAACAACCTCTTCAGAGTTTATGGTGTGAGACCTGTGAGTTTTTGAGTTCTTGCTTCCTTGTGACATCTACTTGCTTTCATCTCCTGTTTCTTGCATCCCTGGTTTGTTATTCGAATTCCTAACACTTACAAAGAGAAGTTTGATCATCAAACAAATATTTGAATTTTTATAAAAGTCAGGTATTAGTTAAGATAATGATAGAGACATTGCCATATGAGATTATGACTTAATTAGACGTAAATTAGAACAGAAGGAAATGCTTTGGAAATTTCAAGAATAATTTGAACACAAATAGGATTGCATATCTTGGACTAAAGATAACAGTGGGAATTTGAAAGAATGATTTGAATCCTAGATCTTTCAGGAGAAGTCATAGAGATAACATATCACCAGAGACAGCTGAGCATTGACGTGAAGACTTGCTTTCAAGATGGGCAAACTGGGGAGAGCAATGATATGGAGGGAATTTGAATGATGATGGTTTTATAAATGCAAAAATGGACTGAATGGAACTTTGAGAAGAGTAAAGAATGTCTCCATTACACTAAATGCTATAAACCATCACAGTGTTTAATGAATACATCATGAGCTGCAAACTCCCTTCAATAGGCTTCAGCCATATTCTATTGGCCTTGTCTCTAGATCACACTGGATTCTCACCCATAATATCAAACCAAGAGACAGTTAATTTAGGTCATCAGATATTGTCTGAGACTGGGATCCATGTACCTTCCTCCAATCACCAATTTAAACACAATGGCATTACTTGCAAAGAGCTGCCACTGATTGAGGTAAAGGCACAAAAGGCTTCTGTAGATTAATGATGGGGATAAGTCAAGCAAAGATTTCATTCTACAGGCCTAAGGTAACATATGCCATACAAAGTCTCACACAGAAAATATCATATCTTTGAAAATGCTGTTTGCTTCTTTTTCTGTGGAAAATCATTAGTTTGGTTTCATTTTCCCTTTCTCTTTCTTTTTTTTTCTTTTATTGAAAATAAAATATAGCCTAGTTATAATTGCCTGTCTTTCACTCCTCCCATCTACTGCCATCTTCCTTCCCCATAAGGATCCACTCTCTAACTTAGTTATTCTTTAAAAAAAGAACAGCTTATCATGTTTCAATTGGACCCAGAAACCCAATATGAGCAAAACAGTATTAAAGGCAGGCACAAGATTCAGAGACCACTCATTCTCACGGTTGGGAGTGCTATAAAAAAATACTAAGACAATAGTTATATGTGCAGAGGATTTGGTGCAGACTTCTGTAGGCTTTGTGCTTACTGTTTTAGTCTCTATGAGCCCATATGTGCTTTGCTGAGTTCATTCAGAGGGCTTTGTTCTCCTAGTGTCCTTCATTTGCTTTGGTTTTTACAATCTTTCATCAGTTTCCCCTTTTTGGGTATTACCTGAGCTTGGAAGAGAAGGACTTTATGGAGACCGACAATTTATACACACTATTTAATGACTAAGTGTCGGTCTCTGCATCATTTCCCTTAAGCTGCTAGAAGAAATCTCTCTGATAATGACTGGATATAACACTGATCTAGTAGTATGGCAGAATTTCATTCAGAATCATTTTATTTATTTATTTTTAGGCTAATAGTGTTTAGTTTGACCCTATTATTTCTGGGCTAGCTAGTCTTTAGTTCTTGGTTACCCTATACAGGGTCAGCTATGGGTCCCTTCTATTGAAATGAGCCCTAGATCAAATCAGACACTGGCTCACTACTCTGACATATTCTGAATCACCAATGCCCTCATATATTTTGCAGGCCGGATAAATTTTAGGTCAAAGGTTTTATAGCTGGGTTAGTGTGCACATTTCTCTTTTGCTAGCCTAAGGAGTACCTTCTCACAACCAAAGAGACTAGAACATACCAAAAAGTCTCCATGTAGGCACCAGCTTGACTTCTCCATGGTCAATGAGTTCTGTGGGTTTTGTCCTTGACAATGGAGCCTCACTGTCAGTTTGTGGAGAGCAAACTTTTCTTTTAGTATCAGTCAAGGTAGTTTGGGAATTTCTACCAGAAACCCTTAGCCAACAACTCAATTGAGTGCGTTCTAGTTCCCCCACTGGAAGCTTCACTTGGCTCCAGTGATGGTCAGTTGAGAACTCTGTATCCTTCAATAGTAGGCTTTCTCACTAGTTCCAGAAACGTTCCACTGCACTAGGATTCCATACCACTTTCACATGCCCACCCCAAATTCTATCTCTAGCAGCACTCTATCCCTACACCCCATCTCCTTTCACCTGACCCACATACCCTCCAACATCTCCAATTTCCACCAACTCATAGTCATCTCATAAAATCAATTTTATTTCTCTTTCCCAGGGAAATTCCTGAGTCTTCTCTAGACCTCTTTGCCTAAGCTCTCTGAGTCTACAGATTGTAGCTTGGTTGTCATTTACTTAACAACTAATAATTCTCCTAGAAGAGAATATGTACTTTATTTATCTTTCTGTGTTTGTTACCTTATTATGGATAATTATTCTACATGCAGACATATAGTTTGAATCTCACCATTTATTGAAAATGCTGTGTTTATTTGCCAGTGTATAATTTCATCTTCTTTATTAAAAATTAGGTGTTCATATATGTGTGGATTTATGTTGGGTCTTCAGTTCAATACCACTGATCAACATTTCTGGTTTTTATGTCAATACCATGAGGTTTTTTATTATCATAGCTCTGTAGTACAACTTTATAAATAATTGTATTGGGATTTGGGTGAGAATTGCATTTAATTTGTAGCTTGCTTTTGGAAGAATGGCCAGTTTTACTATGTTAATTTATCTTTAGATAGGAACATTTTCTTTTATGATTTTACTAAAAACATTTTCTGGGCCTGTGAGCTGGATTTATTCTCCTTCCACTATAACTATTATTCTTAGATTTGGTCTTTTCATAGTGTTCCAGATTTCCTGGATGTTTGTATCAGGAGTTTTTTAGATTTAACATTTTATTTGACTCTTGCACCTATTTCTTCTTTTGTAGATTCAATGCCTGAGATTCTCTCTTTTGTCTTTATATTCTGTTGAAGTTTGCCTCAGTAGTTCCTGTCCAAATTCCTAAGTTTTTCATTTCTATTATTCTTTCAGTTTGAGTTTTCTTTATTGCTTCTATTTCCATTTTCAGGTAGCAAACAATTTTATTCATTTTTAATTATTTATTTTTCCTTGAACTGTTTGTGTTTCTCTTGACTTTCATTAAGGAATTAATTTCCTCCAATTCATTAGTTATTTTTTCAGAGTTAATTTTAAGATTGTGTGTGTTTGTGTGTGTGTGTGTGTGTGTGTGTGTGTGTGTGTGTGTGTGTACGTGCGCGAGCATACATGTGCATGTGCTTTAGAGATATTAGAATACGAGAGGCCTGCTGTGGTAGGATAGCAAGTCTCTAGTGGATACACATTTCCCTGGCTGTTGTTGATCGTGTTTATATTGTTGGTTATGTCTTTATATTGGCATCTCATCATCTGTGTTTGAGATGTATGACAGTTTGTATGTGTTTAGGTCAGAGAGTGGCACTATTAGGAAGTGTGACCTGGATGTCAGTCTTCTCTTAGAGGCATGTAGATAAAA
This sequence comes from Mastomys coucha, assembly GCF_008632895.1. Taxonomy (NCBI): domain Eukaryota; kingdom Metazoa; phylum Chordata; class Mammalia; order Rodentia; family Muridae; genus Mastomys; species Mastomys coucha. Next base: position 1,378,576 of record NW_022196893.1, read on the forward strand.
ATGTAGAAATCTCAGCTTCTCCTGCACCATGCCTGTCTGGATGCTGCCATGCTCCTGCCTTGATGATATTGGACTGAATCTCTGCTTGAGTTGAGTAAGGAGGGAACAGGTTGTATTCTGTTACAACCATAGTGATAAGACTGAGGTATGTGGGTATGGGGGATGTCTGTGCGCAGCATATCTGGCTTTCTGGCGAGCATGGCCTGTAACATTGCTTTCAGTTTTCAAATACATACAGTACAGGCAATGTAGGAGACCTCCCCTAAAAGCTATGTTGGAATGGGCTCACAATGTGTATTAATGACCACTATGCATGAATTCCTATGATCAAAATCAGAGCTAAATCTCTTTTTACCTGCTATTGGAGACTGCTTTCAGGACACCTGAAGATTCAGGTTCCTGTACAACAATAGTGGCTGCAATGATACAAATCTCAGTGGCATTTGGAGAATTCCCTGCACACAATTAAGCTCTGTCAGTGATTGTATTGTTTTACATGCTAATTCTCATTTACCTTAGTCATTGAAAATAGCAAGACTAGTTCATTTTCCTATACATCTCTGAATTAGTGACATAACAGAAATATACAGCATGAAAATAGGCATTCCTCCGATGCCCCTGAGGAATATCTACTTTTATGAAAGATACAAACATATAAATGATTGCAAAATGGTACAAACAACAGAAATATAGCATCTTCTCTAATGGCACTTTTTTTCTTAACTCTTGGATCACAGAAGCTGTAAGGCTTTTTATGTGGAAGTGCCCAAAGTACCAAGGACAGAGTAGGTCCTAAATGAAGTCCATATTCTAAATGATTGGGAGACCATTATCCTAAATATACCATTATTGAATATTGTGTAGTAATCTGTCTCATGTCCCAAATCACATAATATTTAAATCCTGATGCTGTAACCTCAGGATATGTTCTTGTCAGTTATCATTTGAACAAACAATTCTCTTGCATACTATACAGTTTGTTCCTGCTGGGACTGAAATAGCAATTGCAAGTGAGAGGTCCCTTTAGGTCTCCTTCCCCTATATTTTCAGTTGTATGTGAGAATAATATGGACAAATAAAAACAATGGGGAATGTTCAACTTGAGGTCAATCTGATCAGGTGACATCATGTCTTCTGTTCAGAAGATGCCTTGCTTAATTCTACAAAGTCACAATGTTACCAGTTTTCCTCCTGTTGGCTTGTAAGTGCTCATATTTTCTGAATCCTGCAAAGAGCCTGGAGCTCTTACTCTTTGATGATTTGGTATGTCAGCTCCTTACTGGCTTTGCTGACTTCCTTGGTTTGCAACCCAGCCATCACTAGTACTTCCACAGCTTCTCAAAGGAGATATAAACACTTAAAGGCTGTAGGGGGAAGGAGAGATAAATTTCTTAGTGATATATACACTGGTACATTGCCTCTACTCAGTAAAATAATTGCCCACCCATAATCATGCAGGTAATCCTACTTAGTAAAGTCACACAGGCATTAAAAAACCATAAAAGTAGGAGGTAGACTTGAAACAATAGGAAGAAAAATTGGATAAGATTTCAGGATATTATATGCATATGGAATTTTAAAAGAATAAATAAAGAAATGATTAATTGGAAGTCAGTAAAGCCATTTGTCATACTCATGACTTTAGACTTTCCTAGAAGAAAAGACTTGCTGGCAGCAACAAAAGGAAAGGAATTTGGGTCACAAAAAGGCTGAGTGCAGAGTGTGATGTACTGAGGATCTTTCTAGGAAGTGGCATGGTAAAGTGTGAGACCATAGTCTTGTACTAGATAGAACTGCATTTAAGTAGTCCTGTACAATTTAGCAGTGGCTTTAATATATAGACACAATGATAACACCTCCCAGCAAAAGTTCCAGTAAAGGCTGAGATCTACATAACACACATGTCATAAATTCTGAATGCTGATTATTTTACTTCTGTTTGCTTTCTTTAGTATGAATAGAAGACTGAATAGCTGTACATAAAAGATTATGAGAAGCCACTAAGAGCTATTTTCTTGTTCTTGAGAAATGATTACAAAATTAACAATATATTCTTACAAATTTCTAATCAAGCATAGAAATCATTGACTTAAAGAAAACAGAGATTTCAATGCTAAGTTACTATCAACTTTCCCAAACACACTGAGTGCACTTCTAAGACCTGTTTCCTGGAGCCTACTCATCTGTGTTCTGCTTTGCAAGTGTGGGCTAATCCTGGAATAGAAGTCAAGAGCATTCATTAATGACATTTCAAGTATGCAAGGATTCTGATAGCATATAACAAATGAGTCAGACTACTGGAGGAAATTAACCCTGTGTGTTATATAGACTGCACTGTTTTTTACCCTGTTCCTGGAGATGAGTTCGGTATTTCTATCTCCTCCAATCTTTCCTTTGGATGTGGTTCTTCATGTTTCCCAATATTGTCATAAAATTTGAGAACATTATAATAACCTAAATTTTGAAGTTCATAAATTTCTGTATAACTATAGGTAGGACTATTTGTACATGAATTGAATTTTAATATAAAAGATATTGGATAGACATCATATAGACATTTATTTGCACTCACAATATTATTTGCATATTTAAAATAATTTGTCTGTTGCAATGTGTAATTTTATAAGCGAGATTAGAAATCAGAAGACAGATATGAAGTCACAAGACTCACTAGTGTTTTTAACAGGGTGGATATGGTCGAAGCTGCAATGTAGGGGTATAGACTCTGAAAGAGTTAAAAAATGGAAGATAAATTAGTCAGTGATCCTTGCACTCAGTTATATGAGCAGATGCAAAGAAGAAAGTAGGTAGTGCAATGGATTGGGGGTTAATGAGACTAGTCCTGTTGAAGCAGTTATTTTTTCAGTTGAAGGGACAATGGAGAATTACTGCATGGAGGTGAATCATGGAGGGCCATAATGAGCAATTGCAGGTCTTAATCATTCAGGGATCAAGAAGCAATAAAGAAACATTAGCAGTTAACCATTGAGGAAATAGAAAACTGAGTGCTAATAGATGGGATAGAAAAGGAGAAAATTTGGAGGCACTTGATGAGGTTTTCCACTACTCTTCACTTAACAGGCCAAGGTGGCCCAGTGGAAAACAGTTCCAAGTTGTTTTACTCAGCAAGATGAGCACAGTGACACAGAAAATCACAACAGCACACAGCATGATTGTCTGAACCCAAATAGACTAGATTCTTGTTTCTAGAATTGTCCAAAATTGAATCTAAATATAAGAACAATTATTTGGGCCTTCTTGAAAGGAATTCTATTTAGCAAAATCAAATTGAACACATTTTTCAAGAACAAAACAAAACACCCCACAAGTGGTGAATTGTACTGCAGCTTCAAGGAGTGATAAGCATGCATGGAGATAAAAGGACATGCCATAGTTTGTAACCTGAATGTGGCTGGCATATTTGTGCTGAACGTCTTGTCCACTTGGACTCCCTCACAACTTGCTCAATTTCTCTCACTTAGCTCTAATTTTGCAAAGTGAGAAATCCCTCAAAGTCTCTTCTAAGCCCCATGGAAGTCTCCTTCCTGTCCCCCTGTCAGAACTGTCGCAAACCCAGTGTGAAACCTGATTTGTTATATTCACAGAATGTTTTTCTTAAGGCGATCATGGTTGTTCAGGAAAAATAATGACTAAAAAGTAGCTTGTCCTGAAACCCTGTTGTCAACAGACCAAGGGAAAAAATGGGAAAAGAAAAATATAAATAAAACCAACCTGTGTTCAGCATTTCAAATGCAGCCATCAAAACTCCCCCTGGGTTTTTATGATAAATAGATACACCAACGAAGTATTTTGGTGAAAAACTATTTCTATTTTAATGTGAGATAGACAGAGCAATGCATCAAACTTTTGCTTCTTAATTTTCCTAAAATGTTGTTCAGTTTATTTGCCCTCATGTTTACACACACACATGCACACATGCACACATACACATACACACACATATACATATATATGTAGATAGAACTAGAGTGATATAAAGATAAAGATAGATATGAAATGACACAATATAGATACAGATGATATAGATACAGACATTATTTATGTGTACTACTTAATTTTAGAGAAAAATCCAAAACATTTATTTTAGTTATTCTGGGAAAACAAAGTTGTTTAGAATTTGATGAACCAATATGAGACTCAGACACAGATAGAAAAAGAATAGAAAGGGATGACAATGACAGGAAGAAAAGAGGACCAAGAAGAATAACAAAGAGAGAAGGTAGAAGGTTCTACAAAAGGAAGAAGTATCTGAAATGAAAGTCTTACCCACTTCTTTACAGACCTGCCAGGAACATTGGAGTCCTATCTATATCAAGCAAGGTAACACTCAAATGAGAAGACAGAGAAAAGCTCAAGAAGTTCAGTTTTAAACACAAAAGGTTAAGAAAAGAATGGAAATCAGGAAATATGTTACATTGTTTGGAGGGTTAAACAGTGTGCAAATTTTGACCTTGTAATATATAACATTGATCTTCATCCAATACTACCTTAGAACACATGTGACTTACATGATAAGGGTTGGTGGAATGTTACAGTTAGTGTTTGTCTTAATTAGGGTTTTGCTGCTGTGAACAGACACTACATCCAAGGCAATTCTCATAAGGACAACATTTAATTGGGGCTGGTTTACAGGTTCAGAGGTTCAGTCCATTATCATCAAAGCAGGAACATGGCAGCATCTAAACAGGCATGGTACAGAAGGGGCTGAGAGTTCTATATCTTAATCTGAAGGCTTCTAACTGAATACTGGCTTCTAGGAAGCTAAAGTGAGGCTCTTAAAGCCCACACCCTCAGTGTCACACCCACTCCAACAAGGCCACACCTTCTAATAGTGCCACTCCTTGGGCCTAGTATATACAAATCATCTGAGTTTTGATAACAGGTCTATGCAATTAGAAATGAACAAATGTAAAACTGGTTACCAGTGGACCTCTTCAGATACTAAATGGGGCACTTGCAAAGTCATTTTTTTGACAGAAAGGCACAAGATCAGATAGGGCACATGATTAGGTAGGGCACATGATCAGGTAGGGCTTGAGGTCAATATCTCTTAGACTTACAAAGTAGTCTTGTCCATGATGCTTTTTGGTGGTACAAAATTAAATCTCAAATGGGAGGTCCTGTAGTACACGGAGTTGTAGACAACAAAAACCCATAAATATTCACGGAGATATGAAAGTGGATGAAATGACAGTTCTGGTAATATATATGGTGGAAAATTACAAGGAAGCCTGAGACATTTGGTTCTAGAAGAATATGCATACCAACCAAAATCTTACTGTATGACTCTCACAATAAGTTCTTAGTTATTCAGGCACAGGGAGAAAGCATGTGATCATGGATTGACCACCAATTTGACCTAAAATCAAAGCCTGCTTCTCGTACTTTAGAAGCTGGCAATCTGTCAAGAATATAAACAAAGTAGAGGCCACATAAATTTGTGTTGCTGAAATCATTATGTAGACAAAAGGGTACTTCTGAATGGCATGGAGTCCGTATTAAAAAGAATACTCTTCTTCTTTCTGCTGCTCACAACATTTATTCTCAGATTGCTTTTAGATCATCTTATCTGCTTTCAAATATACATGAGTATTTATAGGTTCTGGACTTTATAACTTCATGTACAATAGGACATCTCTTCTGAGATTTAATTTTTTAACACCTAAAATCATTATGGACATGACCACTAATATAGACCAACAGACACTGATCTCATGCCATACCTGAAGGTATTGTCTTTCTGCCTGTCAAAGTGACTTTGAAAGTCTCCCAAAGTGAGACTTTGTAAGTCTCCTATCTCTTACATGAAGAGAAGGGTTTACTGGTGACTAGTTTCACCTTTATGTGTTTCTAGCTTCATAGCTATGTCAACACCAGCTTGCCTTACAATGTTGTGTAAAAGTAAGATTCCAGTAGTGAAATATACATGGAAGTGACATGCTGCGCATTCATGACTGACTCATTAAGTTATCAGCAGTAACAACAACTTTCATGGTCCTCTATTATCTCCCTTCACTAATTAGGAAAAAAAACTATAGAAATTTTAGAGGCCTAGAGCTAAAGGAAACACAAGATTAATGATCCAGGGCTCCTCAAACACCACATAGAAAGCAGACCTCAGACCTTTCACACTGCAGTAAGAAAATTAAATTTTTTTATTTTGTAAGCCACTGAGTTTGTGGCTTATCCAGTAGTTTGGTGTATAATACAAACTAGGCACCCACTAACTAATGCTCTCAGATTCTTTTGTTTGTTTGTTTGTTTTTTGTTTTTCAAGACAGGGTTTCTCTGTATGGCTCTGGTTGTTGTGGAACTCACTCTGTAGACCAGGCTGGCCTCGAACTCAGAAATCCACCTGCCTCTGCCTCCCAAGTGCTGGGATTAAAGGCATGAGCCACCACTGCCTGGCTTCAGATACTTTTCATTTAATACATCTGAATCAAAAATTCAGTCAGTTTTTTTCTGTTTCATTTTCTCTACTATTTTTCCACCAAGTGTAGCTATATTAGTTACTTTTTGTTGTTGTGATAAAACACTGTGGGCAAAGCATTTTAAAGAAGGGTTGTCTTAAGACCTATAGCTCAGGGTTTGAATTCATTGATGAGTTGAGAAGAGTCATGGCCCCAACACAAAGCTGAGAGATCACATCTTCAAACTAGAAGTGGGGCAAGGTTATGAACACTTAAATACTCTGTACAGGGATACACTTAGACCAGTAAGCATCTACTTTCTAAAGATTGCCCATACTCCCAAACACTGCCCCTAAATAAAGGCCAAAGGTTAAGCCATTAGAGAATATTTCTTATTCAAATTTACATGTTAATCAACCCAGGAGCAGTGGGTTCAATGAAAGATCTTCTCTCAAAAGATAAGGTATCTAGTGATTGAAGAAGACATCTGAAATTAAACTCTAATGTACACACACACATACACACACACACACACACACACACACACACACACACAAACACTGTTCTCCGTGAATAACTCCACACTTTACATGAAATAGAGAACTTTCTAATTCCATTTTGTTTCAAGGGATTTTTTCTATCAATGTCTCCACTACCTCCTTTATTCTGTATTCAAGTCTCATGCCAAAGCACACATCTTTCTAAAGGTTTCATTATTTACTAGTTTCACTAGAGTTCATGAACCATAATTTGCTTGATTTGAAATGGTTTGAGGAATAATGTCCATTTTTATCTAACATGCTGGAACTTTCCAATATGTCTGTGTATGTTCATAGCTTAAAATCATGCCAATGTTGTTGGCTTATATCTTCAAAGTCCTCATGTCTTTTTCTCATGGTAAATTTTGTCTGCCCTGCTACCCCAACCATCTGTCTCTTGAACATCAGAATGTGGGAACAGGAGGAATAGATTGGCTTCACATTCATTCATAATTCCTTTAACTAAGAAGAAAACATACCCTTGAATGACTCTCCAAACACATCTTTTGGATTCACCCAGACTATTAGGAATCTATGACCCGATGGGACAGATATTAATAATTGCAGCAGATGGTATTTCAACTTGATGTAAGGAGATAAAAACTGTGCATTTGAAGGAAGTTGAAGAACTTGTTGACTACTTATTCACAAATCATTGTCCTGTCACTCACAGCTCTGATTGGCCATCTTCATCACTGTGTGTTCCAAGAAATGTCATTGCCCAAGTGGGATTAATGTCACTCACATTTTCTCTAATTGTACCCTGTGCCTGTTATGACTGTACTCCTATGATATTTAATGAAACTACCTGCCTGTCTCTTCATCCTCTGATAAAAGATGAGGTCCCAGTAGGTAATGAATATATGTGGTTAATTCCTACATCAGTCTCACCCAGTGTAATGCTTGAACTATAAGAGACATTAAACAAAATATACAGTATTTAATTAGACATTTTCTTGACATATTTCACTTGTAATTTGATAGCATTTGAATTAGATACTAAGGAATAATTTATCTACAGGTCTTCATTTCCTTATATGTGTTTTAAACAAAAATAATAGGAAACTCAAGGAATAATTTGTTCTGGGTCCCTGCATTTAATCAATTCATTAGTCTCTCCAAAGACATAAATTAACTGAGGTCTCCTAGTGAGCCATGCTCTAATGGTTTGAGCTCACTGCAGGAAACAGAAATAATTCTGAGTCTTTTAATAGAATGTGAATTAACACATGGAACTGTGTGCAGAAAAAAAAAGAGAAAAGTCCGTAAGAGCAGAAGTCAAGGAGCTTGTGATTTTTAAGTTTTTGCATTCTCCCACAGTGAGGAGGACATCAGGAAGGGACTGATCCAGACACCATTATCACCTCTACTTCTATTGCTTGGTGATCACACAAAAGACAAAAACAATGGCAAAAGCAAGATACTTCGATACCATTTCCTATTAAATCATAGGTATATTTAACATAGAACACTAAGTTTCCATCCCAAACCATTTCTCATCTTGAAACATGAAAGGTTGATTTGGGTTTACAGCCTTTGTTGCACGAAACAGATAGGAGAGTGGCTGCCACCAGCCATGCACAATTCATTTGCTTAGCATCATTCTGTGTACCTACAGTCATAGATGCTGGCTGTAATAGGCAATCTCCATGAATATAACACAACAGAAACCCTGGAAGGACAGAATATCAAGGGGTAAGAGCATCTCTAAGGGTTCCAGCTGCCAAGCAGATATATTCTTGTTTTTCATATCTTTGTTTTTCATTTTCTGATGAATATTTTTGTTGATAAGAGGACAGTTACAACACCCCTATACCTAGTCTGAAACCCAAGAGCCACATGATCTTTCTGCTTATAATTTCTGTGCAAGGTACTGTGTCTAAAAAATTGAAGTGGCATTTTTAAGTTTTATGTTCATTTAGCACTTTGGAAATTCAAGCATAAGGATGGAAGTAGAAACTGCAATGTGTGAGTGAGAATAGAAACAGATGATGAACCAAAAACAAATTATATTCTTTCGGTAAATACTACCTTAAGACAAGTAAAATTTTTAGTCTCTTTCAATAAATCCTTATATTTTGAAAATATATAATATGCATATAATGAAAGCAAATGGATACTTAATGTTTAAAGATTCAGTATGAAGATCTACTTAGTACATGCCTATAAAGTTTGAAACTATTGTCCACTTAATATTTTCTTACAAAACATATTGTCATTGATAACTTGAGAACTCTACTTCAGTTAAATTTCTATATTGAAATTTTTCTTTCATTAATAATTAAAAATATACTCTTTATATGAAATTCCTGTTTTTGTTTTCATGATGTAGACATTTGTCTTCTTTATTTCTAATTTTAAGGTAAATAGAGCAGATATACCTTAAAATATGAAACCAAATATGATAGTCTTAGCCTTGTCACCTTGTTACTTTGTCACACTATGAACATACAGGGCAACTGGTGCCCACTTGAGAAACAGATTGTTTGGATATTTTTTGATATTAGAACTGATCTCTGTTTCCAGTTTTCAATGCTTCTGTATTTTTTAAGACAAGCACTCTCTTTTACCCTACAATCAGTACAACCATATTTAGTTTATAGGATTATAAGTCACTGAATATTACCATTCTATTTTAAAAATTTACCTACCTATTTTTATGAATAGTAAATGTCAAAATTTGTGAGTTTATAGTTATATTTTCATGAATATATGATAATTCTTGGAAGCATGAAGTCTCTCTGTATATAGGCTTACCCTAGGCCTCTACCCAACATATCAGCAACTTTTCATTTAGTGACAGAGATAACTTACACAAACAGTGTCTAAGTAGAAAAGGTATGATTTGGGTCACTTTTTAGAGGGTTCAGCCCATTTTTGTGAGAAGGATATGACAGAATAGAATGATCCCTTTCATAAGTGCAAGGAAGCTAAAAACTGTGGAATGCAGGCAGCTGAATAACTTTCTCTTTGTGCCTTTTTTATTTGATCTGTGTCCCTAGTGGTTAGGATGGTGCCACTCTATTTCTGACTGGATCATTTCCAGCAGGTATTCCTTTAAAAATATTCCTGGTAGACACACTTAGAGATACATGATATTCCCCAAATTTTTCTTCATCCAGTCACAATGACAATAGAAGTTATCTATTATGCCAACTACCTACTCTTATTTAAGATACTTTAAATTAATTTTTCTAATACAATATATTTTGAGCTTCATTTCCCCTCAAACACACTCCTCCATGATCCTATCCATCTCCTTACACATCCAGCTCCAACTTTATGTTCCTCTCCTTTCTTCCCTCTCCCTCTCCTGCCTTTCAAACAAACAAACTCCAATAAAACCAAACTGTCCAAACAAACAAAAAAGCTCTCTTCCCAAAGAATAGTTTGTTTTATGTTGCCTAGACATAGGACCTTCCCTGGGTTTTCGGTTGATATGTCATCTGAAACTCCATTGGAATAAGCTACATTTCCCTTTGTCAGGTAACATTGGTTACAAATACCTTCTGTGTTAAAGGTGAGATTCTGTGTATTATGTGTCTGACAGTACTGAGCAGGTCTTTTTACATGCTGATATAGTCTCTGTGAGTTTATATGTGCAACAGTCCTTATGTCAGGAAGACACTAACTTCTTGCATTCATGTACCACCTCGCGCTTTTAGAATCTTTCTGTCTCCTCCTCCACATTGATCCCTGAACCTTGAGGCAAGGAGTTTTATAAAGACACTCTGTTTAAGACTGAGTATTCCAAATTCTCTCTGTTTATACAGTTTAGATCTGAGTTAATCCCCAAGTACTGCAAGTAAAACTTCTCTAATGTGGGTTGAGAGGGGTACTGATCTACAGATAAAGCAATATGTTGTTAGGAGTTGTTGGATTATTATGTTCCTTTAGCAAATTAATAGTATTACATTTTCCCCTAAGCCCAGGACCTATCTGTTTACAAGTTCTTAACTGCTGTAGCAATGTTAGGTATCAATTCTGGCTTATGTTATGGGTCTTAAATCCAATGAAAAAGTTGTTAGTTATTCCTGTAACATTTGTGTCACCATTGCACTAATATATCTTTCAGTCAGTTTATTGTTGTAGGCAATTGGGTTCATACCTGGGGGATTACTTTTATCTTCTAATAGGATACAGAGGACATTCTAGCACCATGCAAACTAGCCAGTAAAGGGGAATCTTCTAATTAGGTACCTCTCAAACTTGTATAGTGTTTGATGGAATAAATGTTATCCTCAGGAATAAGACCGTACCATCAGGTTGTGGAGATCAATCAATAGCTTTGGCAATAGCTTGTGATGTTTAGGGGGGAGATGGATCCATGAGATCCCCTTGACCAGTAAAGATGTAACCCAATGATTATTTTAGTACTAAAGTCACTTCTTACATGCTTTTTATGTACATTATGGATATTATTATATGTATGAAATCACTAGAGATCCTAGAGACCACCATTATACACACAAATTCTACTTTGTGTATTGTTATTATAGTACACCATTTATTATGGCAAATGTAAAAAGATTTATAGAAAAAAATTCACATTATGCAAATTTCAAGAGACATATTTATATTAAAACCACATATTATTTATCTAGATTTCACATGTAGTTATGAAAATCTACACTTTTATTTTCTAAAGCCTGTAAAACAACTTTAGGAGGAGGAAGAATGTGCAATAGCATAATAACCAACTTCTGTGATACAGACTATTAAAAAATACTCTCACTAAAATGACCATATTTATTTTTCAGAATAACAAATACAACTAAAAATTTGATTCAGAAACATTCTATTGATAGATGCATAAGGGAACTCAATCCTAAATCTAAAGACAAATCTATTTTCTTATACAAGGTATGATTTTTCTCTCCCTGTGGATATGTTTTGGTTATGATTATAAATAAGAACTTAACACTGTGGTTTGTACTCCTACAAATGAAAGAGCCATGGGTAAAGAGATGGAAAGAAAGGAAAATAAAGCTGTAGGCCATACCAGGAGACAGCTACCAGTCATTGTAGTCACTGTGGAGATTTCTGCAAGCTATTTTTTGACTTTAGTCTCTGCTTTTGCTCAAGTTAGAGTTAAGTTCTCTAACATCCAAAGCTAATGCCAAATCCTTCTGTGGTGAGAAAGAGGTAACAGCAACAGCAAAAGGAAACACATTTTCAACAATAGCACTATAACAGCAACAACAGTAACACCAGCTCTGCCAACTACACCATCAACACTACCACCAGCAGCCGCAACAATAGCACCAATAAAAATACTACCAGTGCCATAAAAATGAGTAGCAGCAGCAGCAACATGGCCAGTTGCAATAACAGCAACACAAGTACTCTCTTCATCACCAGAAAAAGAAAAAGAACATAGAAAAGAAGAAGAAGGAAATGGTAAACTGAATGATATTAGGTATCCAGAAAAGTATAGTATTTGATGTTGTTTGTTTGTTTCACTTTTGGTTTAGGTCTGGAATGTACCTTGTACTACAGGCTACAGAAATACAAAGTATAATTGAATAGATACAAATTTCAAAACTTCCTGATTGTCCTGAAATATGAGTCATGAGTCAACCATGTCATCAGTATTTGTGAAGGGAGAGTTATAATATGAATAGGAAAGGAGAGATTATAAATATAAAACATGCTGTTATATATAATTTCTTATGTTCTATATTCATACATAAAATTTTTTTCTCTTTATTATGTTTGTATGTTTTTAAAAAATTGACTATTCATATATCTTATTACAACAATAACATGGCAATTTGAAAGATATAGCAACAAGCAGACTATAATTTGAGAGATGATCCCTATTTATGGTTTACTAGGGAGATTGCAAGATTCCATGGGTTATGTTTTACTGCTAACCATTGGTCTAGTTTACTTTTTGAGGTTCTGTGTTTATGTATGACACAGCCTTGGGCTGAGTTATCTCTAAAAAGCTGACAAATACTCATGCCTCTAGAGTCAGTGCAACTAGTAGGAACACTGGTGTAGTTGGCACAAACCTTAAAATTGCTAGGCTCAGAATCTGTTATTGTTCTAACTTCTGTTCTGTCTGGAGATCTATGCCTACTTCTTATTTTCCTCTATTCTCTGTAGCTGTCTTCCTGTGTTTCTGTTTTATCCTTAACCACATCAAGCAAGAATGAAGCAAGAATGAAGACCATCATCAAGCAAGAATGAAGATTTCTGTATTTCTCTGAGCACTTATTTTTACTTGAAGGTACTGGGAACAGGCTCTCACACACCTGAAGATGGACAGATCCTGCTGTCAGAAGAACAAGAGGGACTGAGAAAACAAGCAGTCATAATTTAAGATATATCTTTCCCAAAACCACAGCAAAAGCTGAGAGAGAAAAATGACTGCCAAGATACTAAACTGAGTGATTCTCCATCCATTCACTAGTCGATGGCCTTGTGAATCATCGAGATGGCATTTGAGCTATGTCATGGAAGAAATAACTCATGTATATAATAAAAGGAAGAAAAGAAGTCATAAAATGCCACATAGTCAAATAACCTCAAAACTTCAAGAGAGGCATAAGCAAACCCAATAGAGGATCTGAAATTTTCATAGAGAAAATATTGACACTGTTCATTTGTTTCGGTTTTGTTGTTTATATTTCAACTCATAAGAAAGAAAAAGTGCATCCTGTTTCAAAAATACAGATAGAAAAATTTGGTTTTTGGCCATGGTGCTTTGAGAAAGAAAATCATTAAATCATGTATCTCCTTTTCATATTGACTTCTTTCTCCTATCTCTGCATGGGTGACATTTTACAAGTCTGTGTTAAGGAAATATTCTGATATTTTTAAGGCTGACTTTACTCCAACTTTCTTATTCATTTTCCAAATGTGGAGAAAACAGAATATGGAACATATTATAAATCAATAGTTTTAATAAAGAGGAAGCCAGATTTTCATGCTTGACTAAAGAATTTCATATGCTTTAAGAATGTACATGTCCTGCTTAAAACAAGCAACAGCAAAAGATTTGAAATTCAAAATTATTCAGCTTTTATTGGATATTTCTTACATATTAAAATTTTTGTTTTCTCCTCATATCTTCTATCTTTTTACCCTCTCTAAGGATTATGAAAAATAGACTATACTTTTTTACTTATTTATACATTAAAATAATTGAAATTTTAAGCTTATGACAAATAAAATAATTCAGATACTAAATACATATATTTTGTAAATAACTCATGTAAATTTGTACCACAAATATATTTATTCATCATAGTTAATATCAGTATAATATTATTCCTATGGAAAATATTAGGACTTAATCAGGAAAATCCAGATCTCCTTCATTCTATCCCATCTAGGTATTGTTTATTTTTTATGAATTATTTTCCATAAAACTCTGTTTTATAGTGAAGAATGGGGACCAATGGAATTTTCTTGATTCAAGGTTGTTCATCAGATTTATTAGTGAAATGATGTTTATTAACTTTCTAGTCATAGTCAAAGCACTCTGTTGGAGGATTATGTGCTATACCTAGCATTCCATATCATCTAACATAAACAGGATTAAATTTAAGATTATTTTAACCATCAGTCTGATGTAGTTATTAGGATTTTGCAGAGAAATAGAATCAAGAAGAGATATGCATACCCATTATCTCTGCTCTAACTCTCCATCTATTTATCATCCATCTATCCATCCATTCTTCTACCTGTCTACCTGACTAATACAATTTTTAGTATTAAATTGGAACATGCAATATCAGTGACAAGGGATACTTTCATGATCTTCTGTCTTGAAGTTCTACTTCTAGGAAAGCTATGGATGTGCTGCTATCTTTATTCTGAAAGTAAGAGTACCATAAGCCATAATCCAAGTACATAATATAATATTTCAGCTTAAGTCAATGGACAGAGTAGACAAGGGGTTGCTTCTTCCAAGGGCTTCAGACTGTAGGAACTTGAAACATTATTCTAACATCAGAATAGACAATCCCCATTGTCTACCCAGTTTCTTGACTCAAATGCCAATCTTATCTCCCATGATACACAGCAAAATGTGGAAATATGTTTCTGAAATGTCATAATAACAAATCCCTAGGATTAGGGCACCTTAAAAATATGTGTTAGTGACTTCTCAGAAATGGGTTATATGCCCATCTTTGTAATCATGCACTTAGTACATGATACTTTGGTCGGCTTCCTGCAAGTTCCAAGTTCTTATCTTTTTTTTTTTTTCTTATACCCACTATGTGTGAATGACCTCCTCTTTAAATGCTCTGATCTTCCTTAGTTTGCTAGATTGGGGCAAGATCTTTCATTCTAGGAAATGGAATATAGCATATTTGAAGATAACATATATCTATAGAAAAATAAAAGCCTTTAGGGTAAAATGTGAAGAGAGAGATTGAAAGTTATTCTTAAACAGATAACTGAGAAGTTGAATTAGGTATAGAATTCAACGGTTTTGACACCTGCCCTTAAGTCTATTCATTTTTAAAATAACACTAAGTTATTTTTTGGAACTAAATAAGGAGAGGGTAAAAAGCTATGGACCTACTAAATGAGTTTCAGTTTATGTTTCCTAACCTTACTGTGCAATCATTAATAAAGAGGCCATTGAAGAAAAATTATTGTTCTACTACAGCATTTTTAGCTACTATCTTCAAGCTGAAGTTCTTTGACATCCTTTCCTCATATGGTCAACTTTCTCCTCACTCTAAACAATATTTTGTATGCCATATTTTGTCCAGTATGCAGTGACTGACAGCTGAAAGTTATAAAAAGGCCCAAATTGTAAAAATGATGTTTAAATATGCAAATGAAATCATATAGTGGTGAAAGGGGTGTAATTAATGACAACAATTTCAGGTTGTGATAGAGCTTCAGATATTTCTGAATACAGAGCATAAAGTGTAGAGAATCACAAGAACCAATCCTGTGTTGGACCCTTTGTCGGTTCTCTGGGCTCCAGTAAGTCCATCCATGAGAAGTATAACTGGAGTGATATTGTTGTGTTCTATTTTGTTCTAAGCATTCTTTGATTAAATATCAAGACCCCATCTATCTCTTTCTGTCTAGTAGTATGTATTTACGTTTCATAAGAGAATTCTATTAAGACTCAAACTTTCTGGGAGCTCATCTGTACATCCTCACAAAGAAGTTATTCTACCTACCACAAAGGTATGCATTCATTCTCTGAGTCCCTCACATCAGCCATGTTTATGAGCATTAGTAGATTTTGATATTGCTAAATTATTGAAAGTCACTGTCAGTCCCCAGCTAAAAGGACTGAGACACAACCTCCTGCAGTTAACATATCTCTATATAGTATAAGATGAATTAAATATATACTGCATCCAACAGTTTTTGAGGAAAACTGTCTCAGTAAATTTAAGAACAGAAAAAAAGACTCAATGTAAAGAAGGAACAAAATGGTATGTTCCATGCTTGAGAAGAAAGGAATGGCATGAACTCTTTCTTGGATGTGGAGAGAAGAGTGGAGATCCCAAGAGACTCCTAGTTTCCCTCTGAGAAAAGATATTGGCACATCAAGAGAAAAAAGAACACTCACAAATTTCAGTGTGTCTGGCAGCCTTCCCACCTTTGTTTGATTGTTTGATTCTACATTTCTGTTTGGGTAAAAAATATGATCATTTGAGAAAATGAAGACAAACAAAGTAAAAACATACCATAGTACTTCAACTTTTCCAATCAGCTGATAAATGTAACTAAGAATGAGAAATACCCTCAGTTAATTAAGACAGTTAATTAAGTGAATTAATGTGAAGTCCCTGAGGAAAACTTGTAGAGGAAATTTAATCCACCAATATGGCTGTATGGGAAGAGATCACATTCAAAGATATGATCTGTCTGGAATGCACCATGCACACACTTCTAATCCCTCTGGCTAGAATATAGACACCTTCTTAGTATACATCTTTGATCCCAGTGTCTGGAATACAGACATCCCTTAAGTACACACCTATAATCCCAAAAAATAATGTATAATTGAAGAGAAGATAAAGTGATTAATCAGACAAAGATTTGACAGATTGAGTCAGAGATAGGATGTATCCAACTTTCATGAGGACATGAAAGAGAGGACAC